>NC_079333.1:45436259-45751926 GCF_029582105.1 Oenanthe melanoleuca
AAAATTACATTACTTCCTCCTCCACAGTGAAGATTATTTTTTATGTAGTATTTACATCGGTTTATATGGCTACATCCTCAAAACCTTTATTCAGCTAAGTAAGGTTCTGCCAGAGGCCAGGTGTGGGTTTGCAAAGGCAGTGGGAGGTGTGGCCTCCAGTTAACACAGCCAGCTCTGGTTTGTGCTCTTGCTCATGAGTTCAGGGGAGAGACTGGTAGGCTACAAAGAAAATAAATGCCTAGTTCTCAGACAGTGATTGTGGACTTGGGTGAATTCAGCTCTGGGAAAGATCATTTAGCTTAAGCACGGTGAGTGGGGGGAGCAGTAAAGCAGCTGAACCCAATTTCAGCATCAGGATATTTTATGCACATTTTTAAAGTCTTCATTTGTATGCATATGCAAGAGGAAGACCAGAAGGAGCAATCACTGGAATTAGGACTCCAGCTTTCCAGGTGCTTATGCCAGCTGATGAAAAATAATGCTTCTGACAACAAGGGCTGATGTTGATATAACACTGGAGGGAAAAACATGCTTTCCAAATGAATTTTCTTTTATTCTGTGCTCATCTACTGCAGGAATACCAGGAAATTTCTTTATTCTGGAGAAATAAATTAAACACTGCAAAAGTTCCCACTTTTAAATAACCATTCTACTACGACCTGATTATTTTTTTAAACTGCTGCCCGCTTTATCTCTGAGGAGATAAATGGCTTCATTTGCTTTATGATGTTACTTAGATTAATTAGCTAGTGTTTACATGGCTCACTAATATATGTAGTGCTCTATAAATGTTCATACCCTTCAAATAAAAATGGCTCTGGAATCTTCCTGAATGCCAGGTTTAAACCTTGCAATATCTGATGCTAGGGAGTGTGGGTAACAGTCTCTTCTTTCTACAGCACTGCTTGTGTTTTACTTCACTGCCTGTATTTCATATTTTTCAGCTTCTTCTTAGCAGCACATTATCAAGGCAACAGTGCCTACCTACACTTTTGTCACTAAGCCTCAATATTCATCACATAGAGACACAATCACACAATTTTGGATTTAGCTGATCTCAGTGTCATGGTGGTGAAGGAAGCAGCCAGGGAGGAAATATGAAGGGAGTGAGGCTGGGGCCCAAGGACCAGAAACCATGTCCCTGGCCTGTCTGATTCCTACCAGGCATCTAGAATGGTGATCTTTTTTCCTCTGTCTTCCTTGAAGTCAGTCCACTGGGGCTCTGGGGAAGTGTTTGCCCTGTGAGATGAGGATCCATGTCTGAACCAGGGGTCTTGGGGCTCCTCCTGCAAATGCATGAAGAGAAGCATTCTCACCTGCAGTACAGCTGGGCTCTGCCTAGAGGAGACATCTCTAACAGGTCAGAAGAGTCACTCCTGTGATGCCAGAAGATTTTTACTTTTTAGTTATTTTTCATATAGCTCTGTAGACTATTATTGTATAGTTATACAGTTTCTTAAGCTAACTCCAGTATTTTGCTGGACAAACACATTCCTGGAATCCTGTTTTAATCTTGCTTCTTTGGTGTATAAAGGCTGTGTCACTTTCCCATGTATTTGGACACAAACAGTGTGGGGCTAGAAGCAAGGTGAGGGTCTTCCAAGAGGAGATTTAGTTCATTAACTGTATATTTAAATAGGGATTCTTGTCAATTATAATTTGCTAAAAGTTATATAAAAGTTATATAAAAGTGCCAAAGCCTTATCATCATGGGGGCATTCTGTCATAAGTGCCCCTGAAGGACATTCAATAACTCAGTAACTGCTTTTTTATCATTTTAATCTTGATTGGCTTGTGATTTTAGGGCTGAAAAGGCATCACCTAAAGAAGGCTCTTTCCCCACTAAAATGCTCAGGTGACCTAGAACTGTATTTTGCAGTCTTCTCCCTTCTTATGTACACTGACTAACTGCACAGCAGTCAATACAGACCTCTCCTGGCAAGAAGGAGATGTGGATTGAAATGTGCTAAGGCAGGGACTGGACTCACTTCTTCACCCTCAAGATGTGTGCTAGGCACAGAGCTGGGCAGGAAAACTCAGGGAAAATATTAGAGGAAGGGGCTGTGAGGGCTTTGTCTCTAGTTCATTAATTCTGGTGCCACCAGCACATGGAGTCTGCAAAACCACTCTGAGCAGCAGATGTCACCTCTAGATCTAGGAGGGAAAAAAAGGGGCTATAATTTGTGTCAGCTTTTATAGCTATATGTTTAAGTGATGGATGTTAAAGAAGAAGGTCACTGTTCCAAGGACTGTGCTAAGAATCTAGGAGGACCTTGTGTTAGGATCCAGGCTGCCACGTTATATGAACAGTGACACCAGAACCCACATATCTGGAGACTTTTCCATGTATAACCCAGACCCACTGTGAATTTAAAACACACACACAAATGTTGCATTGTCCTGTACCTGCCAGCACAGACTCTTTGCATTACATTGCACACAGCTGGATACTGCAGAGTGGCTGAGCTCTTTGACTCAAGCTGTGTCAACTGCTCGATTCAAGGGAGACCCAGAAGTGTGGTTTGTTACTCTAAGGATGTGTCCAGCCCTTCCAACATTTCAAACATCTCCCTCCAGGGATTCAGCAGGCATTGTCTGTATTCAGTACAGAGAATTTTGAGTTTGTTATCAGCTATTTGAGAATGTTGTGTTTCTGTAGCTATGAAAATTTGCTCAGACTCTGGTGCTGCAAATTTTCCACCTTCCTCACTGTGGTCTCCACTGTGTCTGTTTGCTCTGAATCCACCTCAGTGGGATACATACACCTCCAAAGATTTCCCTTGAGCTTAATGATTGGCACATGTTGGCCTTACTTAGCATTTACACAGTGCTATTGACAGGTGACAAGGCACATTGTTTTATGGCTGGAGAGATATGGAGAAAGCTGACAAAGGGGAACAAAGGTACAGAAAGGCTTCTGTGTGTGGAAAAAAACAGATAGAGAGAACTCTTTAGCCCCCCAAAAGACAGGAAGTTATTCTGGCAGGTTATAAATTACAAACAACAGGAAGAAGGTGAGGGAACCACCCATCAGCCTTTCCTAACATGGGAGCACCTCACACAAAACCAACAGCCTGCAATTTCAAGAAAAACAAATGAGATCTATTTTTATACAGTGCAGAATTTATGGAGTTGCACAATATTTACATCTGTGATGTTCCCTGTGAGAGGACTTCATGGATGTAAGATAAATGTGCATGGGTTCCCATATGTTTTGGACATCCTCAAGGAGGTGAAATCCACTGAGGTATCTTAGGTCCCTAAGCCATAGATCACTGTGCAATAGAACAGGTATTTTGGAAATTTCCCAACATATTTGCTTGGTGCTTCTATTTTCCCTTGAACCACTTCTGCTGGTTTTCTCTGCTGGAGATGGGCATCAACACAGCTTCGATGAGACTAAACTGCCTCCTGTCTGCAGCCATCTGCTGGTGACAGGGTGCTGGGCTGGCTTGGTACAGCTGCTCCTGTGACCTCAGCATCATCCTTGTGCCATCCTGGTTTAGTCATAGCAGTGATCTTCATATACTTTGAGAACTGCTCAAGAGCTGGATGAGGTGACTCCCATCGTACTCCAGCTGCTGGATTTACACACAGCTAATTGCAAATAATCATACAGTTGAACAGGGGACTGAGGTTCACTCCTGGAGCTGCTCTGCTGCCAAGGGTCTGGCAGTGCTCCTTGAACTCAGGGATGCTGAGGATTAGGAGGAGGAATGCAACCCCATCAACCTGCCCTTCCACTTCTTCACCTCAGGAAAACAAAGGGTGAGTTTCTGACAATGCCATTTCATCTTTGCCATTCAATCACCCATTTTTCTCTTTCCTTCTTTCCCATTTTCCCTGAAAGCGAACAAGTCCTTACAACACCAAGATATCAGCAACACTTTAGCATTTTACCCTCACATCAACCTCTGAGCACAACACTCTCAGTCCTTAAAGCCACTCGAGCCTGGCCCCTGGTCCTGGCTCCCCAGTCCCATGGTTTAATAAAAGTGATCAGACACAATCACTGTGGTGCCCAAGCAGCACCAGCACAGCTCCCAGAGTAGATGCACAGCAAACCGTGGAAAACCAGTGTAGCAAAAGCAAGAATGGATACTCCTGCTAAAAATGGGGCTTGTGACAGCAGCTACAGCTCAGCAGGGACCATGGAGGCTGACTGCCCCATGGAGAACTGGGCAGGAATTGAGAGACAAAAGGAGGTGGTGCCTGCTGTGTGCTGGGTGACCAAGAAGGATGAGGCCAGAGCAGAGACTGCCTTGGTAATGCAGTTTAGGGGGTAATGCAGTTGGTCCCCCAGCACGACAAGGTGCCTCAGCAAAAATGTAAATGCATTGACTGGACCTGGCAGGCACAGAGATGCTGAGCTGGACAGAGACCAGATCTTCTATTTGAAGGGGTGTAAGAGCCCTTCAGTGGTAGTTCAAGAGACAGCCTGGCCTGTAAAAGAGTTCTCATTCATTCACTTGGGCATCATATCTCAGGAGCAGTGAGACACGGCTGTGGAGCTGGGTTTGCTCCCTTGGAATTTGCCGTGGTTTGCAATACCGACCACCCAGCAGCACACACACCCTGTGCAGCAGAGCCATCAGCAGCATTGCCTTGCTACAGGGTGACGCTGCTTTCTGTTCCTCTGGACCCGTGTGCTGCTTTTCACCCTCACTGAGCTGGGCTTAACCCAGCAAAGAAGGCAAAGTGTTCACCAGACAGATTTGGGGCTGCTTCAAGAGCTGTGCTCAGCCCTGTGCCTCCCACAGCCTGCTTGCCTACAGACCTGCCTTGTGGCTGACTCCATCAATGGCAATAAAGCCTGGCTCCAGCTCTGCTTTTGTCTGGAAGGTTCACAAGAGCTCTCACTTGTGCTGGTTCCTCAGTGTCTGACAAGCCCTGAGCTCAGCTACAGCTGTTTGCTCAAGAAGCTGCTGAAAAGGGTCCTTGTCTCCTTGTCTGGCTATATCCACTTTCATGACACTTACACAGACACAATTTTCTTTAAAAGCTCTGTCCCGCTGCCAGGTCAGACTGAGCTCAGCCAACATTTTACACTCAGCATGGAGGGGACATTGCCAGCTCAACCCCTCTGTGTGCTCAAACCAAAGAAGGGAATAAGTAGCTGCCAACAATTAACTTCCCATCTTGGAGGGCACGTCAAGAAATGCCCAATATGGGTCTGCTCCAATTAGATATCATTCAGTGGGGTCATTTATAGGACAAGGGGTAACAGTTTTAAACTAAAGAAGGACATTCAGGCCTGATACAAGGAAAAAATTCTTAATTGTGAGGGTGGTACAGCACTGGCAGAAGTGACAAGGATGGGGATGTCACAAACTCCAGTGGCTCCTGTGCAGGGGGCCCTGGTCTCACTGCTCACACCCAGTCTGGTGCACAGTGAGGCTTTGCTGCAGAGCAATTTACTTTTGAAAATAAGACACTTTTCCCCAGCATAGTGATGACTCCAGGGAAATTGTAGAATCCATTTGTATGTCAATTGCAGGCCCTTGAAAAACAGGTGAGACAAAGTTCTGTCTGAAGGCAAACAGACAAATTACACTAACTAATCTACTTTGGCCTATTATCCTTAATCTCTGATTGATAAAAATAAAAATCTTCACTTTTTTTTTTTTTTTTTTTTTTTTTCCCATAAAGGAATATAAAAATATCCCACCTCTTTCTACTTGACTTTGACTTCAGGAAATCACAGTCATGCTAGGAACTTCTCTATTAATTCTATCAGTGCTTGGAAACCAAATACCCTGAAGCCTTAAAAATTCCAACATTGGGCAGGCTAAATAGGTAAACATGCATTCATGAACCAGAGAGCTGGGAGGATGCATTGGGTAGAAAAGTCTTTAAGGGAAATTCTCCTTTATAAAAGACAATTATAACAATATGTGACCATAGCAACTGCAAAGCTGCATGTAGAATGGAAGAGGAAAATATTTCCTTTAGCAGATGGATGTCTCTCCTGCCTCCCATTGAAATTATGTGATGAAAGACTAACATCAAAGATTTGTTCAGAAAATTGTTACCTCTGATTGCTCTGTGCATACACCACTCTCCTGAGCCTTGGGAAAGCCTTTTTTAAAAATTTAATTTACAATGCAAATGCTGTTTCATGGGATGGATTTGGATTAGTTTTTAGAGAGCAAGGCTGGGAAATCTACAGAACAGCAATGTTCTCTCCTGCTGGATCTCCTTTGGCAGTAATGTTGGATCTCCCCACCAGCCCCGAACTGATCCCTGCATTTCACTCCTTCAAGTAGTTTGGCACCTTCTAAGCTGGTGTAAAAAGAGGAAGGTGATGAAAACAGGGAAAGAGAATTCTTTGAGAAATAAATAAACAGCTGCCTTTTTTTTCTCTGTGCTGCATTTGTTCTTCTTGGAGTGACAGAGGGCAGGAGTTCCCCTTCCAAGAAGCAGAGCCACCAGCCACGACTCTGTGTCCACCATGGCCACACAAGCAGAGAAAAGGAGGTCCTGACAACCTTTGATTTTAGTATTTACTCTTCCCTTTCGATTCCCTGCATGAAGTATTTCCAGGTGACCCTGTGTGAGTCAATAAATAATATATCATCCCCAGGTGAAAAAACCTGGCTACGTCAAAGGCGCCTCTCAGTCTGAGGCTGGCTGTAGTTTATCTCTTACCTTCAACTGGCAGTTTAGAAACATTACGACAATCAGATAACCAGAAATGAATAAGCACTTCGATGGTTCAATATCTCACTCCACAAGTGACAATAAAAAGCTCATAACTTTTCCAGTGGCACATTTGTGTGTGCAGCAGGCAGGGGACACAGAGTGGCAGGGGGTGCTGACGCCAGAGGTGTGGCACACACTGCCCACCCACGGGTCACACATCTGCTGCTTAAAGAAGAGCCCACAAGCACAGCTTTCCACAAAATGTTTAGGTCTCCCCTGCAGAGCTTCAGGCCGTGCCTCTACACAGCCTAAAGTTGGTTTTCCTGGGAGCTCATTACACTGCAGACAAAAAGGGCTCCCTTGCTCTTTTGCAGGTAGAAAAAAATGGTGATGTACAGGTGTGGCAGGACAAGGTTAGAATCCACAATTTGTGAGCCCAATGTCCTGAGCTTGTCCCTCCATTTGATTGGCCTGACTTCCAATGGGATGTACAGCAGAAATTTTATAAAACCTCAGGGGAAATGCATGTCTGTTTCTAATGGAAATGGGAGGAGGTGAGGTGCAATAGGCTGCACTCCTGATATAAACAACGGAGCAGATCTGCAGCAGCTCTGCCAGTGGTGACTTCAATTTGCTTCTGAGTGCAAATGTGCTGCACACAGACAGCAAGATGGGAAATCGTACTACTCTCCAAGAAGTCTGCTCCGGGATTGTTCAGGATGCGACTTCAGACAATCTTTCCATGGTGGGAACTTCATTAACACCTTTTGGGTGCGTTACTGCTAATTCCGTGCAAATGCTCAGCCGAAGGAATCACTGTGCATGCTCTGTAAGCATGGACATTGCTTTCCAAGGTTTTTCAAGATTTCCACCCTTTTCAGGCTTGGGGCAGTAGGAGAGGTTAATAACCGCAATGGGGACCGGATTTAGCCCATCCAGGAAGGGATGAGGAAGCAGCTTGCACGGCTCGGTTGCGCTCCCGGGACGAAGCCACGGCAGCACCAAGCGTGTCCGGGCGGGGTTCGGAGGTGCCGGGAGGGGACCGGGAGGTGACACGGGGAGGTGACACGGGGAGGTGGCAGCGGAGGTGGCAGCGGCAGCAGCAGCGGCCGCGCTGTCCCCGCAGGTGGCGCTGCGACACCGAGCAGCCGCTCTGCGACGGGGACACCGCGCTCCCGCCGAGGAGCGACAGCTCCAGTCACCTCCTCCATGGACAGAGCATGCTACTGGGGGCCTGCAGGGCTTCCGGGGGACCCCCGGGTGTTTTCCCAGCTGGATGGTGGGGAAGGGAGTTGTGGCCATCACCTAGGCCAGCCAAAGCGCTATAGAAGGGCCGGGATGGCCGGGACATCGTGGTTACAATTTGTGGAAAAGGAGGAGAGTGAGGAAGATGCGGGGGGAAAAGGAATTAGGAAAATATAACCATAGGGGGAGGGTAGAAAATGTTTCTTAAAATCATGGACTGGGGCCAAAGTTAGGTGGGCATTGGAAAGATGCAGGACGGGCAAGAGCTGGCATTGTTGAAGGGCAGTTTCTGAAGACATGGGGGCAAAGTGAGTGGCTGCGGTTGGCACTTCATCCCTCCTCTTCCACCAAAACCTTTATGCTCTGTGATAGTTCTTAGGCAAAGCAAAGTGCCAGGGCATTGGTATAGTCTGTAAGGGTTGAGATCCTCTTCTTCTCCCCAGATCACAGGTCCCCATGCACCCATCTAGGCTGCACCAGCACAAAATTAGACCAACACAGCTGCAAGTGGGAGTGACTGAGAGCACCCGTTGTTATTCTCAGGGACTGTGAGTCTTTTTCTTTAAAATTGTAAGACCTTGATGAAGAGATGGCACAGAGATGTTATAATCTGTCTTTCTGCCAGTGCTGAATTATTCTTAGTGAACGTTCTTATAGCTTTATTTAGTTACATTTTGTATGGCAAATAAATTCATTATCTAATCCATCTTCCAGAAAGCTCTGTGGATATAGAGCTTAAGCTCTCAAAAGCATTTCTTGTCTTCATTGAGATGATTTGGGTGAAAGTTTAAGCAAAACAAGAACAAAAAATAGTAGTCTCATTGATCTCAGTCAGTGGGGGCTTTCAATATTGGCAATAGACTGCTGCTGTTTAAGTTCAGTCTGGTGCAATAACTCTAGCTGACATACAGCAATATCTCTAAAAACATTCAGTATTACAAATGCAGCCAGTAGAGAATCAGCAATCAAAGATATCAATCCTACTCTGACTGCCAGGTTGGCCCTTCTTTGGGGACTTGCCTATTAGCATAGAGATTGCCCTTTCCGTAGTACATGATGTACTTTGAAAACTTTGAAAAGCCTGAGAATAAGTGATACACTGAGGAATCCGAATTTGAGGAGTGAGGTGAGAACTGAGAGCCTGGAACAGAACCTTCCTGGACAAGCAGACCCAAGCTGATGACTTGAATGACTTACAGAAAGGATGAGGAGCTTGGCAGCTGCAGCAGGAGGGGGTGTGCTGTAGGACTGTGCTCCTGGAGGCACTCAGATTTTCCAACTAAAGCATGGAGTTACTCAAACGAGGAGTGAAACAAGAAAGAGCTGTTCCTTCTCTCTGAGGGCTGGAGAGGAGGTTGCAGAGAGAGCATCTCCCAGGTGCTCTCAGTGTTCTCAGCAATGCCAGCTTCTAGCACGGTGGTCTGTACAACCTGCTTCTTCCTCTCTCCCTTCCTTCCTTTTCCAGAGCATGTATGAGCAGTAATTCCCCTCTGCTGAAGCCCAGGGGACTCACACAAGCTTTCTTCAGGCTTGTGCAGCTGACTGCAAGGATCTGTGGCCAACAAGCTGCTGCAGGACCCACAGGGACACCCGTGTGCTGGTACCGGTGTGTCCTGACTGCTGACCCCACGCTATCTCCTCTGGCTGATGGCAGAGATGTTGCTGGTTGCACAGGAATGTGGAGAGCTGCCAGGGCTGGGTCCTGTTCCAGGTTTCAAGAAAGGAGTGTGCTGTGCCTCTTACAGGCTGTTCTTCATCTGCTTATCCCCTCTGAGGTAGCGTGACCCCTTCTGCCCCTGCTGTCTCCAGTCTGTCTGTCTCCTCAGGCCCTGCTCCTCCTCCCCCCTACCTTTTATCCTTGGATGAACTTATTTCTGGTTGGCATTCGAACAAAGATACTTCCTTTCCCTCCTTGCTTCTCTGTGCCAGTGGAAGAAGTATCAACAGCAGAGGGCAGAGAGACTTTCTGGCCTCTGGTCCAAGTCACCCAGAGCTGAAATAAGCTATTGCTGAGAAAGTCCTGCTCTGACAGTGCTCTGTGGAGGAAGCAATGAGTCCTTGTCCCCTAGAGATGGCCAGTGTGGAGGGCAGGCAGTGCACAGGGCACAGGAGGGCCAGTGTTGGTGTAAAGCATCTGCAGAGGAGCTGGGTCTGGAGAAGTCTCTGGGGAACACATGAGATCTGAGAAAGCAGAGGCTGATCCATTTCAAAGCATTCATGTTGTGTGGTGGTGTTTGGAGACCAGAACCTCTACTGTTGTGTCCTGAGGTGTATAAAAGAGTGATCTTCAAAACATTTCCACCTAACTTAGCTCTCAGAAACAGCAGAAACACCACAATCCTGTTACTAACAAGGAGCTCAAGGCAGGATACCTGTATGGCAACACTCCATTCAAGTGCTGCCCACTTGGTAAAATTGTAAAGCCACCAAAATCACAGGGATGGCATCAGTGAAAGCCTGAGATACAGGTGGCACCACGTGGATCATGTTTTGAAGTGGTAGCCACAGGTCTGCTAGATAAGCTAGTACCATCATGTTCCCTGTCCTTGATATCCACTAGCAACCAATCAGTAACAGCAATTATTTAAATAAAAAAACCCAACAATTAAGCAATGTTTTATTAAGTCATCAAAAAAGCACATTTTCCCAAGTTGAGTCACCCCAGCATGACTCTCCCTGTGACTAACAAGGTTCTCAGGCCACAGTCCCTGCCACAGCATCCCTGCTCCACTGATCTCCCTGCTGCCTTGCTCATCACTGCTTCATCCTGTGCCAGCTTTCATGTGCAGTGACGACTGAAGCAGGCTGAGGGAGTGATGTGCCTGCACTTAACACCAAACATGGTGTGCCTTGGGGAGGCTCCTATCAGTAGGATGAGCTGCATTTTCTGGGCACGACTGAGAAAGGAACAACAGAAAGAAAATAAACCAAGTGCAAGCCCATGTCTGGATGCTTCTGCAAATGCAGCACAGCTGGTGACTTCACCAAGGAGACAGGGCAGAGTGGAATTGCTCCATCTGCAGCAGTGCAGTTTGCTTATCTCCCTCCTGTTCATTTATGGAGAGATGCTCCCCAGCTCAGGACAGTCCATTTAGGCAAGGCTTCAGGAGTTTCCCCACTGTGCAGACATTTGTTGCAACTGATGAGGGTTTGTTTTTTTTGTCTAAATTTATCAGCTTTAACACTGTGCTGACTTTTCCAGGGTAGGTATGAGATTCAGGTGGACTTGGATCAGACTGAGCCAAAACAGCTGTGCTCATCTTGCAAGCCTGAAATAAGGGGACCTACAACAGTTTTGAGCATTAGTGGCATCAGAAGACCTGCCTCTGGAGAAATGTTTGCATTCCCCAAGGCTGCTGGCTGATGTTTGGAGGTCTCATCATGCTTTACTACCTGGTGCAGCTTTGGCCAGCTTCTAGGCCTCAGTTTGCTCCTGCCCCCATCTCCTCCTTTTCTGAGCCAGCTATGTTCAGTCATTTCCTGAAGCACAGCATCCCCCCACATCCATTCCCAGCCTCAGTCTCCATCTCCAGGGCTGGGCTTGGTCCCTGAGCCAGCAGCTTCTCCCCAGCCACCCATGACTCTCAACTGCTCCTGCAGGAGTGAGCTGTCCCAGCACTAAGAAGGGCTGCAGGCAGGGATTAGGGGACAGCCCTGGGGACTGGGCAGGAAGAGGGTGAATTGGCTGAATTCAGAGGCAGGCAATGCTGGAGAACTGGGGAAAACTGTGCTGGTGGGATGAAATAGAATCATAGAATCATTTAGGTTGGGATAGTCCTCTAAGATCATCGAGTCCAACCAACAACCCAGCACTGCCAAATCCACCACTAAACCACATCCCTGAGTGCCACCTCTAAATGCCTTTAAAATACTTCCAGGCATGGTGACTCCACCATTTCCCTGGGCAGCCTGCTCCAATGCCTGACCACCCTTTCAGGGAAGAAATTTTTCCTGATGTCCAATCTAAACCTCCCCTGGTTCAACTTCAGTTCCTCTTGTCCTGTCACTTGTTACCTGGGAAAAGAGGCCAACCCCCACCTCCTTTCAGGCAGCTGTAGGAGTGACAAGGTGCCCCCTGAGCCTCCTTTTCTCCAGGCTGAACACCCCCAGCTTCCTCAGCTTTTTCCTCACAGCACTTGTGCTCCAGACACACTTGTGCTGAGGGAAATGATATCAAAGGCTTTACTACAGTTCAGAGGGACAACATCCACCTTTCCCACATCCACTGGTTTGTCAAGCAGGACCTGCCTTTCTCAAACCCCTGCTGGCTGGATCTGATCCCTTGGTTGTCCTGCACATGCCTCATGACAGAATTCAAAATAATCTATTCCATGACCCTCCCCAGCACTGAGGTCAGGCTGACAGGCCTGTGGTTCCCTGTATCCTTCTAGGCCTTCTTGTAAATGGATATCCCATTTGTTGACCTCCAGTGCTCTGGGACCTCCCCAGTTAGCCAGGACTCTGACAAATGATGTCCCACCATTGGAAATATTCCAGACCAGGTTGGGTGGGCTTTTAAGCCATCTGATTAGTGACAGATGTCCCTGCTCATGTCAGGGGGGTTGGAACTAAATGCTCTTTGAAGGTCCCTTCTCACCCAATCCCTTCTGTGACTTTATGGTTCTCTGAAAGTGGCTCAGTGAGCTCTCCTTCCATCTTCCTCAGTATCTGAGATGGACAGTGAGCATGGTGGCAGTGGAATACTGGGAAGGACTGAGAGGCAGAGGAGGAGCTGCCACGAGCTGTTGCTATAGACAGCCCTCAGGCTGCTGACTTTGTCAGGAACCTGAATGTCCTTTACCTTGAGTGGGTTTGGTACATGTTGTTTTTGTAGAACAGTTTTCCCCAAGTGACCACTCAGGGTGTTTTCTTTCAGGCCTGAGTGTGGTGGGCTGAGTGCTCTTTAGCAGGAGCAGCTTTTTAAGGGACAAGATGTACTCTCAACTAATTGCCTCTGTGCTCAGGTTGTCTCTTCATTTCCCAACTCCCTGAGCAGTGCCCTTGCCAGGAGGGCAGAGGTACTTGTCAGAGCTTTCAAGGAAATGATACAGAGAACAGACTGACAGTTACCATCCACAGAGAACAATCTGTTTGAAATAACATCACTAAAGGCCCAGATCACTAATTACACTTTATTAGTTGCTTGATACGAGTTTTCTGAAGAAGCAGCTTATGTAAAGCCACTGTTTATACCAAATCCACAGCGTGAAGCATTTCTACAAATACAGCATTATCAGATTAAATGCAAAGGTTGTCAGTGGCTACTGAAAATGTGGCCTTTTATGAAGACAGATAAATCTTCTTATTAGTTTTCACCAGCTTTTTCCCCATGCAGAGAATAAGTCAGTAGCAGTTAAAGATACAGGTACTGGGGCCTGCCTGGACTGGTAGAAAACCTTTGCTAGTGAAAATGAGATGGCTGGTTACTGAGTGCTGGCTAAATAAGCCCAGCATCTCATAAATGAATCTCTGTCCTTGTATGAATTAGTAGTATTTTCCATATGGGTGAGAAGTGTACATCTTTCAATAGCCTGTCATGCAATCCCAGGGACCCCTCTTTGTCTGCCTAAGGTTTGGGAGTTATGGAAATTCTGCATCTCACACCCTTCTCAGGTCTATTTAACTGTGGAAAATCTTTTCATCTGTTTACCTGTGGGGGCTGCATTCCCTGACTCCTTGTGCATCCCTTACCTTCTCCAGGTGGGCTGATGCAGAGTGGGATGGGAGGCAGCAGCATGGCCATAAGGGTGGCTCTGGCTCCCAGGAGCTGGGAGAGCTCTGATGGCTTCTCCAAGGACATGAGGTAAGAAGGTGGTTTGGGATGAAAAGCCCTACCAACAGCCCCTGAAAAGCCAGCCCTTGCCCCTGAAGGCTATTCTCCATCCTCAGCCCCCTCAAATATGTGCCCCAGGGTGTCCCCCACACTGCCCACTCCCTGCTGCCTGCAACAGAAATGGAATTGCCTGCACAGCTTTGAGCCAGCTCTGGGGTTTCCAGAGCTACTGAGAAACCATTTCTTACTGAATAGATGTGCTTATGAAAGTAAAACCATTACCTGAAACCCCAAGAGCTGAGAGACACGTGCACAGTTTGAAGTCCACTGGTTTGTATGTGATGTGCTTTGCACCTCCACAGAATGAGACTCTGAGCTTATTCCTAAACCCAGGAAGCTAAAGGGAGTATTTTCTATGCCACCATATTCCTGCAACAGCTACATGCACGCCCATCCTGGTCTTAGCTAATTCTCTTTAGCCCTGCTGGTGAAAGTCATTACTTAAAACAGAGTTTAAAAAACCCTCTAAACAGATGAATGGAAGAAAAAGCTACCCATGATGTCAGCAAAACAGATACTAATAGACAGATATCAAAGGGATACTGCCTTCAGCTATACACTTGAAATACTCCTGACGTCAGCCTGGGGCACATTTTAGCCTCCTATGCTTTGCATTTAGGAAGCTGAAGTACATTATATATAATTGGTTCCACCTACATAGAATTTGTTGAGGATAAAAGCAACAAGATTGCAGGTTCCCACCACGTCTGTAGGCACAAGACATATTCCTGACACCCCAGCAGCCATCCTGCACCCACGAGGGAGAACAGGCAGGAGCTGCCACAGCTCCCAGCCACCACCTCCTGCTCCTTCCCACCTGAACTGCAGACAGGACAGGTTTTGACAGGAGGGACCACAGCCCTGTACCCAGATACCACATCCAGCAGATGGAGAGGGGGACATAATGTTTTACAACAGTCTGTAGTGACAGGACAAGGGGGAATGGCTTTAAACTGAAAGAGGAGAGGTTTAGATTAGATATTAGGATGAAATTCTGTACTGAGAGGGTGGTGGAGCACTGGTTCAGGTTGCCCAGAGAAGCTGTGGATGCCCCATTCCTGGAGGAGCTCACAGCCAGGCTGGATAAGGCTCTGATCAGCTTGGTCTAGTGGGAGGTGTACCTTGTCTGTAGCCTGTCATGGACTAGGTGAGCTTTCAGCCAGCCCACTCTATGATCCTATGTGCTTTCACTTGCATTTTCAGCCCAGGAGTGGGTGTTATCCTGAACACTACAGATTGCAAAAGAAGATAGTGATACTACTGCAAAGGGTTTTTCTTCACACCTGTCCCAGTGCTGATGGCACTGACATACTGACTCAGCTGGGCAGCAGGAAGCATCTGCAGGGACACAGGACCAGGAAAGGAGCAAGCCCAGGCACCTGAATACTTGGATCCCAGGCTCCTTGGGACCTCAGCTGGCAGCACCAGCCATTGAAAAAATATATTAAAGCCACTTTCTATGTGTGACTGCTGGCTTGATTGCTCTAATCAGAAAACAGGTTAATTGAAATAAATAATAGTGCTATTCTATTTATAGCTGAACTAATACAATCCCAACAGGCAGGTCAGGACCCCACAGGAGCTGTTGGGAGGGAAGAACCCAAAATGAGCTCTGTTGTTTGGAGCATGGTGCTAATAAGGCTAGGGTTGCAAGTCTGATCTCTGTATGGGCCATTCACTCTACATTTGGACTGAATGATCCTTGGGGGTGCCTTCCAACTCAGAATATTCTGTGGTTCTGTGAAAGGGAGGCAGACAAGAGCAAGTCACTAGCCAGGTGGACAGGAGTAGCACAGCTGCTTGGCAAGGGTCCTGCAGCAAAAGTCCCCATCTGTCCACAAGCTGTGTCTGGCTTTCCAGAGCATGGATGTTTTTGCACCCCTCTGGAACCCTGTAAAATCTCCAACCCTGATCCAGCAGCAAATTTGTGTAGCAAGAATTATTGTCCCATTCTTATTGTGCTGTCCATGCCCCCTCGTGGGCAACATCAACAGGTTTCACAAAACCCTTCGTGCTTATCTCTTGACTTTACAGAAGCAAACACTTGGTTCTCTGAGTCAGTCCCACTGGAGTCATTCCCCTAGAGAGGCAGGGGGTGCTGAAGGGTGCTGCAGAGAGGTAGCATAAAGACTTCCTTTCTTCCCACTGCTCTGCTGCTCCTCTGGAAGGATATTCCACCTCTGGGGTCTGGTTTTAGTGCACCTCTTCTCTCTTTCCTCTTGCCAGTTGCAGATTTTTCCCCAGAAGGCCTCTCCAAGCTCCCAACAGCCTTTCATGGTGGAGACACAAGCAAGGTGATTAAGAGAAGCCAGCAAGTGTGTGGACTGAGCAGACAGGCCCTAGTGCTCGCTGTTTCCCCAAAATATTCTGCAATCCCTGCCAGAAATAACCCCAAAGGCCTCTCACAGCACCCACACCAGCAGAGCCAGCTGCTCCTTCCCTTCCCACTCCCCCTCCAAGCAGCAGCACGGGGATGAGCACTCCTACACCCTTTATACTCTTCAGTGTGGCACAGCAAGAAGAGAGCAAAGGACAGCCTGAACCAGCCACTGAGCTGGATGAGCCTTTGCTCTGTAGGGATGTCACACCACAGCTGCCTCCAGCTCCTGCAGCCCTGCAGGAAGGGGCTGTGGGTGCCATGTGCTGGCACTGGGTTCTTCACACACCCCAGCAGCTCCTGAGCTCTGCTGCAGGCAGCAGGGGGCACAGCTAGGTTGGCCCTTTGGAAATCAGTTTTTTTACCATTAGACTGTATCCAAAAGGAAGCTGGCCTATATCTGAGGACAGCAGGCAGAGGAGGGACAGACAAAATTACATTTGTGCTCAACCTGACCTACTAAATCAAACAGCCCAGTGTGAGCATTGCAATTTGACATCTTTGCTTCCTGCAGACTTGGATTTTTTTAAGAAAAGCCTTTTGGAAATGTTTCTGTAGGTCTTACTGAATCTTTTGTTGGTCTGTGCCTTAAAATAAATGTGCTACTTCAGGACCCAGGCTGGGTCTGGCTGTGTCTCTGGGGGAATTCTGGCTGACCCTCTGGATAGGCACATTGGCACTGCCCAGTCTGCTGGGGACATGAATATTCTTGTCCAGATAAGAGCTTGACTACCAAGGAATCCTGGGCAACTGGGGCTCTGCAGAGCACAGGGGAGATGCCAACAGATCCACCCATGGCTGTGTCCAGCTGCCCAGCATTGAGCTCCTCAGGGCTTCTGTGGCACCTCCTGCCCTCCCACAGGGGCTCAGTGCTGCACTGCCAGGACCCCCATTCTTTAGTTACATTTCTCACGTTATATACCTGAAATGAGAATGCTTCATGTGAGGCAAGAATAACTCAGTGAAAGGTCTGCTAAGTGACTGAGGCACTTGCAGTGCAGACTTCCAGCATCCCTCCTTTTTTATCTCTCATCTCCCACTGGAATAAATACACTACATGGTACAGTAGACAGAGCAGGGAGACAACTCTAAAAACCATTTGAGAGTGAGCTGCATTGAGCAAATCAGCAGAAAATTCTGCAGAGGGAAAGGAACTTTGAGATGAAGACCCTCTTCATATCCAAACCCAGATACTTTTCATCTCATTCCAGAGCAAGCAAATCTCTGTTCAAGTTTCAGTATCACTGTTAGGACTGCTTGCATGCAAGTTTTAGCATTTTTAGTGCAAGCTGATTCTCAGAGATGCCCTAACTAACATGGGAAAGCAGGGCTGGCAGCTGCTGTGCTACCCATACACCCTCTGCTCATGGCAGCCCAGAGGCCTCTTCCCACTTTCTCTCTGGTATTTCTGCCTTGAACAGTAGAATCATCTTAGGGTCTACCAATCTGAAAATCATCCACTGATTATCTTGGAGGCTGGATAACCACATGGACCTGAGCCATCATGATGCCAGTGTGCCTTTCTACGAGGGAGAATCTCACCTTGCTGCCCGGAGATTTTCTAGAAACACTTGGCAGAAGAACAGGTTATAATTTCCAGAGTTAAAGAAGAGGAGGATGGCCTGTTTTGCCATCAGCAAGCAATCCTCAGCTGCCTGGGGAGAGGGAAGAGCCCCAGTCCCCAGTGCTGCTCTCCTGGTGCCCCTCAGTGCTGATGCAGAGGGCTGACTGACCAGCTGGATCCCCCTTGCCTTGGCAGACCCATGGAGGGGCTGACACCAGCACTGAACCCAGGATGGCTGCAGCAGACCTGAGAGATCCTCAGAAATGGAGAGTGAGGATTTGTGACTGAAACTCCAAGTCACTGCCTGCTCCAGACAAGCAAACAGTGCCAGAGTGGGTGAATAATTCTTATTAAGTGGAAGGATATTCACAACACAACCACAAAACCTTCTCCATGGGTTTATCATCACCTCTAAAAATAAACTGCTGCCTACTCAAGTTCTTTCATGCCTTTGATGACAGCTGAAATATTTTCAGGACTTCAATACCTGTGTCTGGGCTCAAAGCAGCCAGGGCTATTCAAGGGCTTAGAGGAGCACCTACAGAAATGCAAACGCTGCCAAGCCCATGGATTTGGCTGAGCCCTGGCTTTGTGCAGGGCTGGAGCAGGGCAGCACAGCCTCAGGGCTGCCCCAGGGCTGGCTGCTCCCAGCACAGGCATCTGATTCAAATTTCAAGGACATAGTCCACAGCAGAGGGCTTGGGCACCAACCCCTGGGGTATTTGCTTATACCAAGAATATGCCCTAGTTTAGGAGGTGTTTTAGGAGAGCTGCACACCAGGCAAGCACTGCAAAGCTCAGTGACCAGAACTAATGCCCTATCACTGATAGTGGGGTTAATACTTTCCCATCATCCGTGGAATTAAAACATCCTGCCATTACTTAACCCTGCCCCACCTCTGGCCAGCCTCCTTGTGCCAAGTTTTGAGGGCCCCTAAAGGAAATTCAAATGCACTGAAGGACTATAAATAGTTAGATAAAAATGAGCCCTGGTGTGTGTTTTTGACAGAGATATTGGAAGAAGAAAAATTTTTAAAATAGAAAAGACAAACTAAGATGGAAAATAATGAGATTCAGCCTAGAAAAACAGAGAGTCCCCTTGATACCAGAGCAGTGCTGTTATAAAAACCTGAACTCTGAGAAGCTTGGGAGGGTAGTGGTGTGAAGGAGACATCCCTGGGATTTGGGCAAAGTCACTGACACTTGGCAGGGAGCTTTTTTTTCCATCTTCAGCTCTCAGAGATGGTTTTCACTCCTCAAGAGTGAAAATACCTCAAGAAAACAAGTTACAAAAAGTTTAAAAGAGACAGCTAGTGGAAATAATTCTTTATCCATCTAATACCACACATGAAACCTGGAGAAACTTGATGACCTTTGAGACTCCTGAGTCTGGCATGGGTTTGGTTCAGAAGTTGCTGAAGAAAGAGCACAGGGGGAAGGCAGTGGGTAAAACACAAAACTAGGGGAAAGCTTTTTCACAGGATGGTGTCTTAGATGAGGAAATCTGCCTTGCAGCAAGGAGGAGTCTCTGGGTGTGGAGGGTGAGGAGGGGATCCTGTGGAGCCCATTGGGGCAGCAGCTGGAAACTCTGGGGGCTGAGAGCACAAATCCACTGCACTCTGAAGCTAAACAACCCATCTGCTTTGTCCCATCCCATGTTCAGCACCTCCTGCCAGCTGCATGCCACTGCTGGGTTTTATTGTTACTTCTATGGTAAATGCCAGGTGAAGAAGTAAACTACTTCCCTCTGGTTTCCCAGCCTTCAAAACTCTGGGAAATGTCCTTCTGCCCCAGGGCATTGCTGGCAGCAGAAGTGACAAGGGGAGAGGGTCTGAGCCCCTGGCAGTGCACAAGGGAACCACAACAAGAATGATGAACAGCCACACTCCCTTGGATGTCCCAGCTAATCCAACCTGGAACAGGAATGACAGCTCTCAGGGTTCTCATCCTAAATTCCATTCCCAAAGATGAGAGTATGATCTAGAAAAGGGAGGATTTTCTAAAGAAAAGCTGTCACTTTTGCTTCCTCCAAGATCTCAGCAATAAATGAAGCCTGCAGCCTCTGCAACATGGTCTGCCTAAAGAGTTTACAGAGCTCCTCCTGAGATGGAAAACAGGGATGGGGAGCAGAATGAAGACCCTGGATTCCAAAGGGAAATGTTTAGTTATGCTGACCTACTTCCCCATTTAGACACAAGTTTATGGGGCTGGATTCATCCAAGGGTAGTGAGTGACCTGGCTCAAGTGTTCATCAAGCCACTTTCCATCAGAGGATAGGTTTAAATTAAATGTTAGGAAGAAAGTCTGGTGTAGTGTAAAGTGTCCCTACCCATGGCAAGGAGGTTAAAACAAGATGATGTTCATGGTGCCTTCCAGCCCAATCCATTCTACAGTTCTAAGATTTACCAGCAGTCCCGGCTCACTGGGGATGTTCCAGCTGACTGGAGGTCAGAAATGTGATGCCCATCTATAAGAAGGGCTGGAAGAAGGATTCAGGGAACTACAAGTCTGTCAGCCTGACCTTGGTGCCAGAAGAGGTCACGGAGCACTCGTGTTGGGTTACACCATGCGGGACAAGGAGGGCACCACGCCCAGCCAGCACGGGTGTGTCAAAGGCAGGCTGGGCTCAATCCACCTGATCTGTGACAAGGTGGCAGGCTTGGTAGATGAGGGAGAGGCTGTGGGTGTTGTCTGCCTGGACTTTGTAAGGCTTTTGACGCTGTTTCCCACTGCATTCTCCTGGAGAAGCTGGAATGATCACAGCTGGGATTTGCGCACAAAAAGGCTGATAAGGACAGGACCAATGTCCAACATTTTCATCCCACTACAAATTAGAAAGTGCAGCTTGCTTGTCTCTGCTTGAATTAATACGAGGTAATTAGCACATCTCTCCAGTAACACTGCACAGCTGGAGGGATAAATTACAGCTCTGGAGCTGATTTCCCAAGCAAGCCATGGCAGGCACAGGGCTCAGGCTGGGGCTGGATTCCAGCCAAGCGAGGAAGCAGCACTACTGCCATCGGCTGTGGGGAAATAACAAGTGCAGTTTGCTGTAACAGTTTATTAAAAAGATAGCAATGTATTTTTTTTTTTTTTTTTTTTTTGTTTCAGTAATTGGAATGAGCCCTCTTGACTTTGCCAGAGACTCTTGGACATGTAACAACTTAAAGTGAATAGGTTTTGCCATAACTTTCAGTGATTATAGCTGAATGTCACTTTATTTATTCATCGGGGGGGAATTGGAAGGGGAGGGATACCACATTTTGAATTGTCACTGGAGACAGAGGTGCTGATAGCTGTGCTCAGGTTTTTAGTGCCGAATTAGCGGCATGCTGGAACTGCACCTCCTCTCATTACTCCTGATTACAGCCTCACTACATTTTGTAAAAGAATAGTTCGATGTTTATAGAACACTTTCCCCAGAGTTTGTGTCTGAGGGTTTCTGTGTGCTGCCAAGCTGGTCACCTCCCCTGGGGGCACAAGAGCTCGGATATTGACAAGGAAAAGGGAAGGGGATGCTGGGGAGCCATACCTCCCCCCAAGGTGTACCTGTGCTGGGGGAGCCACTGGAGCAGCAGCTGGAGAAGCTGCTGCCACCAAAGGCAGGAGCAGCAGCAAGTGGCTGGGAAAACTCCATTTCTCTTCATCAAAAACCAGCGTGTCAAACCAGACTGCTGTTTGGAGGGATGGTTAACAACTCACTCCCCACCAGAAGCACAAAACACAACTTCCAGGGGTCTGTCCTGCAGCCCCTCATTACTCAGGGACAGAAAACCAGAAATTCTCAGGGCTGCCACGAGTTCTTGGCCAGGCAGAAAGCAGCCCTGCGAGCTTGGCTTGTAGTTGCAGAACTGAGGAGTTCTGGACTGGCTGTTAAACCCAGGAGCAGGAAGACAGCTGAGGGCAGGAAAGCTGTGGTAACACAGTTTTATCTCAGAGCTTCCTTCTTGCCTTACCTGGCAGGTGCTGGGTTTCCAGGTGATGCAATTTGGGCAAGCTGCCCTCTCCTGAGGCTGGGGGTCACAGCAGGGCAGCTGGAGCACTGCACCCCACTGCTGCCTCCCTGGGACCCCCCTCATGCCCCCAGCTCCACTACTGTGGCTTAACCACAGCATCAGGAAAGCCCTATGTGTCTGCTGTGCAGGAAATTAAAATAGCAGTGCTATGAGAATGAGGAATCCTATGGTAAACAGTAATTAATGCCTCTTGCTACACATAATTATTGCTGTGGTTTACCTTCTCCAGCATATAGAGATGAGCCCCACTGGACTTAGGCTGTATAAACTGGTGGAAATAGCCCTGACTCCCTTACAATATCAGGATAACACAGTAACTCACTGGGAGATATAAATGGATATGAGCAGCCCAAATTTAAAATTAGAAAATGAGAAAAAATAGGATATTGTAGCAGCAGACACAGTATCACAGATAATTTACAGGCATTCCAAGGAAATGTTTTTTTAAGAAGGAGATCATGAAGTGAAGTCATCTTTCCAATGCTTTTAGTTCACAAATTACTAAATCTTAAGCAGAGCTCACATATTACTCATAAAGGGAAATGAAGAAAAAGGTATTGTGACTTTTCTGGGAAAATGGAGCTGACATTGCTGCCCAAGCCAAAGTGCAGATGGAGATGAGGAGCAGACCCCTGACAGGTAGGAGATCTTGGACCTGAAGTGAGTAGCTTTGTGCAGTACAACAGAAGCACTGCACAGGAGTTTCCAGAAAACAGAGTAAGTGATAATGTCCCCTCTGGCAAGCAGCATTGCCCAGTCTCTGGTGAAGCTTGCCCCCTTGTTATGTGGAATACCTGGAGCCTGTGGATCTGCAGCTCTCAAAAGGCAGAATTCATGGGTCACAAATTAAATTCTGGGGCTGGGGGTTAGGTTTGAACCTGCAGCAGAAACATCCTGCTGCTGAGCCCAGGTGGGGAGAGGCCAAGAGCTTCCAGTCTGAATGCAAAGGAGCCAAGCCTCAGATATACCCCAGAGGAGAGGGGAGGGGGTAAGAGGAGAGCAGGACTGGAGCTGGTGGGATGAGTTAGGCTGGGAGCTGAGACTGAGGGAGGCAGAGGGAGGAACAGAAAGCAGAATTGTGTGGGTGCAGACATCTGCCCTGAGAGGTAGAGTTCAGAGGTGGGAGCAGGTCATACAGAAAATGAGACTTACATATACACAAAGAAATTTGGAAAGTCAGGGAGAGTGAGGTGAGAGCAAACATAGGGAA
Source organism: Oenanthe melanoleuca (assembly GCF_029582105.1). NCBI lineage: Eukaryota > Metazoa > Chordata > Aves > Passeriformes > Muscicapidae > Oenanthe > Oenanthe melanoleuca. Next base: position 45,459,147 of record NC_079333.1, read on the forward strand.
AGACAGATTAGTCATATCAGGGGGAGGAAATCACTGGTTCAAAGTGACCATATACAAACTCACATGAAAATTCTGAAGGCAGATGAACAGAAGGATACTGAGCTGCAAAATGTAGCCTTGTAAGAAAGCCAGCAAGGGGCACCTTAAATGAGAAAGCATTTACACTTAGAGGTGTCCCCCAGGAGTGGCAGGATGAAATTTATAGATCTGTGATACACAAGGGGTCACATTAAATAATAATAGATCTTTGATTTTAAAACATAGAGGATGAAAGTCAGGCTATTCTCTGTAGTAAACAGTGGGAGGATGATTGATCATTGTCATAAATTGAAGAGGGAGAAGTTCAGACTTGCAAGGAGAGACTTGCACAGCAAGCACAGTCAAGCAGTGACACAGGATGCCCAGAGAGGCTCTACCATCTCTGCCTTGGGCATTTTCAAGACCAAAATGGACAAAACCCTGAGTAACCTGGCATGACAGAGACACTGTTTGAACACAGATTTGGGAAATGAAGAGCTCCTGCTGTTTCACTAACCAATCTTAATTCATCATAGTGAAAAGCAAACAAGAGGATGGCATTGAAAGAGAATTCAAAACTTGCCATGGGCAGACAAGAAAAAGAGGGCTTAAGTGGGAAACAATCTCCTCCAGCCTGGGGAGTCAGAAGATCACTCCAAGGTCACCTATTTTCTTCAAAAGTCTCTGTGAAGCTTCCTTGCTATCTCACATGATTCTTTAATTCCAAAGTCTTCAGAAGCTAACCATCCTATTTCTCAGTCTATTAGCTCAAATGACAGTTTTCTCTACATACCCAGTTTTCAGTTCTTCTACATACTGATAAATTATCAGCACAATGAACCACCTCTGCTTCTCCCTGCTGTCTTTCAGTGAAATCCAGAAAGCTGCAAAGTCAAGCATGCAAAGGCAGCCAAGGGAGGAAGGCAGTCTCAATCCAGCCTCTTAGTGTGTGCATCAGGCTTATCAGGCTGTATCTTGTGGAGAACTGAAACAAGCACAGCAGACTCAAGATATTGATCTTGTCTGACCCTCATGACTACCCTGTAGTGCTCCTGAAATCTGGGCTCCCCATAAACCTGATGAGTTGGCAGACAAGTGAATGGATCACTCTCTTCACTCTGCAGCTGTTTCACCAAAAACTGGTGAGCTATGTGCCCACAAAACACTTCAGTTTTCACAAATCATCAATTTCCAACACAATTTACTTTGCTGGAAAATTTCTACCCAGTCATAGCTCTGAAGAGACAAGTGCACAATACAAGAGGTGAAAACCCCGTTAGCAGATTTTACCCTGGCCCTTGGTGGTTTGGTGATCTCCAATCCATCGACTCAGGGAGAGATGGATGGGCTTTGAGGAGGTTGTGGCACATTCTGTTGGTGCTCTGAAGACTAGGAATAGCACAGTGGCTCTAATCCAGTGTCCTCCTGAAACCCAGCACAGGGCTCAGCATGCTGGGTGTTGTGTTTGTTGTGACAAATGTTGTAGGTGGCCCACTGCATGTTCAACAGGCTGGAACTCCTTCTATGCTGCTTTCTGCAGTCCCACTGTCTGCCCAAGCAAATTGCTGGATGTTATTTTGATGTGGAAAGAGAAACATGTCTCAACAGAACCAGATTCCCTTTTCTCAGAAAGCTGCTCTGGCAGCCCTGCTTTTAAAAGCAAGTGTTACTGACATGAACATGATTGCTTTTCCTCACAACAGCACTCTAAAGCAAACACACCGTTAATCACTGGCAATAGGAACATCAGATTTGGGTTTTAATCTCAGGGCACAGCAGAGGCATAGGGGTAGGCACATGTATACATCCATCCACCAAAGAATGACTTACAAAACAAAAAACCCAAACCCTTCAGTCAGTTGGCCATTCTGTAGCTTTGAATTGCACTTTATTAGTCATCATCATCATCATCATCATCATCATCATCATCATCAATGTTTATTCCAGTATGTTATGAAAGATATACAAACAGTTTCACAGAGTGACATGTATATTTTACATAACTTTGTCATTTAGTTATAACATATTCTAGGAGGGGACTGTTCTTCTCAAATACCTGTATGATAAAAAAACTTCAGGTCAACAGTATAAGAAAATAGACTATGCACAATTTTCCAAAGCTTATTAATTCAGTATTGAAGGTTTAAAATTCTATATGGGATAAGTCAGCTATTACTGACATGTGAATGAAATAATTATACCCATGTTTGGCTGCATACTTCACTCAGTTTTAGGCTGAAAGTTATTCATGTGAATTTATAAAAGCATCCAAATTTACTGCATAGGTTTTCTCCAAGCCCCAAATGGTATCTGAACAAGACTAAAGTTCTGGAGAAAGAATAGTTCATTAACTGAGCACAGCAAAGTTATGAGCAAAGACTGCTTTCAAAAGCCTCTTTAAAATTGAACTGCTTTTTCACACATAACTTGTGAAAGCTTCACTGTTGGTGTTAGTCTTTCTGTATGAATAGCATTGATCACCCATAAACACAAGCCTTTGCTCACTTTTAAATAAGCCACACTTAGGACACCCCTAATGCTCTGACCATTGCTATTACTAGCTCCAGTGATTTTAAGAGAACAAGGATTTTATAATGTGAAAATTTTTTTCCATCACCAGGCACAAAATGGATTCTTTACCTCATGTAAAACTACTGAAAATTTCTATTAAAAAGTAAGGCCAAAATTGCCAACTCTGTATAAAAAGTTAAGCTTCCAACTCTGTATTAAGCATCCACATTGTAATGACCTTTCCAAAGACACAGAGATTATGTAGCTCTTTTTCATTTCAGGAGACTTTTACTGTTGACTCTGAAAAAAAAATCAGAAGACAAGCAGGATTTTAAATCATATTGAAACTGATTAGTTTCAGGCACTTACATTTCAGCAGTTTTTATTTTTAAATATAAAAGTAGCAGTTTGGAAACATTCACGTTTAGATACCACACTTTAAGCATTTGCAGGTCTACATTTGCATGAATATGTCAAAATGTTTTTTTAATTCCTCCTCACACTTTAGGAGAAACATTCAAGAACTGACAGATTTGTGGAAAAAAACCCTCAAGATGGCCATTAGTAAGAAGTCAGTGATTTACATATAATTATCTAGACATCCACAACAGAGCAATCAGCCAAATAAATGGAATGCTAATGTGACAGCTGAATTCTAATCTCCACATCTTCCTTAATATAATTTAAAAAATAACAGCAACAATCAGAAACCAGCCTGGATACAAGGAGACTTAGAACTTTAATTCACCAAATTTAATCATCTTAAGAAGGTTTCCAGTAAATCATTAATCACAAAATACCAAAATAATTTTCAATGAAAAACACCTCAAGCCTCCAGAATTACTGTAGACCTTGCCTGCAGAGTAGGAAAAATACTTCATTGCTTTTCATTTCACCATAAAGGCAAGTCACATGCACTGAATCAGCATGTCACAAAATACCCAGGGTCATGTTGCTTTTTGAAGGTCCACATGCTCTTAGGGAGAGCTTGAAAGGTTGGCTCTCAGATATTCAAGGCCACAAACTTTCATCACTACTTGCTTCCACATGAATTATGCTTTTTTTTTTACATCATCTGTTGTCCTCATCAACAAAAATATGTAAAATACATAACTTGTATTAAATTTAATGATTAACTGGATTTTTGTAACCTTCTTGCATGTTGACCCCTGAAATCTTACTCAAACCTTAAAGGAACTAAACAAAAAAAATAAAAAAACCACAGTTCTGCTCTTAGGTAAACAGCCACAAAACATCAGGAAATGTTTTCTATGCATGCCCAGCCAGGAATGGAGATTGGAGTCAGATCAGGGTTTAATGAGATAATCGCCATGGGCAGATGCTAAAATGCCCCTCAGTTAAAAACCAGCGAACTGAGCAAGTTAGAACAAGATGTCTTGACTATGCAAACCACTGAGCATATGCTAAGCCCTTGGAGCTGCTCTGCCTGTTGCACACAAGAGGAAGAGCAGACAACCAGCTCAGGCAGCTTTCTATCCAGGCTTACCACTAACTTTGCAAGGAATGTTTTAGAAGATGCAATTTTTATCGCACTTCACAAAGGTTGCTGCAACACCAGAATACAGCAGGACAAGTGCCAGGCAGGCCAGACCTCCTGAGGTTTGTGGCAGCTGTTTGAAGTGCATTTTCTTGATGGAAAACACTGAATTGGGACTGGATTACTCAAGAATCAGCATCCCCATATAAACCCGAGATTTATCTTTTTGTGAGGGGCACAATTGGCAGCTGCATCCTCACATTCCGTCTTCTCAGTTTCCATAATGGAAGCTGGCACTTAGAGACAAATATTGCTGTGCTGTCACTATTATCCCAGGTACATTCCCTATGGAAGTTCCCAGTTGAACACACAGCTGTCTTCTGGTGTGTGTAGATGCCTCTGTACAGCAAAACCACCAGGAGATGCCAGTTTTTGGACAGGTAATGGCAGGCTGGTAATTGGTGTAATACAGACTGCCCCATCAGCCAGCCTGTCAGTTTTTAGGGATTTCAAGGCTCTGGGGCTTTTTTCATCTCACTACAATCCCTATTATCAAGCTTTTGGTACTTTTTAAATTTACTGAATTTGTTCCAAAGCAGTGTATCACTGCTTCATATTCTTCAAACATTTTCTTTACCCACTGAAACACAAAATTATTATGCATTCTACTTTTTTTAAGTGGCCAAGTTATTTTTCAATTTTTTTTTTTTTTTTTTTTTACCCCCACAAATATACATTACCTTGCACACAATCCAATAATGAATAAAGACAAAAGACAACTTAGGAACTATAATAATTTTTTTCTCCTTTTTCCTTTGGTGAATTATGAATTCTTCTGCATGAAAAATACGGGAAAAAAAGAGGCTAATTGGTGTTGTGCTATATATGTGGAACACACTTCTTGATCTCAACCTGTAGTTAATTCCCTTGAATACTCTCCAATTCAGGAAATTCACCATAATTAAACAAACAAAAAACACCTCTCCCCAAAAAAACCAAACAACCAAAAAAGAGTGAATACATAACCTATATATATTGAAATTGTACATTTAAAATTGTTTCTCTTTCATTAAAAAAAAAAAAAAAAGAATGAAAAAGAGCAGTGGTGAGTCTCAGAGGCTTGCATATGCAGCAAGTACAACCCTGATGGATGCAGTTTTCCTCCCAATATTCACTGAAGATTCTTGGTGTCTGCTCTGCAAAATGTGGGTCCTGTTAGACTGGGATTAGCAATTACAGTGACACCTCTTTGGCATCTAGCTCCTAACAGGTCTTCTCATGACCTGCTTCTGGCAGACCCCTGTGTAACATTGCCATGCCATGCCATGAAACTCTGAACAAACTCAAAAATAATCTCAAAGGCATCTTCTGCAAAACAGATTTCATTTTTCAAATATGTTTCTGATTATGCAACAATCTTAGGGAGAAACACTGCATGCCTTTCATAGTTTCCTTAAAACGAAGAGGAAAAGGGTACACCAAGGTTGCATTTGCTCAATCCCATTATTCCAATTATTTTTTATATTAAAGAGTGCTTCCACCACAGAGACATGACAATTTAGAAAATAGAAAGCACCAGATATTTTCAGTGCAAATACCTTGTATCTCATCTCTGGCATACAACTCAGTGATTTGCCAAGCATTGTCTGAGGCTGTGTATCAGCAATCTTCCTTGACACAGAAGATGCAGAGAAGACAGATGTGACATAACACTGGGATAATGAGCCTCCAGAAAGCCAAATAAATGTGTAAGCAAGGAAATGGGCAACTCGAGCTGAATGTTGTTAGCACATCTTGGAAGAGCTGACCATGGCAGCCACTGCAATGAAGCACCACTCAGTGAAACAGAGCTGAAAGAACGTAACAACCACACCTCAAAGCAGCTGATGCACATCAAGTCATGTTATGATGCATGACACTCAAATTCAGCTGATGAGCTCGAGAGCAGAGGCAGCCCTAGATACTGAATCACTTAATAATACAACATCCTAATAAAATATTTTGAGATCTTAACTATTTTTTCCTAAAATCAGTTACAGAAAATACACAAATTCCTAGTGAAGAGTCAGAAAATCTTTGTAGATCAGACCACTCAAATACTGCACTCCATGTATGCATAAATTGTTTCTGGAGGAGCGCTCATTAATACAATCATATCAACCTTAAAAATCTGTGCACAGACAGAAATTTCAAATAGATTGAAACAGAAAATTAAACACATGCACAAGGGCATGAAAAAGCCTAGAATAGCAGGATGTTTTGAGCATCCCCTCAATTCTCCGAATACCAGAAATCTGCACTAAATACAGTATTTTGTCTTTTGGGGGAAATTTGCTTTCATATGTGTTTTGTCAGTAAATAATTATAAAGCTCCTTCTCTCTATTTCCAGATAGATTCCTGCTGTGCATTCTCTTTCCTGGATTATATAACCTGCAGAATGCAGATCAAGGACACGACTGATGATCCTTCTGTAATTAGTGTTCCCTAAAGATGCCAACACGGACTCCATAACAAAGACCTGAGTACAAAGTACCTTGCTTTCTTCTGAACCCTTACAATCTTCTATGCAGGCTTCAATCACAGGCCACTAGAGAGAAAGAAAGAATATAATCTATTTGTACTTTTATTAAGAAACTCAAAGATATTACTCAGGTCATTTCAAAATTGGTGATAGCTACAGTCTTCCTTATATATCCTGCACATTCTTATAGAAGTTCCCCAAAGAATATATTTTAACAAAGACCAAATAAAATTCATTACTGCCTCACCACACCCTGTCATTAAAACTGGAAACAATGGATTTCAGAAATCTCTGTATTTAAGAGATGAAGCTTGTGATTGTTTGTGTGGTAGTTGACTTGCACAGTTCATTCAGAGCAATCAATCAGTGGCAAAGCTCTGCAAACTGAACCACCCTTGAATACAGATTATGTAGAATATTAATTCAGTCATAATTGAGTACTTGGAGGCTCACAGGTAAGGAGACTAATGTATTATACATCTCACATTATGCTCTGAGAGGTTAGAGGACTTTGAAGCCTTACAAGACCAAATCCATTAATACTGCATACTGCATTGTCAAGAGGAAAAAAACCCTGAACTCCTAAGACACAAAAACTTAAGATCAGCTCAGACAAATGTGGGGAAAAGTGGAAACCTTGCACAGCAAAGCCAAGACAGAAGCAGACAATCAATACCTTCACTGTTTAAATTTTTAGAAAAGTCATGAAAGTATCATCAATGTAATAATCCTGCAGCCCACAGATAATTAACATGGATTGAAACGTTTTCTTCTTTTAGAGATAAAGGTAAGCAAAAGAGGTGGTTTCATCTATGAGTGCAATTTCCGGAAACTGCTCTCAGACAGCTTTAAAAAACCCAAACCAACAACAAAAGGAAAACAAAAAACCAAACCCACAAATGCAAACCAACAAACTACCACCCTGTTCCACAGGGACCAAGCCAGGCTGTCCTACCCAGCTTCAAGGTGCTGCTCCAGGATAGAGATTTGTGGATCTTACATTAAGCTTGATTTAACCATTCATATACGTACCTCAACACCTAAAAGTCACAACTTCCAGGCAATGGAAGGCTACAGATACAGTCACAACTACGAACATGGCAGGATCTCAGCTGTTTGTGAAACTTCAAGTTTATTTACTTGCATTACAAAAGAAGAGTGGATTCCATGCAAAGAATGATCCCAGACCATCCATGGATACTGTAACCAGCTACAGCTTGTATTTTTTATGCTGAACTCCTGTCCTTTGTCAGTCTCTCATGTTAATGCTGTAAATACTCTCATTTTTCTTTCATTCTGTTTTCCATCCCACAAGGCAGCGATCCAAGAAATCCCTTGGGTAACTTGGACACATATTTTGTGGCAAGGTATAAATCTGGTTTTAAGGAAGAAGTCCAGGAAAAACAGTACTTAAAACTCCCTTCTCTTCTACCTCAGAGATCATGGACCTACAAAAACTACTCCTAGAGAAGCACATCATCCAAAACACAGCTGTGATTTCCCTAACAACACATCGAGTGAGATACTTAATGCAGTGTATTTAAACACATTTCTCTGCCCAGGGCTCAGGGCAGTTGGCTTAATACAGCAAATTCCACATAGTTTTCTTTTTTTTAAACATTATAAAGTACAAGAGGCAGCTGACTGACCATCTGGGCTCCACAAAGGATACAGTATGTATCTTTTAGAGAACATAACTTTATTTAATAGAAGTTTTTTGCTCCAATATACAAAATAAGGGACTGCAATCCCAATTAACATTTACATAGTTACACAGCAAATAAATTCCACCATTTACAACAACTGACAACTTTCCCACACTCCTCACTGTATTACAGTCAAGAAAAAATCCTATAACATTTTACATACCAATCAGTTATATTTCGTATTTCTGTCTCTTTTAATTTTAATTTGCAGTTTCTGACATCAGTTTAATTAAGGACTTACAATTATTTCAGCTGCACTAAAAGAAAAACTAAATATATAATTTGGAATGCTACCTGAAAACCCCTATACAAAATAAAAGTCAGCATCTTATAAAAATACATAGCAGGAGTAAAACCAGTAAAACAACAAAAATGTTTTGAATTTTGTTAAGGTATAAAACATTTATCAACTAGCCTCAGCTTTTAACAACATTAAAACAAAAGAAAAGAAAGAAAATATAAAAAAGAAAAAATACCAAACAAATTAGCAAAAGGTAATATGACAGTTCTTTTGCAATACTGTACCTTTAGTATGCAAAGGACTTCATCCTTCTGACATGCACCATTATTGAACTGATCTACCCCTTTAACCCTTTTTCTATTGAAAGCCAAAAATCGATGTTAACATTATTTGAATCATTTCAGAAAAATCCAATCCTATTTTTCTGCACCTCCCAAAATATTTAGGCTTTACTTTACAATGCTGGTAGTTTAATCATGATACATAATCTTCTATAAAAGAATTCCAGCCAAACCAAGGCATTAGAAACTCTGCATCTTACAAAAGCGATTTGTTATAGTATGACAGCTGCTAAATAGCCCAATTTATTTAGTGACCCTGTTAAAGATTTGTTCAACTGAGTGAATAGGTGAAGTCATTTCCTGAGCTAAAAGATACAGGTAAGTAAATAGTCAGTTATAGCAGCAGACAGGAGACATTCTTTTTAAAAGTTGTAACATTATCAATAATAACCTTAGAAAATTACAGTAATGTAAAAATCACCAGCTGACAAGGGAGTGACAAGGACATCCAAGACCTGATTGCCATAATCTGGAATGCACATCCAATGACCTTCCAGAAATTACATTCAGCTACTGTCAGACAGTGTACTCCTAACTGAAGAATGTCAAATAGTTCACCTTTCTTCCAGATCAGGTGTTTTGTCAAGATTTAATTCTTAATGCTGTTTCATAAACCTAAAGTAAGGTAAACTGCTTAGTTTCAAAAATTCCCACTATACAGGACTTACATATTATTACTTTTACAGGAATGTGGTATCTTCAGTCTCATGAAATTCCAAAACTATTTCTTCTTACTATTCAGATTTAATTTATGTTTAATTTATGAAGCTGATCTGCTTTTAGAAGAGGAAATAATATTCTTAAAATTGTTTACTTTGATCCAAATCATTCTAATTTGCCTAGAGTATGACCCATTACCAATCAAAAAACTACAAAGATCAGTATACCACTACTGCACCAACATTTTCTTATGATTTAAGTCTTTTACATAATCATTTGATCACTTTTTTCACCCTTTAATGGGAAGAGTCTATTCTGATTTAATTAAATCAAGTACCTGAGTTAGATACCAGTTCCTCCAGAAGGAAATCTCTCTTCTGTGTTACAAATTTATTTTAGATATCATAGGCATTGCTTTTGTAATTTTTGTCTCTCCTTTAATATTTAAACATAATTAGTTTAAATTGAAATGAATATATAAAATTTCCAATATTTGTTAGAATAAAGGACAATACACAACATACTAAGTTACAATAATTTATAAATAAAAATAAACTATTACAAACCAAATCTTTCCCCATAGGGAGATTAAAAGCCATAATCTTGACTGATTGTTCCCGATCACACATTATAAATAATGTAAGCTTCTCCAGAGAAGCAAAGCATCCTTGCCTCCCTGACACCAGTTTACACCTCCAGTTAAACCACTTCCATCAAGAAGGCAATTGAGTTGGGCCCAGACATAACTTCTTGCTTACATGTTAACCCTTCAAACCTCATTCTGTCAAACTTAAGCACAGGAAACTCACTTCACAGGGAATCCTTTACCTTTTATACACAAAGCCTGTATCAAATACAGATTTCTAATGCTCCTTACTGCACCAGTCTGGCAGCAAAGTGAGAACCTGATTCAAAGGCCACTGAAGCCCATGGAAGGCTTCAATGGGCTTTGAACTAGGACCACAGAGATGGTATTCCCCAAAGGAAAGCTCCTGCAGGAGTGGCTGGTATCTCTTTTTGCTTATGGGATGCAGTGGAGATGTGCAGTCAGCATGATACCTGAGCAAATAAAATAAAAACGATACAAAAGTTTTAAGAACCCCCAAACTCTTTACTCAGTTGTGTGCAAACTGTGCTATTGCCCCTAGAGCTCCCTGCTTTCCTTCTCTTCAGTGCTTGCTCCATTCCAGGATAGAGATGTGAGACACAAAAATCTCTCTTCACACCAGCTCCCCCTCAGTCCCGCGACTGATAGAAGAGGATGTAACCAGACTCAGAGTTCTTTGAGATGTCTGATGTCAACCCGTAGAATTCTTCAATAGCTTGTGCATCAATTTTCTGGATGTAAAAACACAAAAAATTGAAAAAATCGAAGGAGGAATGTCTTGCGTAATGTACACATAAAATTAGGTTCCACTCTAAAAGTTATTGTCAAATCAAATTAACTTTTACATAATTACATAAAACAATAAAATCCAAATAATTCTTAAACTTGTTATGTTTCAGCTTCCCCTCAGCCATCAACTGCACAGAGGGTAGCAGCTATGTATGTTTTATATATAAAACATATGCTTTATATATAAATTTTTAAGTGTTGTTGTAAGTATTGCATTAAGTTCCTATGTATTATAATTGAAAATCCAATTTATCTATATCATTATTTGTCTTCTTGCCATAGAATAGTTTATTAAACAATGGTGAAAAAGGGGTCATAAACAAAAGAGGTTCTTTTAAGTATAAGAGCCTAAATGCAATTCAAAGTGTTGTGCAATCAAATTGTAAGGCACAGCTCTGCATACACAGTTATTCCTCATTTAGGCTGGGGCTGAAGCCTCTTTCCATCAGCACACAGTCATTCTACTTTAAATTATCATATCCACAAGGGGAGTGCACATGCTCTGGCTGGGCTTACCTCAACAATATCATCATCAAAAAGCAACCAAAAATCATGACTCTTCACTATTGCAATATAATGTCCTCTGTTAGGGCCACTGTAAAATAAAATTAGGAGAGAACATAAACTATAACATACATATATGTGGAGATGCATTCCCTGTCATTATTTTTCTTGTAGAAAAGCAATACTTAACAGTAATTAAAATGGCTACCACTACAATTTCTGTTTGGATGTGTCAATTTTTTTTTTTTTTCATTCTCTAATTACGTCATCTTCATAATATGGTCTTACTTACTATGCTAAATAAAGGATTATAATTTCAAATAAGGAATGAGCAGCACAGGCACTGAAAATATAAATTAAATTAACAGAGACAGAGAAGTGAAATCAAGAAAGTATTCTGATATTTCATAGAACAGATCCCAAACTACTTGTGATCTTCAGAAAGAAAAAAGCCTGTAGAGCTGCTGCTCATGTACAGTCTCTTTATCTGGTACACTGCAAAAAGAAACTGAATTAAACTGCCAGTATAGGAGTTTCAAGAAGCTCAGCCATGAGAAGGGCTCCCAATCAAAACTCTTACAATGCCTCTTGTCTGCCTTTTCAGTTATGGCAGACAAAAAATTTCTCCAGGACTATGCCAGAAGAAATAACCCACCAAAACTTTAGGAGTATCTTATTTCTCATCAGGTTTCAAGTAAGAAAACAGCACAATTTCTCAAACAGCTGAACACTACAACTGAAAGTGAGTAACTGAGTTAAAACAGCTCTGGAACTGCCATAACTGCTAGAAGCACTGCTATGGTTTTTGTGCCCAGATCAGGGAGGGAAGGTTGCCATCCCTGAGGGAGATGTCTGTGTGCCAGAACACCATGAAAACAGGGGCCAGTTCATCCTTTCCAACAATCTCCTGCCCATGGTTCCAGAAACAGAGAAGTCCCCAAGACTGCAGCTTCAATGAGGGAGGCAGAAATGGTCAGAATGGGCAGAAAGAATTTCCCTTATGATCCAGAACACGAATGTCCTAAAAACTATGGCACAAAGGCTCATTTTCCAAAATTGTCCAATCTGAGATCCATTTATCTTACCTCTACTCTTTTGTCACTGTGAGAGCACTGAATAACTGGAACAAACTGCCCACAGAGAAAGTGAAATTAGGATTCCTAGTTATGAAACTGGGACCAGTGCAACCTAATCTAATGTCAAAGTTATCCTGCTTTGAGTTTTAGTATTTAACCTCATGACATAAATTGTTCTTTGACTCTAGATGTCAAACTGTAATTTTCAACTTTGGGGTTTTTATCTACTCTGTAAGCAGTTTGTAGAAGACCCTGGTTTTAAGCCTTGAAGCCACAAGAATGTTTGTTGAATATAGCAAAATCAAATACAAATCTAACAATCCTATTTTGAAAGCAATGAAACAAAATGATCAACAAAACTCATAATATATTAATATATTTCAGAAAATGCTGCTCAAGCCTTAAGAAAAAAAAGCACACCCCAAAGGAAATGCTTTATTAACTAATCTTTCTATATTGTTTTCCTTCCCAAGAAAGCTTTTTCCCTTAGAAACTGTTTTTAAATATTACATGATATTGTGCATTTTTTGTTGTTTTTTTAAAAACATAGTTAATTTAATATAAAAATCTGTAATGAGAAATAGAGTTACCACTTTTCACAATGATCTGGCAAAGCAACAAGGCTATAATTTCTGTCAGGACTGGTAGTTTCTCCCAAAAATACCTTTTTTCCTAAAAAAGTTTTCTTTTTAAAGAGGTCTTTAAATGCTATTGATTTATATGATACTGGATGCTTTGTGTTGTCCTTTTAAGCACAGTAAGCTTACAGAAAATCTCTTGCTTAAAACAAGAGTTATTACCTTCCACAATGAACTACCACAGCAACAAGGTCATACATTCTGTCAGGATTGGTGGCATCTCCTGAGGTGTTAAATAAACGAAGCTCTAAAGGAAAAACTACTCTATAAGAGAGTTTTGTGTATCGATGCAGCTGATCCATGTACTTAAATCTCTTCAAATGGAGAGCTAGAATCATAGGCAGCTTTTTTACTTTCATCCTGAAAAAAGAACAAACCCCAAAAAACAGTAGTATTTCAAATATTCATCCAAAACATTCAGTCAGTATCAATAAACAAGAAATTTGCTTTACTGAAGTCTTTAAAAACCTCTGCAAGTATTAAAAGAAGCCAAAATAATCAACTATTTAAAAGTATACTGTGTTGCTAAACTAAAGGGAGATTTTTAACTGAAAGAGAGAGAGAACTGAAAATGCATAAAAGCAGCCATGATGAACTCACATAGTAGTTTAGACATAAAGGGCACATAGCACAGAATTCAACTTTTAAATGTATCTACCCATAGCTTCCCAGAGCACCCAAAAGCAAAACCTAGATCCCACTTGATATGCAGTGCAGGTATTGGAACAGAGCTATTTAATAGGTCCTGTTCCAGCTGAATTTCCCAGCAAACCAGCCAAGCCAAACAAGCTCTTTAAAATAAGCTTTGTTACACCACTTTGTCACATAAGTATTACTCCCAGTTTTCCTAGCCACTCATTTCCAAGCCATTCATCTAGAATTTCCAAGGAACACAAATAGCCCTCTGTTATCCACCTACCTCCTGCTATCCAAACAAGATAAGGCTGTGTTCTGGCACAATAATTTTGTACAAATGTTGCAGCAATGTTTTATGGCAGTCAAAGCCAGAAAGTGAATTAGTTTTACTGAGAGCTCAATAGCCCCTTTTCCCTAGCATGAGGGAGATGTCACATCAGTGCCTATAAATCCTCCTCAGCCAACCACAGCAGGCCTGGCAGCAAACACAGATTTCCAAATCTTTGGGCAATACACTTGTCAACCCTAAAAGAAAAACCAAACTAGAGCTCTCTGCTTCTTGGCACAGTGAAGTTCCTCAGATCAGCACAGTGCTGACTTCTCAAACTTTCAGCCCCAAAAGGCAGCTCAAAAGTCTCTGCAATGCAACAAGCCCAGTTTTCAGACATGTCTATTAAGACCATACTTCCAGAATGTCATGACATTTGTAAAAGACAACCTTTTTTCAAAAGCTAGGGGACTGTGAACAAATTCCTTGATAACTCATCTGCCCACAAGGGAACTAGGAAATGAAAACAGCTGGAGCAGGGCAGAAAGATGACAGAAGCAGCTATTTTTTAGGGAGAGTTACGTTTTTGTTATATTATGGCTATAATTTCTGCTCTCTTTTCAAAACTAAGTCTTTCCCTTGTAATGTGTGTTTGGTAAAAGGAGCTCTTTCAATAGTGAAGAAATTTGGGAGACCATCTTTGCTAGCTGAGTAGTTCCCATCACAGATAAACTGCTTTAAAGAGGTGGAAGAAAAATATGACTGCAGTGAAACAGAACTTACACTCCACATGAAACCCAAAATACAAACAATCAAAGCTGTGTTTTGCCAGTATGGAAGTGCCTATAGTACAGGTTTATGTCAACCCAGTTCAAATTGGTCAGGGATCACATAACCACCCACACAGAAAAATAGCTCAGGCTGGATTCACAACCCCTACCAGACACCAATTAGCAAGCTTAAGCAATGTGTGAAGGCAGACTTGGCAGATGAGATATGCAGAAGCTGTGTGTGCAATCTATGGTAAACCACATAACCAGCAGCAGTGGTATAACCAGAAGAGCATGTCAGAGTTCCCACTCCTTTAGCAGTACACAACTTGACAGGTTTTTCAAAGGTGTAAACAAGACTAGAATTATTAGGCAGACAAGAATTGTTTTTAAACAAACAATAATGATTTTCAAGCTTCCATAGAGCTTGTGATAATTTTCAGGAGCACTGTTTAGCACAACTGATCAAACACGTTTAAGAAATCAGAAACTCAGTTAAACAACAATAGTTAGAAAAAGTGCCATCAAACTGATTCTTTCAGCAACTGGAAAAATTATTTTCAAAACAAAACTAAGTTTAAAAAGTCACATGCAATCAATGCCAATTATCTTTGATTAGTCACTGACAGTTTAACTTGGCTTTTTATACTTATTTTTGGCCTTAAGACTATTCATTTTCTCATTTGTAAAATAAATAATGACCAAAGGAGTACCAAAATGCTTTACATGGATTCTCACTAATGCAAAGAGACAGATTGAATTCTAGCAAGAGGAATGAAGACAAGTTACTTTTAAGTGGAAGAAGAGTAGAAAATTAGGGGGAAAAGGGTGTTGTCTCCTTGACACACACACACACACACACAAAAGAATACCAGAGTATTTTCATTAAATGCATGGGTGATTTTTCTCCTCCCTAACTGTGATGTACCTTTTATGTGCTTCTTGCTTACTGCGACATTCTTCACAGTAATACTTGTATTCACTGCACAGAGTTTCTGTGTTGCTGAAACCCCTGAGTGAAAAAAGAAAGCTGTAAATACTTGCTTTTTCATATGAAACATCCACATAAATGTACAGTATCAACACAGCTTTATACACTTAAATCTACATAAGATAGAATGTCAGCTTTTAGGGTTTTTTCCTGCTTTCTGGGTAACAGGTAAAGAAAAATCAAAAAAATTTGGGCTTTTGTGCCTACCTTAAACAATGAGTGATTGAAGTATTCTGCTCCACATCAACTGAAAGGTCTAGGAAGTCTTCATCCTTGCTGCTTACCTGCATGAAAAGAAGACCCAACACAGTTAAAACAAACACTAATTTTTACCTCTGTTTTTCAGAACCACTTTCTATTGACAGAATGCATCTTTTACCTTATAACATCCTTTTAAAAATTTTTGCAAGTGGCCTGTCTATTTCAAAGATTTGTTATATTTTCTGATTTTTTCTAAAGATACTCAATGTCACTCATGAGAATGTCCTTTGTCTAGATTCAGAAGTAAATGCTTTTGGAAAAGATTCCTGGCTGCAGTTTCTTGATTGAATGAAGGAAAATTGAAATGGCTACAGGGAAATAATTTAAGTTGATCTTTTAAACATATGAGATTTATGTTCCCTTTTCAACTCAGAATAAAAAAATGTGGAAAGTTGTTCTCTGATAATCAAGACATGAGAAACACATAGCTCCTAAGGACAGTGTACATGGAGAAAAAATGAAAAAAGCAGATGGTCAAGACAACTATATTTGAGAATTAATACCACAGGGCAAATCCAAACACTCAGGAAATTAAGTTGAAAGCTTCTGTTAATACCAACGAAAGGACTGGGCTCCCAATGTTCTAGTCTAGAACATTGCACTGTTCCTAGTAGTTCCAAGAGTTGAGTGTGCATGAGAAAAAATGCCACTGTGTCAGTACACATCGTTTCTACTGCAATATTCAGATGCTCAAGTGTAGTGTTCATACTTTTGGAGAGATCACATATGGAAAACTTCCAAAATGTTTAGAGTGGGAAAAAAACCAGCCACCTGCATCTTCACTGTGCTGCACATTCCCTGTATTCAGGAAGGTATTATGGTTTAGTTGTGTGGACAATTCTTCAAAATATCCCCGTGCAAATCACTCTTGGAATTATCAGACCTGCGTTTATAACACTAAGAACTCTGGCAGAAATCATCGTAACTGGGGATTAAGAATGGCTCAGAGGAAAAAAAAAAATCACTTCTAGAAAATACTCTGCTACTGCAGTCTTCAGCTAGTATAGCTGGAATTAGGGATTCATGTGACCAGTGTTATTCAGACATGCAATTAGATAATTCTTCCTCTTTTGGTCTAATCTAAGAAAATGACGTGAAACAATAGAGATTTCACAAGCAGCTTTATTCCACACAGAAGCTGTAAGGGCAGAGAGGATATGGAGAAGAGGGAAGGGATGTGTTCTACTTGGTTAAGAAGAGATTGGTACTGAAAACAGAAGTTTTGCAAAAGAATAATTTCCATTTCCTGTGATAATATGGCCTTAAAACACCTCACCCAGGTTAGCCAGCTCACTGTGCACTTAGGATCATGAGGAACCATTAAAGGCTTTATTGCAAGAATAGCCAAGTGGATTTTTCCTGTTTATGTTCCTGATTTATAAATTGCTGTTCTTAAGATTCTTTGAGCCGTAGCGATTTAACGGATTTTTTTCAACATAAACTCATAGTTTTAATTTAAAAAAATAAAAGCCACTCTAGAGTCTTACAACCCTCCCTCCTCCTTTTTGTAAAGGTTCCATTTCAAATAAACATCACTAAGCTTCTTAGACTGCAATCAGCAATGCTATATATTTTAATCATCTATAGAATCAAAAAAAAGATGGGCATGATCAGAAAACCTTATTACTTGCAGAATCGAGCCCTGATGTACTCAAAAAGCTGTCTGAGTGTTCCTAACAGGAACATTTGAGTAATAGTGAGGAATTTGGATGTTACAGTGCTCTGGCTGAAGAGGACGGTGTGCTGTTCTCACATCAAGGACATAATCTGCACCCACACAGCTCAGCTATACTCTGATGACCAAAGCTGCACAGAACACAAAGCTCAGAAGGCTGACACTCACAGAATCCATTATTTCTTACAGTTGGGAATTTCACTGGCAATGTGAATCTGCCCACTGGCAGAAGAGCTCTTGCAGCTATAGACTGCCATTTGTGCTAAAACAGAAAGTAGCTTTAAAGAAGCGGAAACAAAGTGTGTGATTAATCTTGGTTTAAAAAAAAAAAAAAAAAAAAAAAAAGAGAGAAATCAAAATTGGGCACAGCGACATGCTCTACAGTTATTGCCTTCTCTCAGTCTAAAGCAGAATGGAGCCAAAGAATTTTATGCCTTGTAGAGTCATTTGAAGCCAAGAGCAAGACCATGACCTGGACATGGTGGTGATATGGTGGTTTTGACCATTTACTGTATTTCTCTGTAGAAGTACTGGCCACATTTAGCTGTTGGAAATTTAATCTTAATGAAGCCAG
Source organism: Oenanthe melanoleuca (assembly GCF_029582105.1). NCBI lineage: Eukaryota > Metazoa > Chordata > Aves > Passeriformes > Muscicapidae > Oenanthe > Oenanthe melanoleuca. Next base: position 45,477,433 of record NC_079333.1, read on the forward strand.
TTACAATACTTTCTGGTTTACTGTTATTCTTCCTTAAATGATGAGAGAAATCTGTAAAACCAATTAACTTCTAGACCATTTCTATAAATTAGACATGAAATTGACATTCACTTCATCATTCTGCCTCTATCAAGGAAGGGAGAAAGCATTATAAAGAGAAATCACATTAAAAACATGTAAAAACAACTTACAATTCTTTTGTAACATATTGTTGCTCAATTTACAACACAAATCTTTGTTAAAAAATCATATCTATGTTCCATATACTCCATAGTCCATACTTAAATTAAGGATGCATCTATAGCCAGTTCAATTTTTATCTTTAGGACAGGCTAATGAAACAGTGCATCTGGAAAGATGTTCTTTCCACAACCAGGACAACTAAAATTAGAATAAAATTTTGCTCATTTTAGGAACATTGAGGTTTGTCTAATTAGAAGATGACTGCCATTTTGAGCAAAGATATATGTTATGCTTTTTATTTAAATATACAATAAATTTCCAATTTAAATTAAAAATATACTGGGGTTATTATGTTGTCATTAAGAAGCAGTAATTCATCCACTATTGCTTGAATTCTTGTACATGAGCTATATCCAAGTAGTCCTAACATTTTAACTTGTATTTCTAAACACTGCAAGAATCTAAATGCCGATAGCTTCTAATAAACATCAAAACAATCACATATACTCAGTATTTTTGAAAATAAGACACTATACACAGTAGTATTACCCATGTAATGTATCTAAATGTGCTTCTAAGTGCTTATTTCCAGGTCACTGTGTTTTAGACACAAGGTGATAAAAGACAGAAACTGATAAAACAGTTTTCAGATTACTTTGATTATTATCTTGTTCCGCAATAGCTGAGTATTTCTACTAGCTACAGCTAATAGAAAAAAAGAACCTGAGCAGTATTAGTAGAATTCTCAAAATTATGACAGGCCTGATAACTATTAAAATATGCTGGCAAAGAGCATATCAGTGTTTTAAAATTCTATTTTAAATGGTACCTAGATGGTACCTAGATCAAAATCCTGACAACAGTAATCATAATGCCACAGTGAGGAAAGGTAATGATGCCAGTTGTGTCAAAAGACTTAGGCTAAATTCATGTTTCAAGAAAAAAAAAGACAGCTCAAGAACTAGAAGAGAAGCAACTGACAGTTGCCAAGAAATATTTATTAGCGAGGGGAAATCTGCCAGAAAAAAATATGGCAGTGTGGAATCAGAACCTAAATTACTCATAGTCTGCAGTTACATTAGAAGTGACATTATGAAGCTCTTTTCTTTGAAATAAAAGAGATGGGTATTTCTAGAAGACTGAGAAAATTACATGTGAAATATACAGATTTGATTAATTCCTTCTTTCCAACGTCATGCTGACATAGTTGCCTTATATAATTAAGTTTAAGAAAATTGGTAGGAAGAATCATACAGAAACCACAGTCATTTAGCTTTTTTACAATCTCTAAGGAATAGACCATGACAGAATTACTGTAATTTTCAAATTGTGCTGCTTTTACCCTTTCTCAAGCTGGTAAAATCCAATTTTAAGTTTTTAGGAAATACATTCTCTCTCTTATTATAGAACTTTTCACAAAATATTGTAGTATAGCATACTCAGAGAAAGAGTTTATTTCTCAGAGTATAATATTAGAAGAATTCCTGTTGACAGACATTCAGGAAAGGATTACTTTCCATGGACATGAAGGTATGTATTTTGAGAATCCCAGTCTACTATCAAAGTGCCAAAATCCAACCATTTAATATCTTGACTTCAGTGGCCTTAAATTTAAAAAACAAGGAATCCACGGAAACTGATTCATAATACTTATTTATGAGATGTATCACTAAGCATGACATAAAGTTTCTAAGACATTAAATTTGAGAAGAATCTCACACCCTCAAATCACAGACTTTATTTTGTTTAAGAATACACCACTTTGAATTTTCTGATCTAAATGTTGAATGCGATTATGACCACACTGACAAAAAATCCAATTTGGCATTTTCCTAATATTGATCAAATGTCTTTTGCTACAATTCATGCTTCAGCTGCTGGAATGCTCTCTCTAATGAAGAAAAATCGCAAATATTCACACAAAGATAAGGATTACTGAGGAAAGAAATTAATTTAATATCTTGGTCTGCTGGGATAAATGGATCATGTCTACAGAGCACATGAAAACTTACAGTTTCACAGGTAAGACATCTGGTTTCATTAGTTAATGTTCCCTGAAAGATTTCATGCACCCAGGTGGGGTCTGGGGGGCTGCTGTTCTCACTGTCCACGTTGCCATTGGGCAGGCGCCCGTTCTGCTTCTCCTGCTTTCTCTCCTCTTGCAAGATGTCTGCGATTGTATTCAACAGGTAGTTTAGGAACTCGTGTGCATCCTGCTGCATGTAGTTATCAAAAAGTTCTGTGAGACAAAACAGAAGGTTTACTAATTGAACAGTTAGTGCTACACTACAGAAAGGTTTTTATAGGGTCAGATTTCAAAACCAGTCCCTTATTCCACATCTCGAATCATTCACGGCAATACAACACCAACCCAAAATGCCTACTTGATAAATTAAGCCAAAAAAATAGGGGGTGGGAAGGGGGGACAGCAAGTCAGCACTGACAGAAATCACTCAGCTGATTGGAATTACCAGAAAACTGAAGCATACTGAAAGCAAACCAGGACACAATTCAATGGCCTAAACACAGGTGTACGTGGAGAGCCACCTGTATTGGTATAGGTCATCCTGCCCAGCCTCCAGATGCCACTGGATCTCCTACAGAGGCCATGCTATCTCTGCCAAGCTTAGGTCAGTGTCTTGGGTAACAGAGATTTATCAAGTTACTCCTTTTCTCTCTGACCAGGAATTGCTAAGAGGAAATTCACCTGCCTATTTAGAAAGCATTCTCTATCCCCATCTAATACCATACATCTTTTAAGGCACAATTACTTCACTTCGCTGGCAGTCCAAGAATGTTCTAAGAGACAGGTCTTCAGTTTACAGGGGTGAATAGATGAATGAAAAAGATACTCAGTGATGTTCAAGCTTTGAAATGCATACAGAGACTACAGGGAAGCTTTACAGTCATTCACCTGATGGCATCCAGGAATAAACTTCAAATAGAAAAAAAAGGTCAAGGGTTATTAGCTAAGTAGAGAAACCCTGATGCTAATCTAGGTCATTTGGAGAGGTTAAGTAGTGCAATAGGTCAGGCAAGAGTATGAACCATGTAGTTTATTTAATGATCTACTACACCATTTTTGAGATGAGTGAGCTCAATCTAGCCAATTGCAAGGCCTTTATTTAATCAAGTAAATCAAGGCAGAGTGAGAGCTACAAGTCTCTCGAGGTAAAAGACTTTAGAGGTTCTTCCCAGTGTAGTATCACTGGCCGGTCAGGGCTATGTGCCCAGTCAGTAATAAGCATTAACTACAGCAAAGTGAAAGCTACAGATTGTTCATTGTACAATTAGAACTTTATGCAAATGTAACAGTACACCTCCCCTGACTTCAAGCCAGCTGCTGCTTCCCAAGCAATTAAACGTCAAGGTCATTAATTGAGAAACATAGAATTGCTTGGGTTAGAAGAGATCTTAAAGATCATTGAGCTCCAACTCCTCTGCTCTGGACAAGGACCTTCCAACAAGACCAAGTTGCTCAAAGCCCCATCCAACCTGGCTTTGGACACTTCCAGGAATGGGACATCCAAAGTTTCTTTGGGCAACCTGTTCCAGTACCTCACCACCATCACAGCTGAGAATTTTTTCTAATATCTAATTTAAACCTGACCTCTTTCAGTTTAAAGCCATTCCCCCTTTTCCTGTCACTACAAGCCCTTGTGAAAAGCTCCTCTCCAGTTCAGAGATGTATAATAATTGCATGTTGTATTCAGACATTGCAAATAAAGATGGAATAGCAACTTTGTAGTCTGGAATACATTACGTCCTCAGTGATCACCCTGGTATTGCTGGATACTGACTGAAGAGACTACATTGGTGGTGCACACTAACCTGGCTCTTTAAGGCTCAAAATTATATACCTTTATAATGAGTAGTTAATAGCATATATGATATGATATCCTTGTACTTGCAGCCTGAATGTAGCTATTTACTTGTAGAAAAAGTGAGAACATCATCATTAAAAGAGACCCAAAAAGACATGGGCTGAACTTCCACATCTGACTTCTCTACTGAAGGTTTTCCAATTTCCCTGCTCTGCGAAGTATTTTAGTGGCATAATTACGCATTAAAAAGAACACCCTCTATAATGAACTTAATGGCTCCTGTGGTTTGCTTTCTGCTTTCCATCTGAGTGATTCTCTGCATTTGTTATAATGAACTGTTTCTGTAAATGTATCAAACACAAGCACACTCGAGGATACGTGCCAAAGAAGGGAATGAGTTTTCTACTCTGCACAGGCAAGTGATTGTACAGCACCCAAGAGCTTTTTTTTAACAGTATCATTACAGCTCATGGAGTGCATTTGCTGGAAGAGCCATGTCAAACTAGGAATGTCATCATAATATTTTATTTCTTATTCTTACTATAGAGATAGTCATCATACCATTTAAATGCTTTTTCAGTCTGCCTTCATAGCCTTGGAAAGGCTGCAACAGTATGAACATATCTATTGCAGCAGTGTTAAGTATTGTATGTACTCACAGTTTATTTAAATATAGTAATTACTACTTAAGGAAAAAAAAGTAGTATTTTTATAAAAATGCCTCCAAATTGAATAGCTTCATTTATACTTTAACATCAAATAATTTTCTAAAACATTCTGACCAATTAGCCCTGCAGATAAGAAACAAGAAATGCGAAAAATCCAGAAATCTCTTGAAATTTAGAAAAATGATGACACTTAAAAAAATTTCCAAAACCATTTAGTGGTTTTAAAAGTAGGCCAGTCAAGTTATATATTGCATAAATTCTAAATAAATTTTAAAAGGTGAGGGGTTTTAATCTAGGTTCTTACGGGCAAGTCTTTCCACAGACTCAGTTTGGGAGACTGATTCCTCCATTCAATTTTTTTTTTTTTTTAACAAAGAACAAAGGTTTTACAGTGAATTTTGATTATGAATATTAAACTCCCAAAGAAACAAAACTAGAAAGCAATTTCATAAGCAGCCAGTGACAATATGACAATGCACTTTAGCTCTATATGAAGAGAGAGAGACAAGGATTCTCTCTCAAAACTGCTCCAGGGTTACACCCTTGTCCTGGGGCCAGCTCTTGTTTATACAAGCACCAAGAGCACTTTCTATATAGGTACTCTACAGAGCACAAATGTATGGGTATTCCACTATGTCAGCTTCACAATTAAAACATAGTTGCTAGAATTATCACACAAGAAAAAGAAAAAAAAAAAAGTTACCATTTTCTTTTCGTAATCTTGTTATAAATTTCTTGGGAGGTATTACTCCAACTTTTTTCTTCTGGGTGGCTATACTGTGGAAGAGATCAGCTAAGCATGTAAGGAGATTCTCTTTTTTCCTTGGCTGACTCTTGTATGCTAAGACTTTGTCTCGAAATGGTCGACAAAAATAAAGTGCCTGGAGAACTGAATTGCAGTAGCACGTATTCCCAAACTACAAAATAAGAGAGAGAGCTGTGAGTTTGCATTGTATTACTGTAGAGAGGTAAAATTAATCCCAAGGTATAAGAGAGTGCATAAGCAGGAGCCAACTTTCTGCAAGTCGTTTCTTCCCAACTTTAAGGTAGAAAAACGTACTGATGTTGCACAAAGGATTACCAAGTACTCAGCATGTAAATGCATGAAAAGCCTATGCTGATTTGAACAATACTATTTAATTTTGTCTCACTTAAAATTCAACTTATTGCTAATATTTTACATCTATTTGGATTAAGATGTTCAAAAAATACCCCCATTGTCACAACTCCCAAAATATGCTCAGGTAAAATTATCTGTCTACCACACATCAGTCACAACAGCAGTAAACATGCACAGCATGAGCTTGTACTGTGAAGAAATCAGGTTGAAAATGGAGAGCATTCTCTACTCATACACTTCAGGAATGAGATTCTTCAAATCTTTACAGCTGTCATCAAAGTCTGAAATAACTACTTTGACCTGCTCCTACATTTTCAGCTCTCCTTCCAGGGTGACATGATTTGTTTAAGGAAACTCCTGAATGCCAATGTTACATGGCCTGCTTAGGATTCAAAACCATGACAATTGGTAGCTTGAAATCAAGACTGCAGGGAAAAGAGAACAGAACTGGGATGTGCACACTTTGAAGGAGACAAGCCACAGGACTGGAAGAGGAAAGCAGAATCAGCAAGAAAAGCATCCATAACCCACATTGCACCAGGACACCCCAGGTGGGACACTCCAGATGCCTCCCTTCCTCAGACTCCTTTAGGCACCTGAGGTCACTGACACCACCTCCAGCTCACTGCAAACGTCCCCACCACACCTATGGAGGCATTGTGAGACATCAATGGATAAAGCATTTCTAATTTTATGCTGCTATTTTGACTTTATCCATTGACTCCTCCATTATCCAACACTGAAAATGTGAGAAAAATCTTTACCCTCAGCAAGTAGCCCAACCTTTCAGCTGCAGTCATGCAACCTGCAAATTGAAGCATGTACCTACTACACATATTCTGCAAAACATGGAAATAACATTCAGATTTATGTTATACAGAGATAGCAGCATATACAGAAAGCAAATTCTGAGATTTTATCATTGTGATGGGGAGACTTACATAGCAAAGACTGCCTTTAGAGTTATTTTTAGAGCAGGTTCCTTCAATAGAGGAAAAGAATGAAAATCTTTCACATCCTAGGAATAACAGGGAAGTAGCTACTTTTTGCTCTTTCCCAGTTAAGACAAACAAGAGCACCATGCAATTTAATTACAAAATTTAAGTATTCATTACTTTCCTTTATTTTAAACTAATGAAATATGAAGAACTACCTTCTAAATAACCAAGACACACTCAAAGAATAAGTAAGAAGCATATTTTAAAAAATATTAAGATGCCATTAAGGTATCCATATTAAAAAGTGATTAATTTAATGTCCATTATTTTTCTTTATTTAAGCTAGGAAAATGCTTATATTAGCTTCTTTGAGGTCCAAATCTGCAAATAAGTCAAAGAACTTAAGAGGAAAACTGGGGCTTTTTACCTTAAAGGAAGCTGATAAAATCATACAGTATCTTCTGTCAAAACATTTAACATTGTAAGCTAACTATTTATGAGCTTATACTTCGAAACAGCCATTAAAAGGGAACTGCATTAAATTGTTAAGAAAGTTCTTAGAATTTAATCAAATTGGAAAATTGCTAAAATTTCTACAGCAAGTGTCAAAAGATGAAAAACAAGCAAATTCGAATTTTCATAAGATTCCAATTTTAAAAAGGAGCCGTCTGATGATAAATTAATTAGAATGGCAACCATGTGGTGAGAGACAAAGAAAATATGAAGACCTCAGAACACTGAACAAAATTCAGATTAATTTAATATGAATGTATGTTAACCTACATGCCTGTGAGTATGAAATAAAAGCAGGCAGACTTAAATTCATTAAAGGCTTTCTTCATCCAGATTCAGAAACACAGCAGGCAACAGAAGAATGTCTGAAAGCAAACCCCTGAAGAAAATTTAATTAGTTCACATTTGTTTTATCACTAAAGCATCAGTCTTTATCACTTCAAAAGTCAAAATATTTTTAAAATAAATGCTAAATGTACTAAACAACAAGTAGGGAAATGGCTGGGAGGTTTCTAGACTATGCAAATACTCAATTTGATAAATGAACAAGTGCCAGTCTTACAGCTTACTCTTCTGATGCATGTACAACTGGGAAGAAATGTGGTTGTTGAACCCCATTCAACAAAGAGATTTCAAGAAGTTAGATGTGTCTGGAGCACTGTCTTTGAGCAGCTCTAAGGTTCCTCCCAGCTCTGAGGCACTGGCAGCTCTACCAAATTTTCACTGTTGCAATGGGCCATTCTGGTGAATAGGATTTCTCCAAAACACATGGATCCACTGCAAGAGACTGAATGACCAAACCTTCTGCTCTAGAAATCTGGTAAACTGCTGAAGAGTTCCAAGAGCAGCTCTCTGAGATTAAAAATCTAATTTCATCCTCACTGGATAAAATGATTGATTTAATCTGTGAAGCACATAGATTTGAATTGTTTGCATTACTGCACTGAAGAGGGAAAGAAGAGTGATAAGAAGACTTGATGTTCATGGATGCCCATAAGCATGGGGCATCACACTCCTAATGCTTTCACCTTACTTATTTCCTGCTGATTTAGTGAATGATATTGTCCCTTCAAGTCTAAGCTGAATTTTCCATTCCCATCAACCATCTGGTCTTCCATATGCTTTCCATAATTGCTCTTTCTTAAGTCTTCTTTTACCTCTCAAATTGCTCCTTCAGCACACCCTCTGAACAATCCCTAGATTCTACCACAAAACTGGAAAAGAGGTAAGACAGTGCTTCTGCCTCCTCTTCTTTTATGCTACCTCTGAATAAATTGACAGCTCTCTATTTCAGGATTGTCATATTTATCTAAAATGCTTTTCTGTATGCCTGACACCTCAAATGGCCACCTATCACACAGTTAGAAGAAAACTACTGACTTCCACATTATTTCTCTTTTTCCCACTACTCTGGAGAAAGTTAGGACAAATCAATTAAGAAATCAGAAAAACTTAGCAGCAAATGTTAATGAACCTCTAGGAGATTCACTTCTTGCAACTGCTACAAAAAAATTAGAGAAATCAATTAAGGCAAAATTTGTGATTTCTATTGCTTCTCAATCTAATAGTACTAATTTATTGTGTAATTATCTAGTATTTCTTTTCATTATAATTATCTCTGCCACTCCTTTGAGTCATTAACCATAGTTTGTTACTTTCAGTTTTCCTGGCAGATTTACATGCTACAAGTTTATTACACATTTATGGTGTGTACCTGCTGTGTTAGTAAACACAACCTGCAGAACAGATCTGAACACCATTCAGGCATCAACATCACTGAATTCCCTTGGTCAACCACTGTACATGAAAACCAGCACCAGTGTGCCATAAATGTAATGAGATCACATTTTATGATTTGTTACAATTCAAAGAATTTTAGTCCATACAATGTTATTGTTTAAAGCTAAAATAAGAAAATTCCTGTAGTAGACAGAAAATTAAAAGCACTCTGATATATGTATCTGCCTGTCTCTTATGTGTATGTTGAGGGCAATGACAAGTATCCCCTCAAATTTCTCTCCCTCTTGAGAACAAAAGCCAGAATTTGTTGATCTTCATGACATATTGGGAAGATTACTGAACCTTGTCTTAAGGGTACAAAATTTCAAGATTAGGGTGTACAATACAATTCCAATGTTAACTCTTAAATCCTCCCTGGACTTGGACGAGAAATTAGGAAAACAGTTTATCTGGCAACAGAGAAATACATTTGCAAAAACCTGTCATTGGAAAAATGGAAAGCCTAAGCTCAGCTGCAGAAGTGACAGTATTAACAGTGAAATACCTGTCTCAGCTTTCATGAGAAGGAAAAGAAATCAGTTAAATTTAAGTGATGGTGTTTTGAGATGCATGAAAGTCAGTTTATCAGTGTTTACTGACCCCACAGTGCATGCTCAGGTTGCAGACTCTGGAACCAGGTCGGTGCTAAGCACCTGGAGGTAGAGACATATTACAGTACCAGGACAACATTCAAATAATCGGTTTCATTAAGAAAAAGCAAGACAATAGCTCTTGTTAAATCAACCTGCTTTAACTACTGAAGTTTCTGAAGCCAAATAAAGAAAATAATTTAATATTTCATGTCAGTATAATGCAATTTCTAACTTTTCATCAAAGATACACTTTTCATCAGTAATATCAGAAATTAAAGTTTAAACCATTCCTTAAAACTAATTATTGATTCAAACAACCCAGTATATTTTTTCTGCTTTCCTCTTTGGGCTCTGGTATTTTTTTAGATCTTAATATAAACAGCAGATATAAATACCTTATAGCATCACAGTCTCACAATTGTTTTTTCTTTTAATGTATTTATTTTACTTTACTGGCATATTATGAACAACAAGTTACATATTTTAAATAGCCTTCTTTAAGATTTACAAATTTTAATAATATGAAAGTGATGTAAAAATTACCCTACAACTAAGAAAATGAAATAAAAGTATTCAATAGAGAGCCCATTTCAACAATTCAGGAGCATATTTCAACAAATACACTAAATACTGAAACACATTTCAATAGTATGAATATTCAGTGATTATATTTTTCAGGATTTTAAGTATTCATTCAATCCCAGTCCTGAAGTTTAACCAATCCATTCCTGTCCTTTTAAAGCAGTAAGTTACAGTCTGAAACTCACATTAACCAAACCAAAATAGTGCTCATTGACTGGAAATTGTTCCGGACCAATCTCTTTCTCCAAAGCTGAGGCATTGGCGCCCTAGAAAAAAAACACAGAAGCAGCAAAATATTAGTGTGGAAACAGCGAAAGCAGCTGAGGAAAAAAAAGATTTTCAGCAAGGATAAACAATCAAAACCAACTAACCATCCATAAAAAACCCTGCAAAACACTTGATTACAACTAAAAATTACCTTAGAGATGTTTCCAAAGATGCGCTGTTTAAAATCTCAGAGTTATATAATTTTCGTGTATTTTCATGCAATTACACTGTTTAGATGTTCTGTACTTATTATTTCCAGAATTGAATTACTTTAATAACTCTTGCACTAATACAGGATGCAAAGCAGGTCATGCAAGGCTAACTGGCGAGCTCCTTCTAACAAGTGTAATTTTCATACTGTAAAGTACATTCCAGAAAAAGCTAAGAGATGCAGATTGTTCATAGGAAGCAACAAGACTGGTCTGTCTCACTTACACTGAAAATATAAGTTGTTCAAAGTGCTTTGCTAAATACCTTGAACTTTGTAAAACTAGAAGAAAAAGCAGTACAGCTAGTGATGGTGTGCATTACAAATGCTGCAGCCTTTGCCCGAAACATCTGCTGGGTCTGATCCTCACAAAACAGACAATGTTACTTTGGTTACTATGTGGCTGTCGATTGAACTGGTGCAGTCAACACTGGGTTTCAAAGAAAAGTGTTGTTTACTTTTTCATTTAGAGACAGAAAAACTTGTATGCTGGAAAACTCAAGAGAACAAAAAAAAAGAAGAAAAAACCAAAACAACCCTAGCATTGGATGAGCTCTTACACTGATTGCTTTTAGAGAAATGGAAATGTACACAACCTTTTGCACTCAACAAAACTGATATCTGTATATCTGTATCTATCTATATATATCCTCAATGAGACTAATACATGAGCATGAATATTCCAGTAGGTCTAAGTGCAGCTAAAATAGAGCATAATATACAGCAAAGAACCTTAAAACCAGATGCAATTCCATCCCAACAAATTCATTCTTTACACCAAAGATATAGCAAATAGCCATTACATAGGATATTGCAACAGTTAAATTAAATCAAAATAATGGACTGCACTAAAAAAAAGCATGCAGGATTGCACAGATTTATGGCAGACAGGGAGCAGTGGAGCTGTATCAAAATGTATACAATTAAAATGAAACGATGATATGGTATCTGCCATAGTACTGCAGAACTTCACACGAATTACCTTAGCAGTTCTGAAACTGGCAGCACGTGCTCAAAGGCCCATCACGAGGCAACAACTTGAAGCAGAATTTTTAGTAGAAATTGGAATGGAATGGAATGGAATGGAATGGAATGGAATGGAATGGAATGGAATGGAATGGAATGGAATGGAATGGAATGGAATGGAATGGGAGACAGGAAAACTCCAACAACACAGCTCTGCTTCATTCACAGTCTAGCTCCAGCTGCTTTCATCAGAAACATTCCCTCCAATTACCCAGTTTGATAAAGTCTCTCCTTTACTGGGGATTTAGCTGCAGGGCTTATTACTTTAGAAGGTGTTCTCCAATGGAGATTATAGGGGTGAGGAAAAGGGGTAAAAACTCTCATTTAAGATGAAAGCACTCTGTAACTCTGAATATTTAGTTTTGCAGCCTTGTTTAAATGCAGCCACAAGCTCCAGCAAGGTGAGTAGTACAAATAAACTAGGAAAAAGAAGGAACTGTGGGGGCCTTTTATGCTATTATTAAAATCACTACTTCTTTAAAAATAAAATCAAGAGTGGGTTTAAGTAAATTCTTCTCTCTTTTCGAAGCTAGGGTGGAGTAGCTGCTTTATTCCATTTTTGAAAGGAAAATACTGTGATATAAACATTGATGTTTCTGTACAGACCTGAACACTGTATTTAGTTTTCTAGCCCAATAAAGACCTGACTTGGCAATAAGAAAGACATGCTGAGATACTACAAGATCGTCACGGTCTGCTTGATTATTTAAAGATGCTTCATTCAAGGCTCAGACTTTCACATGATTTCAAAGCATGGCATCATCTATGTTTAAATGCAGTTGTTTATGAATGTTAGGACAAACCAGCACGGATGTTTTATACCAACATAAAACCCCTTGAGCTACTCAAGACTTGGCTTTACAGCTCTCTTTTTGTCTGTCATAAAAGATGCTATCTCTCCCTCCAAAGTAATCACTTATACTGTGCACAGGGTATTGGTTGCAAAGAGAAGAACACAGGAAGAGTACACTAAAATGCCTGTTCACAACTGACCCATAAAAGTAATTTTAAAATTTAATTATCCCTTGCTTCAAAGTGTTTCCCAGTCATGATTACAGTCCACATTATCAGGCCTAGCTGACTCTTCCATTATGCAAATACAGATGCAGGGAGGAAGCACTGTACTGTATCATCCCTTGGACATAAGGACAGAAGAGGGTTAAGGCAGAAGTAGAATGCCTCTCTTTTCATCAGCTAAGCTGGAGTTACTGGACTTGGGAACTACACTTGGGAAACTTCAGGCTGCTGTATGGTGTGGAGTAGAGAATTTATTCCTCTGCCGCTTAACTGGGATCCCCAGGGAAAATCCCCAGATAAAACTCTTTTTTGGGGGGCTTACTTAATAACATATACAACAGGTGGTCAGTCTCCACACTGCAACCTGGCTTTGATATGCACAGGGGACAGAAAGGAACATGACTAAGCTTGGTCAGCACATCCACCTCCAATTTCTCTTATCCTGAGGGGAAGCACACATGGTCATTATCCAGAAATGAGAAGCAACAGAGGCACAGCAGAAGTCCAAGAAGGTGATAACACTGGGATTTACTAGCTTTTTGCATCATATCAGTGTAAAAGCTATACAGCTACACAACCAAGCACTGCCTTACAATAACCCCCTTCCAGCACAGAGATAATGGTACAGGCATAGAGAATACTCACTTCCTTTAGTTGATGAAATACAGCTTTGCAGTGGAAAGTTCAACAGCTAAGGTTTCACAACATGAAATCAAGATTTGCTTTTTATCTGTTACTGAAAGTTATCTTGGAAACAGCATTAAACTATCAATGATTACACAAAAACCTTCACAAACCTAGTGAAAGCTAGGTGTAAAACCGAACTACTGCAGATTGCATCCTTCAAAATGGTAAGTCATGTAACCTTTATTTAATCATGTTCAAATCAGTTGCTTTATTTAATCATGTCCAAATCAGAACATCAATTGCTTTATCTCCTCTATCAAGTTAAAGAAAAAAACTATACTATTGAATTTACAAATCTCAAATGCTAAATTCGTAATGAAGAGATAAGAATCTGTGTTTGCACGGAAGTCCCTTAATTTTCTCACCTTTATTTTTAAAAGAGCTTGAGTTTTGTACACTTTTGTAACACTAACTAGATGAGGGTTTTATTTCAGTTTAGTAGAATCAAAGCCCAGGAAATACAGTGGAATAGGAAGGTGTATTATCTTTGAAATGTGTATAGTTGTATTTTCCTGATTTTAATGTTTTACAAATATACATCATCCCAAATTTCTAAAATAAACTAAAAAGCCCACTGATGCCATACGTTTCAATGGAAAAGGGTGGGAAAAAAAACAAAGCACAGACAAACATGGATGCTTTTGTTTGTTTAGTTTTACACTTGCTGAAACAACATCATTAAATGCCATTTATTTTTGCCTTTTCTCACAGCCTCAGAGGCCACACTTGTGTTGTTACATGTTGAACTAGTCCTTCTGAGACACACCAACAGCTGACACAGGGATAAGATAACTGGAGCCAATCTGTAAAACAAATCAGTTGGTGCTTAGGATCTGACATACACACCTTGGGTTTCAAAACATTCTTGCCAGATTAGTTATAGACTGGTTTTGTGACTGAACACCAGCTGCAGCTGATTTGTGTTGTCTGATGCAGTTTCCTCCAAAAGTCATCTAATTTTTGCACTCCAAAATGTAAACCAAAGCACGGTAAATTGGGATGCCATCCTACATTAAAAACACTGTCTAAAAACATGTCAGCAAGCAGGCAAACAATTGCAGTTTTAACGTGTCCTACCTTGTCATTAGCATCCAACCTAGCAGGCAGAATTTCCCTTACAAAGTCTTGATTCATAACCAGTCTAACATGCTTGGAAGCTTACACACCTTACTGGCCTGGGATAGGGGGTTTGATCTATCCCTCTCTAGAATAAAGAAGTTGATAGCTTGGTGGGTCATATTTTCAGTTGTTTTAACAGCTTTACCCTCTAGTTTGACTAAGCCGTAAATTTCCTGAGTAAAATCCGAATTTCACCTTTAGAACAAATTTCTTGTCTGAAAACTTATTTGTCCTGAAGGTCCATTTCTCCCTTCACACGTGCACTGTGCTAATCCTTCCCCACGATGCTCTCCACCTCACTCAAGAAGCAACACTGGAACAACACTGATTAAAGGTGACTCAAATAACTAAACTATGTTGCACAGGTATATGTAAGCCAAATTTTTTAAACATGACCTTAGCTATAGGTAAATAAACAATACCACCACACAACACAGAACTATTACTCTTTCTAGTGACAGAAGGGCATTACAAGTAAAAGGGAAACTCAGTAATCAGGAATAACAGTGTTCCTGAACAAGTGTAAAATTAATGGAATTATTTATAATTTGCAAAAATAAATCTCAGTACAGAATAACTCACCAGTGCTTTCACTTCTATTTTTTTTTTTTTTTTGGTATCCATTAGAAGATTCTTCCTTGTCTGTGCCACTAGTGAAGGCAAATAGAATTTCACAGCCCAATGCACTAATTAATGCACTGTGACTGAAGGAATTCTCTGTTAAAGAAGAAATGCAGAATTGTACTCTTCCAGGTACGTTTTATCAGTATATGTGAATTCATACATTTCTGCATACTCATATGAATCAGGGTTAAGAGCAAAGAGAACAGCTATCTTAAATCAGCTTATATTTGTCACTTCAGTTGCAACCAAAACTGAAACACAATTCTTTTGATACTGTTTCAGTCAGGAAGCAGCAGCAAAATATGAGTGGGATTCAATAATCCTTGATGTTCATTTCTTTGCAAAAGAATATGCATTATTAATACATTAAATATTTTGATAGTTTCAGTTAATGCTTTCTAAATACATCCAAATAGTGTTATTTTATTAATCAGTCTAAGACATAGTCCTGCATACTCTTACCATGTGCAGCTAAGACAAAAGATTTTTTGAGTTTGAAGTAAAAAAAAAAAAATACAACACCTCTGCCTGGGTAAGGAACATTACACCAAAGCACAAATTCTCTTCACATTTGGTATGCCTACCAAACCCATCTTTTCAAGCCCCACTGAACATTCACAATGTATTTTCCTTCACAGCAACTAGATATGGTTGCACTTCCTTGTATATGTCAAGTGTATGATGGCATATACTTTTGAATACTCAAGTCAAAGACAAGTTAATATTTCAGAAAAATTAGACTCACCTAACTACCCAAAATGCAGGGACAGTGAGGAGACACGGTTGCTTAATTCTTGTTTTTGATAAATTGCATCCTGTGGTGTGTTTCATATGCTTCTATTACTTACACAATTCCATTTTCAGAAAACAAATATATTGCTTTTATAACTTCCCATTTTCATGGAATCATAAAATGAATTTGATTTTATAAAAGATGGCGAAAATGTTTTCTTATTCTGGCCTACTTACATTAATATAACCTTCTGGTTTTACACTACAGAAAAGATCTAGATTCTTTTTTTCCTCAAGATCAGATAGATCTTACTGAAATAAATCATTTGTTAAAAGCATTTTACTTTGGCAATCTTCCTAAGCTACAAAAACAGAAGTTACCCCTTAAACAGGGCTTTTGTACACCTCTCCCCCTCAAGAAATTTGAAGAGAAAAGCTCCTTTTGCCACATTTTTCATTCCTAGAAGTTTTAATGCAAATTACTTGCTTCAGGAATGTAAAAAGCAAATACAAAGACAACATAACTGACCAATCTAAATATTCAAGGGTTGTCCAGTAATGGGATCGATTATTCCCACTGACACAGCTAAAAATTCTGCTGCCAAGACTAGAGTCCAAATTCATATTCCATTGTTTCTTTGTGCTTAGAAACGTGCAAGATGAATATATGCACATGTGAGGGTAAAAAGAAAATGGAACACATAAATAAAATCATTCAAATAAGTAATACATCAACTAAACAATTCCCTGTGCTGGTATTTATACCAGCTTCACAACTTTACGTAACTTGGAGAATATTTTCTTTGTGTTTCATATTTGACAAATGTTTTATGTTAGAGTCAAATTCCTATTTTGATGAAAACCGAAAACAAATTTCTCTAAATTAATTAGTATACTTAATAGTGCCACAAACCCAGTATTCTAAAGACCAAAAACAAATATTCATCTTTTATTACCATATTGTAGCATATCACAGCTGGGAAAATGATGATGATAAATGCTTGAATCTTAGTGATATGTCTGTCATCGAAGTGTCCTGATAAGAACTCCAACAGAGAGTGAACTTCCCCACTGTGGTGTAAGCTCCTACCCCACCTGCCTAACACATACTTCTCCAAATCTCCTGTGCTTGCAACAGAGCCACCACAGCAGAACACATGCCTGAGCACTGCAGTCCACGGAGCACGGCAGATCCAGGTCATCGTGCCAGAGTGAAATGCAGTGGCTGAGACACAGCACATGTTCCTGCTTGCCAGCTGTGCTACACAAGCAAGTCAGACAGCTGGATAAAGGAATGCCACAACACTGCTGATTCCTCTGTGTTACTTTAGTCCTTTCCTTCTCTGCTGGCTTTTTTCTGTCACCTCCTCATTTTGAAGCTGTTTTCCCATAACTTTTCTTTCCTTGCTGTAATTCAATTCTCATTTCTTCCAGCATGGATCTTCTGTATACTTTTCTGTAGAATCTGTTAACCTGATCATCAATTAATGTTTAAGTATTATAATTTGTGCTTCAGAGGAGATAGTGCAATTAGAAGGAACAGGATTGAGTACACCACAACCATTGCTGGCTGGCTGCAGACTCTGGCAAACAACAATTTACATTAAGTGCAGATTTCACAATCAGGTTTGAAACCCTTTTGTAAACAAACTATTTCTGAAGCATTAAGAAAGTCCAAAAATACACACTTCTCTCATAGTCAGTTAGAAAATTTTCCTGCAATTGAGAGTTTTTATAAAGCTACTCTGTTATGACATTCAAGGTAGGTGCACTTCAACCTTGCCTCAGCTGGGCACTTCCAGGGTCTATTTCCTCTAAGATGTCTTATGAACTCTAGTACCTCTGAAACATTTTCACCCTTGTGAAATGTGACTGAAATGGGCAAAAGGGTGCTGGTGACAGTGCCCCTCAGAGGAGGCAGGCAGGAAAAGGACAATAGCCATCCATTCAGCATGACTCTACATGTCTTAATCCTTTCAAAAACAGAACAAAAATTTGGATTGTAAGATAAGCAGAGGTGCTCATGCAGAACACACTGTTACATCACACAATCAACATCTAACCACAAACTATGTATTTTATGTCAGTGCTGGGGGGCTGAAACAATCACTGAAGACATTCAGTGACAGACCTTACAATACATAGACAAATATAGACAATACATAGACAAACACCCAAAACATGAAGATTTTGATGTCTAAAGCTACAGCTTCTAGATTACCATCGTTTTAAAATACCATCACATCAGGTTGTGCCAACATCATCAACCACTTTCTAGGTTGAAAACAAGTACTACTACCACCACAACTTCCTTGTGCGTGTCTGAGACTGACACCTTGGAGGCTTTTCATAGCTTTTAAGCTACAAATGTAACTTCTATCTTCTCTTTGCTTCAGCTACTCAAAGACTTGATGCCTTTTGACTGCTGGCAAGTGTTTCCTGGATTCTAGACAACAGAAGCAGAAGTACTAGATGCAATCTGTGAGTATAGCATGGGGCACATGTTCATTGCAGTTAGGCTAGGTTACTTTACCCCTCCTCAGCCAGGCATAAAAATCCCATATAGTTCAGTCAAATAAGACTTTGATTGCTGTTTTACTCATGGAGGGTAAAGACCAAGTTCTAGTTTTACTGCAGACTTTAAAATTATTTTAAAAAGCAGACCACACAATTTTAACCTCATCCATTTTGCAACAAGAACAGTAGCTAAAGCACTCAAGGGCAAAGGTATTTTCAGTGCTTTTCCACAATCTCCAGCCTTGTAATTAAGACTTTCTACAGCACAAGAAAGCATGTGAATGGTGATATAGAGCAAAGAATTTTAAGGAAGCTGAAAGGCAATGCAACACTAGGACACATTACTGCAGAAAGAGCTCTGTTAACATTGGTGTGAACACTGGGGTATAGATCAATGAACTAATGCAGCATACACAAAGGTACCAACCAACACAGATAGGATGTCCTCTTGGAAAATCATCCCCAAAAGAGACCACAGATAAACTAAACATACTGGTTATCACTCTTCACTGTACACACACAACCTGCCCATACTGTAAAACATAATATACTGTTTTATAATACTCGAGGCTTGAACAAGGGTGAGATGCATAAAATACAAATGGATCAGCAGAAGCAAATCTTGAATTCAGATTTAAAAAAAGAAGTCATGAACACAGAACTGCAATGGACGAGTTTCTTCAATATAGTTCTAGACTGCTCTGTTACAGATTCTAAGTATGCATGCATGCTCAGTTTGTGTAGGCACAAACTGCCTCTTGACAAAAATTGCCTGTTACTGCTTTTACACTCAGTAATCACAAGTAGACATAGAACAGCTGAGAGTTCTTGTAAGAGGCATGGGAAAAGGCAAGAAAAACTTGTAAGAATTCTTAGGTAGTTGTCTGGCACCTTGATAAAGTGTGTTGACACAAAGCAGCATTGCCAGAAAAAAAAATAGCATTACTCGGCAATTATCATATTCTTCAATTTTGTAAAACATATGCTTACATGTAAGTATTTGACTCTTGTTAGAATTAAAAAGGACTGCCTCACCTCAACCACATGATTCTGAACACCACCACAGCAAATAACAAGTGCTCCTTCACATCATCTTTACAGATATATTTTTAAGCACAATCTTATATTAACTGCTGGAAAGCACTTACAGCTGGTATCCTATGCTAGGTGTCCAATTCACAGTACTATTAAAGCTCACAGATCAGAAAAGCCCAGCAAAAATCCTATGCCTGGAGTTTATCCACCTCAGGGCACATGAGTGATTGGACAGATGATATCTAATTGCCATCAGAATTTCAGCTTTATGGATACAGACACTTTAGTTACCAATAAGAAAAATTTTAGTTTAAAATCTTGTTTCAGGATTGACCTAAATCTCAGTGACATAACATCATTCCTAATAAATATACATATAGAATAATCTTAAACTATCTGCTTGTCCAGAACTTTGGTTTGTGTGCAGTCCAGAAGCAGAGCAGTGAGGTCTCACACTTGACCCACATCAAGAGGCCAGCACTGAATTTATGCTGACACAAAGGCCAGCGGCCAGCTCTGGGTGAAAAGATGTCAGCCAGAATTGCAATAAAGATTGTTCCCTGAGCTGGGGCAATCACACTGATTCCTCAATAACCCAAAACCTTCCTTCAGAGAATGGAAACTCCTGAAGCACATGGTACATGTCCTACAAATCTGGCCACATAAAGATGTCAGTATGACCCCTGGTAACTACACAGCTGATAAATTCAAGAAGTCAGACTCTTCCAATTCCAAACTAGAACATGTCATCTCCCATGTCAAAAAAACCCCCCATTATTCTAGTGACCAAACACCACCTGAGCAATCCCATCCTATGGGCTTACAGATATTCATTCAAAATTCTCACAGGCCACCTCTGAAATATCTGTTTGAGACACTAAAGCCTCTTTG
This sequence comes from Oenanthe melanoleuca, assembly GCF_029582105.1. Classification (NCBI taxonomy): domain Eukaryota; kingdom Metazoa; phylum Chordata; class Aves; order Passeriformes; family Muscicapidae; genus Oenanthe; species Oenanthe melanoleuca. Next base: position 45,497,756 of record NC_079333.1, read on the forward strand.
CAGCAAGATTTATGAAAACCATAAATCAGTTTCCAATAACATGAAACGTAAGCATTTCCCACTGTTTGATGTTATGAGACATTATAATGGCAATCCAGCAAATTAAGAGTAGATGACAGAGTGTTCTTCCCCTTACTCATCTCATCCCTTCCCCCGTGGAAACGGATTTGGTAACAAGAACTTTCACATGGCCATGGAGTAGGTAGAAGAGAGCACAAATATAAGAACTTCTGCTATGAACCACCAGCACATCTCTTCCACGACAAGCAGTAACTTCTACTGACTAAGGGATATTTCCTTCCTTAAACTCATCACTCCTCCATCAGCGAATCTACGGAGCTCCCCACCCCTCTTTAAAACAACCCAAGAGAGCTTTATTACATCTGCGCTTCTGCTTGCGGCTCTAATTCATCACGCGAGAGAGAGTAATGAGAAAGCAATCCCAGGGAGAAGGCTCCTGTCGGGACCTGGACGGACGCACAGCAGCCGGATCGCAGGGATGGGATGAGATGCCCGCACGTGTCCCGCCCGCCGACGGGCGATTCCAGCCCCAGCCCAGGAGCGCAGGGACGCTACCGAGCGCGTCGGGAGGAGGAGGGCGCTTCCAGAAACCCGACCGTAACCACCACACGCCTGCAATAGGCAGCCCCGCACCGGGGGCGATGCCGCGGAGCGCTGTCCCCACTTTGGGGAAGGCAGCTCGGTCCCGCCGCGCTGCAGCCCCGTCCGCAGCCGGGACCCCGCTCCGCAGCCCGCCCAGCCCAACCCCCTCGGCGCCGCATCCAGGCTGAGTCTCCCAAAGCCGATTAACCCCGCTCCGCTCCCGCCGCCCACGGCAGCGCTCCCGGCCCCTCCGCGCCCCCGCCCGGCCTCCCCCGCACCGCCGCCCGCGCCCCACCCCCGGCGAGCCGGCACAGCCCCGGCCCCCCGCTCACCATGGTACAGATGGAGGCGATTTTGGAGACTGTCATTAGGATTTCCATCCGCCCAGCGCCATCTTCCGCCCAATCACAGCGCCGAGCCGAGCGGAGCCGGGCCGGGCCGGGCGGGAGCAGGAGGGGAAGGGAAAGGAGGGAGGCGGCGAAGGAAGGCAGGCGGCGGGGGCAGCCCCCGGCCCCGCCAGCGCGGGGCCCACGGCCGGGCGCGCAGCTCCCAGCGCCGCCGCGCAGCCCCGCTCCCGCCGCCGCGCCCGCGGCTCCCAGCGATCCCGCCCCGCTCGGCAGGCACAGCCCGGCCCCGCCTCCCGCCGGGTCAGCGCCCGGCTCCCGCCCGCCCCTCAGCCCGCCCCGCCCGGCAGGCACAGCCCGGCCCCGCCTCCCGCCGGGTCAGCGCCCGGCTCCCGCCCGCCCCTCAGCCCGCCCCGCCCCGCCCGGCACGGCCCCGCCTCCCGCCGGGTCAGCGCCCGGCTCCCGCCCGCCCCTCAGCCCGCCCCGCCCCGCCCGGCACGGCACGGCCCCGCCTCCCGCCGGGTCAGCGCCCGGCTCCCGCCCGCCCCTCAGCCCGCCCCGCCCCGCCCGGCGCGGCACGGCCCCGCCTCCCGCCGGGTCAGCGCCCGGCTCCCGCCCGCCCCTCAGCCCGCCCCGCCCCGCCCGGCACGACACGGCCCCGCCTGGCGCAGAGGGAACCGACGAGTGGCCCGAGAGTTTGTACAGAGTCGTCGGATCGTCAAGGGTGGAAGACATCCCTAAGATCTTCAGTACAGCCCAGCACTGCGGCCCCTAAACCACATCACCCAACGCCAGCTCGAAACGCCTCTTAAAACACCTCCACCACCTCCCTGGGCATCCTACTCCAACACCTGACCGCAGAATCCCAGGATGGGTTCATCAGGCTGAAAGGGATCACAGTGCCCCAGCCTCAGACATCTGGGAAAATAAAGCTGATGTGTAGAGTAGTCATACCAGGTAATTGAGGCACCTACTTGAGAAAGAGCTTAGCCGTGTTGCTTGTCTGAGGATTGCAAGAAGAAATCTGGATGACGTGTTCAATATGTTGATACCTGCACTAAAGAAGCACAGAGCTAGCCAAGATATCTGCCACCCTGTCTTTTTTCATACACAGGAAAAATCTAGTAGATCGAGATGAGTCATTATTAAGAACAATGTCAATGCACACAAGGTCTTGATCATAAATACATCTATTCACTGTAAAAAAAAAAAAGGTTTTTAATATATATAACTTTAACTCATTACAGTTTCTACAATCTTCAGAAGTAAATGTTCTTTAGCAACTAAGTGTATGGAATAGTAGATTTTCCTTTACCTGAGACATAGAGAATATGACTTTAGAAAGTATTATAAATGAACTCTACTGGAACCTCAAATATCCTGAAATATCACATAAAACCACTTTATATGATACCTGTCATCTAGAATTGTATATTTCAAAAGTATAGTAGCTGAGAAAATGAACACCTCTTGGATGACTACATTCTGAAACTGTTGCCACAGAAACCATGGGGGAGGACAGCATCAGGGGAATGAAAAAGAATAGAAATAAAAGTGGTGGATTGGCCACTTTTGAGCAAGAAAAGCAAGAATGGGTATTTAGCAGGATAGACATGGCAAACCTTCAGATATGCAGCAGTTCATGTACTGAAATACATTTGCTGCCAGAAACTTCTCTAAAACATTTCCTTACAGTATTAATCAGACCCACCACAATAGATATTCCTCTATCATCCAGAGTAGACCAAATTTCCAAACATGACATGAAAAAAATAAGGCAGTGTGCTGTCTCCCTGAAGCAGAAAAGCATAAAAAGCAATTGCACTGTTGAAGAAGCTGATACCGTTATCTGGGAAATAATTCAGTTTGGAACCAATTACGTGGCATCAAGTGGAACCGTACAGGCCAGAAAATACCGCAGGAAATTTTGAAAGGCACTCAGCTGCAAAGTCAGAGATTGCCTAGAAGTTTCTTCCTGCCCATAAATTAGAGAAAGAAGGTGAAATATACTTATTGGGAAGTGCTCTTTCTGTCTCTAGTTCCAAGAGTTATTTTGGAGTTATTTCAGTTATTATTGGATTACATTTCAAAGAGCGTGGAGAATGTATGGCTGTGCTGGCCTGTATCTGGCAGGTGTGGGCAATCGTGGTTGGAGACTAAGCAGAGCAGCTGGGAAGATGCTAAATTAGTAACATACTGAGAGATTGATTTTGCTCCGTGTAAACTGAGTTGCTGTGTATAAGCAAACTGAACTCACACCATATAGAATGAGGGGAATACAGAAACACTTTCTATATGATCAACCATTAAATTAGAGTAAAATATGAGGAAATGAGGAATAGAATTGAAAATCATCCTGTAATTGTCATCATCAAGCCCTTTGGAGCAACTGAAATTATTAAAAAAATAAGTATATTTGGTGAGGTAAAGAAAAATAAGGTGGGTAGGCCAGGACTTTGCATGTGTTTGTGTATGCTTGAGGCTACAGAGCTTTGAAAACAGAATGACTGTAATTCATATAGATCAGCACAGTAACTGACCTAGTCTGAGAAAATATATCAGTCATGTCTTATATCGCTGCCTGACAGAAGGCAACCAGAGCATCAGCCAATCCGCTGAGGAGAACTTTAATAAGAAATAAAGAAGTTTCTTGATCACAAACCATGGGTTTGAGGATAATTTTAGCCTGTCTGATATCTGCTGCAAGTATAACACATTAGGATGAAAGCAATCAAGGAGCTTTCTGGAAGGCATCAAGGATAACTTCTTGATTGTGGCTGAGCCACCCAGGAGTGTTTTGCAGCTGGATCTGCTCTTCACTACCAAGAAGAAACTAGGGGATGTAGTAATCAATCCCTTGGTTATCAAAGCCTGGGCTGTAGTGACTGAGGAGTGGAGTACATGATCCCGGTGCAGGCCAGGGAAGGAGAGCAGGAAATTATCAACACCAGACTTAGAGGATCAGGCAAGTTTATTCAGAAAACTGGTAGATGGGATGCCATGAACAGCAGCACTGAAGGATAAAGTTACTCAGGAAAGTCGGCAGGAGAGTGCCAAGATCCTAACAGTGGGAAAAACAAATAGAGGTGTTAGTATTTTCAGCACTAAGAAAGCAAAATTGATATGCTGTCAAGACAGAAAGAGTTACTAAATGAAAAATTAAATTCAGTCTGGGGTTATTGTAAAATCTGCATTGTTTGGTAAATTCATCCCATTCAGATATGTTATATTTCATATAACATATATTTCATAAGTAGAGTTACTTAAAAATATAGTGAGCAGGTCACATCTGCAGAGATGATGGGCTTTGTTGTGCAGAGCAGTGACTGAAAAGAAATTTAGAGTGTCCTTGTTGTCAAAAGCATGCTGAGAAATTATTTGAGGTAAGAGAAAATTCTTTGTATAGAGAGATTTAAAGAACTTGACTGTGAAGGTATCGACAATGATCTTTAATCTTGCACGGTGAGAGGCATAAGACAAAAAATACCTATAAACTGAAATGAAACAAATTTTAATTATAAATGGCACACATTTTTTAACAGTGGAAGACATTAATGGTTGAAATATGCTGCCAAGAGAAATGGCACCTACAGTATCTCCTAAGGGCTTCACTAAAGAATGGATTATTTTCTAACAGAGGTACATCAGTTGAATAGGTAGAATTATTTCCCTCCCTGAAAATCTCTCAGAGCATGAAGCTATGATTATTGCATAGCATTTGTACTACCCCAACATCTAAGAATACAAGTCAGAGGCCACAGCACTTTGCCTCCTCAGTCAATCTGTGAGACACTAAAAGAAAACCTCATTCTATCTTCTGAAGAACTTACATTCCAAATGTACAGACACACAGAGGAGCAAAGGGAGAATAAAACAAGGGTAAGCTACTGCTGCTTAACCTGTGCCTCTCCTTGTTTCATAATCTTATGGTTTGGCAAGCGCCCAGCTTATTCTAGGCTGTGTGGGTAGGTTGGCTTCAGAAACTGAAGAGTCGGCATGGTACAGGTGTGTTTGTGCCTGCATCATCCATCTGTGACTATAGATGGTATTGCTGAATTTGGGGCACATCAGGTTTTCATTAATGTTGCTTGACAGCAGAATTGGTCCCAGCCAGTCAAACCACCAGCTGGTCGGACATTTGATGCATTACCTGCATGCAGACATACCACACCTGTTGTTGGGCTATTGTAGAGTGACTGCAAGAGCATACTATAATAGGATTATTCAGGTTGGACAGGACCTCTAGAGCTCTTCAGTCCAACCTTCTGCTCCTAGCAGAGTCAGATCTGAGGCCAGAGCAGGTTGCTTTGTGTATATGGCTGTTAGGGACATGGGCTAGTGTGGACTTGGCAATGATAGGAAAACGCGTGGATTTGATTTTAAGGGTTTTTTTCCACCCTCAATGGTTCTATAGTTCTGTATACCTCCACTTGTTCCAGAAACTCTTAAATTTGGATCCAGACATAATAGTGGGGGTGGCAGGGGGCAGTTTGTCCTTTCAAGAAAGGCGTCTGAATTTACCACCTGTATTTTCATTGACTCATATCCCAGTGAAGGTCATCCACCATTCTCGTGATAGATTAACCAGCCTTGCTATGGAAATTTATCTTACTTTGTGGACAATGGGTGTCCCAGGATTTGAGCTATGAGGCAGTAGAGAGTAAGAAGACATAAAGGAAATTTTCCCCAACTTGTATCTCATAATTCCAAGAAAACCTGGTGCTGCATAAATTATACAGAACTGGAATCTTAACATATTATGAAAATTTAAATTGGATCTTTCTGGGGAACTGAAGAGACAACAGGAAATATATTTAGAAAATAATATTATCAAACTATCTTGTACTGGTTGACAGATAAGTGAAACATCTGTATTAGTAAGTTATTTTTGTAAATTACGTTGAGAGTACATTTTCAGAAAATACAACTATTTTCATAACAGTTGTACATGCTCTCTGCCAGCCATGACATGGGTGGTGGTAAACAAGCTGAATATGGGAAGATCTGAGCAAGTAGTTAGACAACTGATACATTTTATTCATAGATTCAAAAGCATGAGTTGTCTTAGTTGTAATCATAAGCAAGATATGAACAAATTATTATCATAGGAAAGTACATAAACTGTACAAATTATGATGTATAATTGTACTATAGATAAATATTATTTTATTTTCAGTAGATCTCACAATATTTTACAAAGAGGTGTGAGGAATAATTAGATCAAATCTGTTAAGAAAATAGATTAGACAAGTGCTCTCTGGCAGGGTAAAATTTGCTCATGATGATTTTTCCCTTTTATTCATTTTAGAAGATCAAAGATTTCCTCAGTAAGGGTGTTGAGTTTTGTTAGTTTTTTGCTGGTTTGTGGTTTTGGTGGGTTTGGTTTGTTTTATTTTTTTTTTTCTTTTTAAACAAAGGGTAATATCTCTTTCTTGCTGAGTTCACACATGGAGATATTTTGATACTTTGATTTTCACAGCTCAGCTGATACTGGGCATCTTGCCATATATATATAGCTGGCAAACAATTAATCTGCTATACAAGGATAACCAGCATCTGAGAAGTTAAAATGGAAAATAAAAAATGTCATGCTACTAAACTGAATAAAATTTTTACAAATATAAAATATACATCAGTTAAGAGAGATTTCCAATGGACTGTAAAATATAAGAATTTAGTTTTGTTGAAAATAACAGTAGATTTCTAACTGTTACCACTGTTTGAGTCTTTAGGCTTCTAAAAAAAGGTGGAATTCTAACTGGAAATATAGTTAGAATTTGTAGAAAAATAGTCCATTTATAAAATGGTAACTCTTTTGAAAGATGCTATTGTATTCTGCAAGAGAAGTGTGCATAGCTTGGGTCTTGGTGATCATGACACAAAAGGACGTGGGGTAGGCACAAAAATAACTGTGTGCTTTTTTACACTGTTTTGAACAGAATCTTTTGAATAAATAGGGTCACGAGTACATTTAAAAAGAAGGGGGGGAAATATTGTAATTAAATGCTTTCAATAATGGAAACTTTTTAAAAATTAATGGCTTTGATCCTTGAACGAGGCACTCGAGATGCCATTGTTTCAGTAACTCCAGTATCATCTTAGTCTGAAACTTTGGGAGTCAGTGACAGTGTCTAACACTAACTTGGAAAATCCATTATTAGAGCTAAGAAGTGCAAGATGCTCCCTCAGTTTCTGTGTTCTCTACCAGAATACCAAGCAACGCTTCCCGTTGCAGTCAGCAAGGTTTTATTTTTGTGATCTGCGCAGCAGTTTCCCAAAAGCAAGATTAGCTGTCATGGAATAACAACAGTGACGCACCATCTGACAACAGGCAGCCTCCAGGTAAAGACTTTGTATCGTTACAGTCTCCCCCACTAATCAGTTCTCTACAGTACCAAATTACAAAGGAGGCTAAGGAGGAATATGCACACCAGCGTGGAGATAGACATGCAGTAGGAAAAAATATCCAACAAGACGTAGGGAAAAAATACAGGAAACTGCTTTGTGGAGATAATAAATTTGTTAAAGAGCATTTACTGTTAATAGCCTGTGTCTTTCATGACACTAACAGGGGGTGAATTACTCTTGTTTTAATTGAAACATATGTCACAGCAATATTTTGTGCTTCCGCTGATCTAAAGCTATTGTTCAAGTCCTTGTTGCAATCAGTTCTCAAACAATGCTCTCTTTGTCAGCAGTACAGAAGCAGAATGATTTTGATTTCTTCTCTTGCAAGATTGATACCATGGAGAACCCACAGTTCCCCCCTGTACTTGCAGATGGTCAGTTAAATACTCCCATCTGGTCACACTTGGTTTTTTTTCTGGTAATACTTATTTTTTTTCTAAAAACAAAGCTAAATAAAACCCCAAAAACAAGTAAACAAAAAAGGAAAACCAAACAAAGAAAAAAACCAAACCCACCAACCATAAGCAGCAGAACTAATAAAGCTCCTTTTCATACAGTTTGTGCCCCATGTCCTTATACTGCAGTAATCCAAGCATCACCTCTTTGTCCTGTATGCTCTCATTTCCTCCTTCCATTTCCCCTGCAATTTCCTTCTCTCTCTCTGCAGCACTTATTGCCATTTGCCCTGTGGGAACTTTTCCTTGTTTTTTCCCTTCATGTGCCTCTCTCCCCTGGGTAAGTTGCATCGACCTATATGCTGATTAGCTCACATTGTTATTTTGCATATTTCAGGAAGGATTCCACAGCATTTCACAAATATTAATTAATTGATTCTTAACAATAACCCTGCTCCATATATATGCTATTATTCCTATTACATAGATGGGAAAGTTGGTCTACTTTACCCTCGGTTGGTCAAAGTTTGGTCAAGTTTATCCTTTCCTAATTCTCTGTTTCACTTTTCCTTGACTGACCATTAATTTGTTCTTTTCTGGCTGCAGTTTTTGTTCAGAGCTGTTATTGTTGTCTCATTGACTGGGGTTGTCAGAGTGTAGCCAACTCTCATTATTTTATCGCAAGCCTTGTGATATTTGATAGCTCCCTGCAACCACAGCTCCTGGGATCAGGTGATGAGGATTACTTGAGAAATTCACCTTGTGATAACAAGTTTATGGCTCAATCAGCTAGAAAGCTGGAAAATGATGGCAGGACTGAAAATGTTCTAAACAGGAAAAATAAATGCACATGTTCTTTTAAAAATACAGCTGTTTTAAGGCATTTGTACCTTGTGATGTCAAGGGCTCTGTCTTAGGTTCATAATTTAAGATACTGGTATGTGTGAGACTGCAGAAGCTACAGACCATTTCCCACTTTGGAAAGGAGGCAGAAAGCAAATCACTCAGGGAAGGCTAACATTTTCTGACCACAGATCCAAACTCTGCTAAAGCACCTAGGAAAGAATACATAAGTGGAATTATAAACACATGTGAAATGCTCTAATGCAGGTAACAGTGTGCTTTTTACTCCTGTTGTTTCTGGATGTGATCCTTCTTTTCTTTCAAGAAGATACTATGCAAGCAGGATAGGAGTTTCTTTTGGCATGCAGAAGATATTTAAATCTAGAGTCAAGACAATAATGTTTACTGAAAGATTGTTACAATGAGTTTGCAATAACTCTGGTTACTTCATGCATTATTAAAAAGAGCATTTTGTAGCGCTATTAAAATCGTAAACATTCTACTTTGTCTTTAGGCATTCATACAGAAAAGCAAATTTAATCTGGCATGGAAAATAAATTTAAATTTTTGCTTACTGGAGTTCAGCTAACACTAAGTAGAAAACACTCCTTTACCTGAAATAAAACTAGCAATATTTTATATAGCCCTTTCCTTCCAGCAAGGTTTTTTTCCCATTTCATAAGTAATTAAAAACAATTATGTTAATAGCTGTGATCAGAACAATTAATGAGAAATGCAAATGGCTACTTCAGATGCCAATTTGCTAATAGAATGCCACAGAGTATTTATAGACTAGAGAATGATTCCACCCACATTTTTCCTTTGTGCTGTTACATCCATCAGACCTTTTTAAACTACAGCACCTTTATTTTGTTGATGATTGTGATCATCCTCAGTAATAGCAGAAAGTATCTCAGAAGTAATGGGTGCACAGTAAACAAAATAACAGGGACTGTTGTGTATAAATTGGATCACTGATAATCAGGAGAGGTGTGTGGCAATGGGAGCAAATGCACAGAGCCTGCTAAATGTGGGGAGGCTTCAAGAGCATGGAGCATTTAGTTTGGTAAAATGAAAGTGTAAAGGGCAGAAAAAGGCAAGCATTGTTCTTCCAGCTAGAAGTACACATGAGATCAGACATGAACAAAGGAAGAGAAAATAGCATCCTAATCATTAAGCCAATTCTTAAACTGTAGTAACTCCCAAGAGGTCTAACAAAGGGCTCAAGTTGGATTGTGAAAGATCAGATTCTTTAAAAATATATTTGAATATTAATTCTATACTTATATTCCATACATTATCAAAAGAAAATTCCCACCAAAAAATCCCCACATTATGCAGATTAGCTACCAGCAGCAGCTGAGTTCCTCCATGACAAAGGAGCAGAATTGTCTGTAATTATCATCTGTATCAGTGTAGAAGTGGCTAATCACCTTTAGCCAAAACAAGTAAATATACAGTGAAGCTGATGGTGATGATATAAAGAGTTGCTTGTTCCTGGGTAACTGGTTTGGACCCAGAAGAGGTTACAGAGAGATAAAAATGTGGTAACACAAGAAGCTTGAGAAAACACTGAATGATGATACCAGTTGAATAACTGAATAATGGATACATTGAATAATAAAACCACTTGATTGAGAAGTTGCTCTGTCAGTAAGGAAGGAAAGAGACCTTAATTGCTTTTGAAATTAAGTCTGATAAATGTCTTATATTATTTGGTACCTGTAGGAAGATGGTCACAGTTACAAAACAGTTTCCTTGCAAGTTCCTAATGTTAATCAAACAAGCAGATGAATGACAGAACTTGTTCAGCATTTCAGATTTAATGTTGCAGTCTAGATAATGATGGAAAAAAGGTCATTTATTTCACTCTGGTGTCAATCCACCTGCATCGAGGAACACTTTGAATTGGCAACAAATTTGTAAGTACCATAAGTGTAACTTCCACCCATGTGTGACATGATGAGCCCTATCACAGTTCTTGGTCTATAGAGTTTTTGCCTTTTCATTTCTCTCAAAGGCAGGCTGTCATTTTTCCCATTCCTTTCCCCATGATATGACTCACTGGCAATACAGCTCAGTACAGCCACATGTACTGGCACTTCTGCAATTCCACAGTGAGTCCTTTGAAGAAGTTTGTTAGCACTGTCATTTTTGGAAGGGGTTTGGTTGATTAGACACTGATTTGAGTGATTTTAACTCCAATGGAACTAGGCTCAAGCTTGTATTTACAGGGGTTTTGTGGATAAAGAGATGAACTAACTACAGAAATAAAAGGTTAGTTGTTAGGGCTAGAATCACGGTGGAGCTGAAGAGACCATAAAATGGGACAGAAGCATTACTCTGAGATACCATATAACATGATCCTTTTGGAAAGAGTGAACAATGGAATAACTGGGTCAGCTGAGGAGGTGACACACATCACTTTTGTCAGTAACTTTTCAATCAAAAGCACAGTATAGATGCTGTACTTCTGTGGATGGGGTAACCAGTTAACTTCACAATCTTGATTTTCAATTTAGGATCTTGGTTTTGCAACATTATCACAAAGGGAACTGGAGATTTTAATCCTCTTAAACACCTATTCTCAGTTATTTCTGTTAAAATTTTATTCCAGTCCTAATCAGCTATCTCTTTTTTCTTTTCATGTAATGAATGCATTTTGTGAGACACAGGAAACCTACACCCTAGTGAAGGGGAATATTTTTCATTTTTCACCTCAAGGCCCTTTACAAACTCTCATTAATTTAAATTCCCTCCACACAGCTGCTGAATAACCCAACACAAATGGGATGTCACAGTCAAGATCTCTGTGTGTATCACTTGGTCTGCTAAGCATAGGAGCAAGCCAGATCCCACTGTGCATTAAAATTTCAGTGATGGATTCCTGGCAACCCCATGTGCAGAATCATCACAGCACATTTATTCTTTACAGAGAGCCATCATCCACACAGATGCTGCAGAGAAATGTCAGAAGCAAAATACGGCTCTCCCAGAGAAGATACTTGTGGGAGCTTGGGGACTGAAAATGGTTGGAGTTTGGCATGGTACTTTCCACTCTGAAAAACAAAGTGGTGTTTATCTACTCTCCACTCCTCTGACTTCTAATGAGCCCTCCCTTTCAAGCTCCCTTCCCCAGTAACTTTTGAATTGGTTCCCACTGAAGTTGTTTTCCCTGTCTTGCTCTACCTCCAAGCCAGGCAGAATGGGAGGGAAACAGTTTACCATGGTGTAGAAAGATTTTTGGAGTACATCAATGGGTGGAGCACCAGCCCAGGACCTTCACGGTGTTTTGGCTCTTTGTGTTAAGCTGTGCATTGCTACTTGTGTTCACCCATCTTGAGTACTTGGTGTTTCTGGAGCAGAACAAGATGTGGTGCTTGGAGAAATTGGAGTCTGCATCCTACAGCTTGCAGTTTGATCAGGGAAAAGCAGTTTAGTCTGGGTTTTTGAGAGGGCAGGGCAGGGCAGTAAGGGGAGCAGTCCAAAATCTAGAGCTGCAGTTCTCCCCCACATCTGTTGGGCTGCTAGCTCCAGTTTCCAGACCAGAACTCATCTCACAAATTGTGCACCTTTATCTGCTGGAGCCATTATAAAGAAATCTTTTTGTGAGCAACATGCAAAGGCTTTGCAGTCTTTAAGTGCTCATCAGGTCTCAGTTTTGGGAAACCATGTATCAAATGTTGGTAGATAGGATGGACTTCAGGATCAGACTCAGCATGCCTAGAGAATGATTCAATAGAGCCAAACTGTGAAATGTGATTGTTTCTTTGAAAGTGGAGCTAAAGAAGGATCCTGGGAATGTGCTAATCAAGGTAAATTTATGAATAAAAACATTGCAGAAATTTTGAATCAAGCTGTCATGTGATTTATTCAGGAAAAAATACGTGTTTCCATATGTGTTCTGTATGTGGACATGGGTTTCAATGTGTGGTGTTTCTTCCCCATTCCTTCCAGGTCAATGTGGAGAATTGTCCTCCATGTAAATTAAGGCATTCAGCTCCCTCACTGCAAATGCCTAGCTTCCTTTATCCAATAATGTCTTTTAGGATTTGTCTTTACTTTGCTTGATATCCTTCTGAAATCTGTTGCCAATGCACTTTCTCAGCAAAGGGCTGTTCAGGCTTGTAATGATCCTCATGCTTGGAAAAGTTTCGTGGTACCAAGGCTGAATGCATATTATATAGATTTTTCTCTGCATAGATATCAGGTGCTGTAAATTCTAGATTTTTCATGGTGAAGTGATGGAGTACAGACACATTTTCCTAAATATAACACTTTGCTCTAAAAGGTTTCATGTGGAGACAGGGCCTGTCTGTCAGAACATGTCCTGCCAGGTAGCTCTGCAAGCAGAACCCAACAGTATATTTAATCCTCCATATCCATTCTTGTGATCCATAAATATTAAACTGGCTTTAAAGTGATGATTGAAAGGGCTCGAGTTTTGCAAGACATTAGTGAAACTGTGAGGTTAGTCAGAGAATCAAGTATGTTTTTATGTTACTTTAAGTAATCATTCCACCCCTAAATCAAATAAGCACTTTGTTCATTCAAAACAAAAATTTCTGCAGCAGGGCAGCTCCTTGCTGAGACAAGTTTGGAGCCGTCCCTACATGATTAGCTTGGGGGAACTCACTTGACTCACTGCCGTCAGCTTCCCATGGTGATTCCATGGACTGGATAATGGAGATGCACACACAGTGTCACTGCCAGCTCGGGACCCGCGCTCCATTCCCTTCGCTCTCGCAGCCGACAAAACCTGTGGCACTGTAAGGGCTCCCGGTGGAGAATCCGGGCCTTATGCGTCTGGTGGAAACGCCTGCCACACCAATTGGAGATTATGGCATTATAATACGAAGAAACCTCATTACAATACTAAGAAACCCCAAACCCGCGCGTCTGGTTGTTGGCATGCTTCTCCCACCCCGCTTCCCTGCCCGGGAATCCGGGATCTCCAGCCGGGCAGCCGTGACTGACACACAGCAGCGCCAGCAGGCTCACACTGCCGCAGTTTAAATGTCGGTGTACGACTTTCGTGTGTAGAACACCCTGCTGGCTGCTCATGTTCTGTATTTCCAAACGTGGCTCCTTATGGATGGGGGCCAGCCGCTCATCTTCCCTGTTCCCCGACATCCCCGCTGCCAAACCTCTTCCAACCCCATCTCAATTGATCACAGAACGAGTCAGAGTGGAAGGGACCACGAGGGGTCATGTGGGCCATCCCAGAGCACACGGCACAGGATTGCGTCCAGACCCTTCTTGAACAGCTCCGTGAGGGAGACTCCACAGACTCTCTGGGCATTCTGTTGCATTGCGCGGTCACTGCACAGGAAACAAGTTCTTCCTCGTGTTCAGCGGGAACTCCCCGTGCATCACTCTCTGCCCGTTGCCATGACAGCACATGCACAGCCGTGAAACCCCCGGCGTTTGTCCCTGCTTTGGCCGAAGGGTCCGACCTGTGCCGCTGCAGATTTCCGGGATCGGCATCCCGGGGGTCGCGGCCCTTCAGGCGCTCCCTTCCCGTCAGGCGCGCCGCGGGCAGCCCCGCCGAGGCCCCGCAGTTAAGGGCGGGCGCGGCGCCGCCCCTTCCTTTGGAGCCGGGGCGCCATTTTGTGCGCACGCACGGTGAGCGCCCGCGCCGCTCCGCCGCTCCGGGGGGACGCGCTGGGGACACGGGGGGACGGGCACACGGAAGGGAGACGCGGCCGATGGGGTCGAGCTGCCGGCAGGGGCGGGCGGGGAGCCGCCGGCTCTGATGGCAGCACCACGGCCTTGCTAGAGCGGGGAGCGAGGAGGCCGCGGGTCGCGCGTGGCCGTGCCGGGCGGATTGCGGCGGGGCGGGAGGGAGGGAGCTTGCTGAGGGAGAGGGGGAGGGAGGAAGGGGCTGCCGAGCCCCGCGGCGGGTGCAGGTGCAGGTGAGGAGCAGCCACGCTGCAGCACGTGGCGGCGGGCCCGGGCACCCCGCGGCCGCCGGGGGATGGCGGGCGGGGAAGGCGGCGCGGGGGTGGCTCCTCCGGGCGGACACCGGCATGGCCTCTCGGCCTGCGGAGCATGCGAGCCTTGTGTCAGATGTAATAGTGGCCGGTAAATGTGGTGGTGGAGGCCCTGCATTATGGGTGCCTTGTAAAGAGAGGCTTAGGGAACGGGGCGGAGGTGTCATGGGGGACATCTCACAGCGCCACGGTCGGGAGGATGTATCCCGCTGCCTGGCAAGGGCATGTGGAAGGAGCATGGACCAACCAGCTTAAGTCAGACAGAGAAGCTCAGGCTGGATGTAAGGGGAATAATGTTAATTGGAACAGCCAGGCCTCCAAACATGCAGCCTAGGCTGTGCTGTAGGGTCTGAAGGTAAAGGAGCAGCTAAGGTCTCTTGGGAGACCTCATCACTACAGCTTCTGTATGAGTGGAATTGGAGGGGCTCTGGTCTTTGTGGTGACCAGAGACAGGACCCAAGGAAATGGCATGAAGTTGTGTCAGGAGAGGTTTAGTTTGAGTATCAGGGAAAGGTTATTCATCCAGAGAGTGTTTGGGTACTGGAATGGGCTCCCTGGGGAAGTCACAGCACTAGCCTGAGAGAGTTCAATAATCTGAGCAATGGTCTCAGGTACATCTTGTGACTCCTCAGTTGTTCTGCACAGAACCAAGAGTTGGTCCTGGTGGTACCTGTGGGTCACTTCTAATGCTGAATATTCATTGGTCTTTAAAGGGTTTCAAGACCTGACTGGAGAAAGCTCTTGAATAGTCTGGTTTGATACCATAGTAAACCTTGCTGTAAGCAGGAGTTAAACTGAGTATCTTGCTGGCATCCATTCTAACCTGAGTTAACCTGTGGTCCTATAAGCTCCAGTTTCTTTGGATGCCTAAGTGAACAAGGTTGCTTGAATTGAAGCAGTGTCATTCTGAATAGGATTAAAGACTCCATTAATCTGAAATACCTGAAAATTCCATCAGCTTTGTGGTGAGTGAACTAGCTGAATAGTTTGCCTTTGTTTTTGCAGTAATCAGCCAAAATGACGAACACAAAGGGGAAGAGGAGGGGGACGCGTTACATGTTCTCGAGGCCCTTCCGCAAACATGGTGAGTATCCCTCACAGTACCAGCACTGCATCCAGTTACTGACCTGATGGACAGCTGCAGTCCCTGGGGATGGACTCTGAAACAAGGGCTCGTGCCAGAGGGTTTCTGACAACTTGGGCTAAAAACTGTGGAAGTGTACACAGAGCTCTGAGCTCTTACTGCAAATGCATTGGTGTCCTGGCTGCTTGACAGTAGCCACGGTGTTAATTCTGTCAGTGCTTAAAAATTAATTTGAAGGTGAGGAAAGTATTTCAGCAGTTACTTAAAACATAGGAGGGTTTTTTCCTCTGATCAATAAGCAGTTGCATTTACAGTGATATATTAAATAGTTTAATGTCTCTTTAATTTTGGCATTAGGAACACAAATCTAATTTTACTTTAGCTGCGTATTTTAAAAATTTAAAGTGTGCAATTACTGCTTTAAAAAAAGGTTGTTTGATTTTTGAGGCATTTAGGAAAATTGTATCAAAACATGTTCTGTGTCCCCCATTCTTTTTTATGTGTATGTGAAATCCTGGGCTTCCTGAGTACCCAAATTTGTATCTCTTAACAGGAGTTGTCCCTCTGGCTACCTACATGCGGATCTACAAGAAGGGTGACATAGTTGATATCAAGGTACTTTCTGCAGTGCTGTGTAACTAAAGGCTAAAGCAGTGTCATCCTGTGCAGTCTCCAGCTCCTTTGGGATGAACTCTTTTGTTGCTTGGGTCATGTGTGTCAGCACAAGTGACTGCTGCTCACTTTGGGAGCAATATTGGAATGACAGTGCCAGCAGACCAGGAGTGAGTAGCACTTCAGTGTCATATGCTGGTGTATGTAGGGTTTGGCTGTGCTTTATTGCAGTGTGTTCAGCTGAAAAAGGGGAGTGACATATGCCATAGCCAATGATTGAGTTGGCTACTGGCACAGTTTTCATAGGAACCTCAGCTTCACTTCACTAGATGTTCTGTTGTGAGCCATGATTTATGGTAGGGCAGTTCATAGTTGTGTGACTACAAAGCTATACTGAAACCAGAAAACAAGAAATAAATGTAAGGATGCATCATATATACATATTAATAAAGGGGGGGGAAGTGAAGCAGCATTTCCTGTCACTTGGTATTTTTTAGAACTTGTCTGTTTTAAAATCAACTGTACTTTCTCAGCTGAATTGTAGTGAATGTGAAAGCCTTTCATCAAGGATTCCTACTTGGTTGAATCCTTTGGTTTTGTTTGGGATGCCATGTTCTTGTAGCAGTCACACAGAAGGTGGTGTTTAATTTGCTAGGTGGTTGTTTGACTTGGAGAATGTATTGTTCAGAACTGATGCTTCCTCACGCACTGGAGCTTGATGATGAATGTCTCTTGTGATTGCTTGCTCTTTCTGTAAGCAAAGTGATCAATCATTTCACCGACACTGAAAGCTGCCAGAACTGACAGCAAAATTTCGTAGACTTCAGGTGCAAAATGCATGGTTATAAATTCCAACTTTAAGATAAAAGGGAGTATTTTAAAATTAAATCTCAAATAATTTGAAATGTATACTTTAAATTACTTCTGAAAGAAAAATCCTTGATGCTACTTCCTCTCCCCCTCTCTCCCTATTTTTTTTCCCTTTTCTTTTGCTTCTTAACAGGGTATGGGTACTGTTCAAAAAGGCATGCCCCACAAGTGTTACCATGGCAAGACTGGAAGGGTATATAATGTTACTCAGCACGCCGTGGGCATTATTGTTAACAAGCAGGTTAAGTAAGTAATGAAATTCTGTGTATTGAAACTTGGTATTTGAGAAAGTTGAACTGTAATTGCACCCTCCTTTCACTTTGCCAGTTAGACAGTTCTTGTCTTGATTGGTCATTCAAGGTGGGTAAAGTGTATTTCCTTTTTATAACCCAAGCAAATGATGCTCATTTGACTTGGATCCTGTCAGAGGAAACAGTTTTTGTTTTTCTTACCAGCACCTGAAGTCACATTACCTAGCACGGCTTCTCAGCCAGTGTGCTGGTGTTGAAGCTCTTTTTAAATACTGGTCTGTAGCTGTATCCAGCTGAATTTTGTTCACTTAGTAAAAAACAGACAAGTTGAGACTTTTTGGTTCCAGCAGCTGGACAGCTGTGGATTGGTGATAAAATGACTTGTTTAAATGCTAAGAGGCTAAAATTATGTGTTCTCCACAATTTTAATATGAAATTGTCAGCACATTGTTATATATTACATTGTTACATAATAATGAACTTGTAGTTACATGTAAGTTGTATCTGATGTTCATCTGCAGCTGTTTTTTGAGGAATTGCCTTTTAAAGAAAAATTACCTGTAATTGAGCTTATGGAGTTACTTCTGTAAGGGCTGTAAGTCTAGATTTAAAGTGACATTTTTCAACTGACTCCCTTTCTTAGGGGCAAGATTCTGGCCAAGAGAATTAATGTGCGTATAGAGCACATTAAACATTCCAAGAGCAGAGACAGCTTTCTGCAGCGTGTGAAGGAAAATGAACGGAAGAAGAAGGAAGCAAAAGAGAAAGGCATTTGGGTTCAGCTGAAACGTCAGGTAATGTTTCTGTTGAGGTCACAGTCCTTCTGCAGGAAATGACTGAATTCTTGGGGTAGTGGCCTCATGCAGTGTGTTGGCATCCAGACTGGGATCTTTGGTGCCTGAGCAGAGCTGCTCTGTGCTAGGTGAAAATTGTAGCTGTAGCTCTGAACAGAGCATTGGGTGTTTCCTGTGCTGTTGCTAGTCTGCAGCAGCAGCTCTGCATGGTTTTAGGGTCAGTAGAGCCTTTGGTTTAGTTGAACAGGTTCTATGGTAACCTTTGAAGGAAAGAATTAATAACCAGATTGCAGAGAAGAGGTAATGGCTGTTGCTTCTGGAACTGCAGGATACATCACTCCATGTTCATTGGGTTGGTGAGCTGCAGGGAGTAAAGCATAGGTTTTTTTAATTTGGCAGCAAGAGTCAGGCACACTTTCTGCCAGATAATTTCTTACTGCTACTCCTTGAATCAAATTTATGAGACTAGGAATGGTAAAATTGCTGTAATGTTTATATAATAGGTGCTAAATGGTTGACAAAATGTTGTTTTCTGAAAAGTTGCCTTTTGAGCTGTAGTGCCATGAGTTTTTGTTTTTTATTTTTCTGTTTACAGCCTGCTCCACCAAGAGAAGCACACTTTGTGAGAACTAATGGCAAGGATCCAGAGCTGCTGGAGCCAATTCCTTATGAATTCATGGCATAATGTATGTTTAAAAAATAAAGATAAGGTTTTGGACAAGTGTATGTGATTGTGGCTGATTCATTTAGTTAGGTTTGGGGCTTTTTTGTTTGAGCAGATGCTTTCGAAACCTTCTTTTATTGAAGTTTATTTATTTAGCTTGCATTTACCATGCTGCTTAGTCATTTAAATCATCTGCAGCTTTTGCTGACGAGTTCTGTCATTTATATAGATGATAAATGCTAGGAACACTGAAATATGCTAGTGCTTAGTAATGATCATGAGCTGTTGTGAGGGGACATGGAATATATCACCAGCAAACTAAGAACTTGTATGAAGAGCTGCTCAGTGCCACTTTAAGACTTGATGTTTTTTGTAGGAAAAGAGATAAGGGGGCTTGCTAGAGATTGCTGAAGGGAACCTGCTTGGTTAGACTTGAAAGCACACAATCCCAGGCTTAATTGTTTGTAGTTACAGGTAAATAATCGTTTACCTTGAAGTGTCATGTCAGGCATTGCTCAGTTACCTTCAGTAAGTGATGTAAAACTAAAGTGTGCATGTAGACAGAAAAGTATTAGAGAAGCAAGTGACTTCAAGATGTTGGTAGGTGTTGATTGTTGAAAGTGACTGAACAGTGAATTGCAGGGCAGCTTTTAAGTGTGGGAGTAAGGAAAAAAGAGATGATGAGGTTTGCTTTTTACCTAACTCAATCGTGGATGTTCTGTTCTGATGGAACTTAGGTTTTAGACCTTGAGTTAAGAGTCTGGCTTGGGCTGGTATTTAAGGGTGATGGGCTTTAGGTGCTGGAGTTTCCAAGTTCCAGTGAGCAAATTGTTGAGGTTCACAAGCTCCTATTTCAGAAGATGTAGCAGGCTGTGTAGATGGAATGACTTTGGAAGTGACTTGGAGGAGCATGCCTCTTAGCAGGCTGCTCCATGACAGTAATGCTGTATTCTGACACTGGAGGTGTTGGACATGGAATGCACCACTGTATCCTGAGCCGTCCCTGGTGCATCTTATGCACTGACTTTTATGGTCAAGGGGCTTTTTTTGGAGCAGCAAGATTTGTGCAATTTATCAACCTCTTTGGCTTGTCAGTTTCCCCAGCCTTTTAAAATTGGTATTTGCTTTTCAAGATAAGCATCATTTTCCACTAGGCTTTGTAGGAATTGAGTGGGAGGCTATTGGATAAAAACTTTGGTGGTGGCATTTTAAATTTGCTTCTCATGCATGCATGTTTAAGCTATTTTGGGTCTGTGTTTGGTTTGTGCTCGTTTTTCAAAATCATGGTGGATTAGCTGTAGCAGCATGATGAAATGATAACATAAGTAGAGCATAGTTCTAAACTTCTGAACCTATTTTCAACAATTTGGAATAATGAGACTGGACAGCATTACAGTGGTCTTGTTTAAAAGTGTTGCAACACTTCCCAGTTTATTTAGAACTGTTTTTAAGGTCACTATGCCTACAGTAGTTGGTTGTAAATGCATACTTGGAAGCTCTCTGTGGGCTGGGAAGAGAGGGAGAGAAGGCTTTCCTTGGTCAGGATTCCCAGAAATGATTGTAAATGAAGCTGGGTTTGTACAGGAAGAAAATAACTTTTTTTAGTTTTGTTTTTAGTGTTTGGAAACAGGACAGATAAACTAACCTGTAAGCTGTTTCACTCAGTGCAGTGGGGCTTTTCCTGCTCATCTGAAGCTTGCAGAAACAGCCCAGACACTTAACAGATCTCTGTACTGCTGCTGAAGTTTGCTTCCTGTGTTTGGCTGCCCTGTTTTTGCACAATCCTGACGAAAGAGGGAGATCTGTGAATTGGGAAAAGCTGAAGAGCTGCCTGTCAGGACATCTCCAGTCCTGAGCTGAAACATGAAGCGTATTCCTTACAGGATTTGGTGTCACCAGTTTGGACTTGCCCTAGAAGGGGTTTTACACACTAAACCCGTAAGCTGTAGCCAGTT
The DNA here is from genome assembly GCF_029582105.1 of Oenanthe melanoleuca. Lineage (NCBI taxonomy): Eukaryota > Metazoa > Chordata > Aves > Passeriformes > Muscicapidae > Oenanthe > Oenanthe melanoleuca. The sequence continues at coordinate 45,518,572 of NC_079333.1, forward strand.
CTCTGCAGTCCTGTTCCAAGGCTCCTTTACAGCCACAAACCTTTACTGCTGGTTCCCTGCCAAAAGCCCTGGCAAAATCTGTTGTCTCCTAGAGGAGCAGCAAGGAAGGTGCTTTCTGAGCTGTGGCTTCATCTTTTTTAACATACTGGCAGCACCAAGATTTGAGGTTTGCTGAGCACTCTGTAGGTAATGTTAGGCAGGAAAGGTCAGTGAAAAGGCAGAAAGGACTGGGAAGGGGGAGGAGGAACGTTGCTCCCACCAGCAGCACCTATACAGCTGCTCTCAGGCTGTCCTCCCTGCCACTGTCACAGGAGCAAGCCACCTACTGTCAGCCCAAAAAAGTCCTGCTGTTGAATGTGTCCAGAGCTTGGAATAGGGAGATGTGTCAAGCAGCAGCATGGCATACCTGGCACTGAGCAGTGTTGCTGTGGGAAGGGGAATAGTGATGGGCCACAGGGATAGTGGCATAGGCCATCTGCAAAGGGTGGGTGGAAAAGTACAGCCTGGCACTTCCAAGTGGGGCCTGCAGAGCAGAGAAAGGCCCCTTGGAAATAGCTTTGGGACCCACACATCCCAGGGATGCTTTGTCTGCAGGATGGGGACAGCTATCTGAGCTCCAACTGCTTCAATTTCCTAAGATGCTCCTGTTACATCTGGGTAGGTGTTGATGGAAACACAGTCCATCACACCCTGGACATTAATTCCTTCACACAGTGTCCTACCTGGGTTGGGCAATGTTGTCTCTCTGCTTGACCACCCCAATTTGCCCTTTGGGAGTGCTCCCAGCAGCAGGCAAGGCAGTCCTCAAGGTTTGAGAAGGGAGGTTATTTAATCCTGCTTTCACAGCTCAGTGCCTGAGAATCATCTGCCTGGAATGGACTTGTTTGAGTAGCATTTTTTCAGAGGCACACTGATTGTGCTCTGATAGCTCTTTTGTAAAGAAATGTGTAGAAACAGCTGCTGCTGGCACTGTGAGTGAGGCCAAAGACAAGCCATCCCCTGACAATAGGAGCAGGTGACAAGAGCAGGAACCTCTGGAAACCAAAAGCCTTAAGTCATACAAGAGAAATCTTGTTTCCCAGAAGGAAAGAGCTCACTGGCACAATGGGGAGTAAAGTAGAAATTTTAGGAGCAATAGGTTTTGGAAGTTAAAAGATGCCCTGGAAGTTAAAAGGAACCTGTAGAGGTTCTTAGGCACTAGAGTAGCACAAATAATCAACAGTGCTTCTCCCACCATGCTTTTCTGCAGGTACTACTTTAACTGATGTTAGTTAGCATTGCCTGAACTCAGCTGCCTGTGTGTGAGCATCCAGGGTCACTTGGGCTGTCTGAGCATCCACCTGCATGCAGGGCCCAGCAGCTCTCATGGCAGCTCCATCCTGTGCTATCCCTGATAAAAATTAAAGCAGCCTCTGAGCGGACTATTTCTCTTTTAAGCACTTACAGAGTTTCAAGGCAGCACACAGCAGAAGCAGGAGCCAGGACAATGGTTGGTGGAGGCTGAAACATCCACACAGCTGCTTGCAGGTCTGAGGCTCATTTAAGGGCAGCCGGTGGTGGAGCACCACATTCTTCTCCAAAACTTTTCTTCTTCAAAAACCCAAAGGGCCCAATCAAGGCCACTTAGGTTTCAGGGCTGTTGCTTGATCTGCAAGCTGTGTTTTCAGCACTGGCTGTAGGGGGATATGTTCAGGTGTGGGAAACAAAATAGTCTGAGGTAAAATAGTAATTTCCTTTCTTTCAAGAATGGAGCCCCTCACTGCAGGGAGGGTGGTGCATTTGCCCGTCTGCCTCGGGTGGGGGTATGCCCAGCAGGGCGGTGCAGACGGACCGGGGCGGTGCAGACGGACCGGGGCAATGCCTGTCGGGGAGGCGATGCTGTCGGGGGGCGGTGCTGTCGGGGAGGCGATGCTGTCGGGGGGCGGTGCTGTCGGGGAGGCGGTGCTGTCGAGGGGGCGGTGCTGTCGGTGGGGCAATGCCTGTCGGGGAGGCGGTGCTGTCGGGGAGGCGATGCTGTCGGTGGGGCAATGCCTGTCGAGGAGGCGGTGCTGTCGGGGAGGCGGTGCTGTCGGTGGGGCAATGCCTGTCGGGGAGGCGGTGCTGTCGGGGAGGCGGTGCTGTCGGGGAGGCGGTGCTGTCGGGGAGGCGATGCTGTCGGTGGGGCAATGCCTGTCGGGGAGGCGGTGCTGTCGGGGAGGCGGTGCTGTCGGGGGGCGGTGCTGTCGGGGAGGCGGTGCTGTCGCGGGGCGGTGCTGCCGCCTGGACCTTTAAAAAGCCGCGGGGCCGAGCGCTCCGGGCGCTGCCGGACGAGCCGAGCGGAGCCGGTGGAGCCCCGGCTGCCGGGCCCTTCTCCCATGCGCCTGCCGAGCATGTCCCAGTCCTTGCTGCTGGCGCCCATCGCCGAGTGCCCCCCGGGGCCGCCCGGAGCCCAGCTCCGCCTGGCCGTGCTGGGTGCCCGCGGCGTCGGCAAGAGCGGTGAGTGCGGGGCTGCCCTCCCCTTCCCCCGTCCGTCCGTCCGTCCGTCGGTCCCGCCTAACGCGGCGCTCTGTGTTTCAGCCATGATCGTGCGGTTCCTGACCAAGCGCTTCATCGGGGACTACGAGCCCAACACAGGTGAGGCGGGCGGGGCGGCGGGCGCGGCAGGGCGCGGCCCCGCGGCCGGCGGCTCACGGCTCTCTGCTCCCCAGGCAGCCTCTACTCCCGGCTCGTCCACCTGGACGGGGACCACGTCGCCCTGCAGATCCAGGACACGCCGGGATGCATCCAGGTACGGAGATAATCTGTATCGATCGGTTCTTCTCTGCTGCCCAAAGGCTCAGCTTTTGAGCCCGAATTCCCTGTGTGCCCAGACTTGGTCTCCCGAGAGAGCTCAGGGTTCCCTCTGGACCCGTTTGATGGTGCTGTGGTACAGCCTTTATGCTTTCATGACCCAGTGCCGACTCTGTGCTCTGTTGTACCGCAGGCGCAGGAGGACTGCGTGCAGGTGCCGGACTCCCTGTCCAGGTGTGTGAAGTGGGCAGAGGGCTTCCTGCTGGTCTACTCCATCACGGACTACAGCAGCTACCGGTCAGTGCAGCCTCTCCACCAGCACATCCGCAAGCTGCACCCCGATGCCAGGACTCCCATCATCATCGTGGGGAACAAAGCAGACCTCCTCCACGCCAGGCAAGTGCAGGCAAAAGAGGGACTACAGCTGGCAGATGAACTGGGCAGCCTGTTCTTGGAAATCTCCACCAGTGAGGACTCCCAAGGTGTCTGTGATGTCTTCCAGTATCTTTGCAAGGAGGTCAGCAAACTGCAGCATGCCGGCAGCACGGACAGGAGGCGGTCATCCATCATCCCTCGGCCCAAATCTCCCAACATGCAGGATCTAAAGAGACGTTTCAAACAGGCTTTATCTCCCAAAGTCAAGTAAACCTCCCAATGAGGTCCTGTGGGACTCAATAGAATTTATTTTTGTAAGCTAGTAAATAAAAATCTTTATTTTTGTACTAATGCCAGCCGTGTAGAAGTATGTCAAAGCTTGCAATTTCCTTGCTGTTCTCTCATTTGACTGGTTGGGCTATTTTTGAAAAACAAAACAAACAAAAAAGCTGCATAGCAACTAAATAGAAGTAGTTGGAAACTTTTGCCAGGAGGCTTTGATTCCATTTCATTTTTGTGGGGACTGGGATTTTCTGTATTAAGCTACTCATGATTTTCTTTAGAGAAGCCCATTTCTTGTCTGTAAAATGGGAGTGTTAATGATGTAAATCATTACCTGCCTTTATACAATGCTTGGAAAGCTCTTGGTGGAAAACTTTGTAGGAGATAAAAAAAAAGCTCTATTAAACATGAAAAGATAAAAGTGTAGGAATTCTGTTTATAGCAGAACTGCTTTTCCCCCTCAAAGCTGCTGTTTTGCTTGCACCTGTAACAGCCTGAATGCTGATAGGCTGTTAGGAATGAGCTCCAATTTCTGGTGTGCCTTAGAGATCTGTTCTACAGAATTAATCATTTGAGCCCCAAGCATTTAACAGGAGGGTTGAGTTTCTCCTACAGGTTGCTGTGGAACAAAGTGCTGAGCAATCCACAGCAGAGGAGTGTGTAGGTTGGCTCTTGCTTTCTCTGGATATGTGTGGTAGGAAGGACTGATGCGTAGGTTCCCTGGACAGAAAATAGCTACATTTAAAAAATAGCATCACACTTTTATCTTCCCCAGAGTAATTTTGTAGCTACTGGAAACAGGTCAGACTTTACTCTTACTTCACATAAACTCTATACCACACTAGAATGGGTTTTATTAACTGTTTGCTGGATGTCTGAGAATGAAATGTAGGTTTTGCACTTCCAGTTTGCCTCTGAATTATGTATGTAAGAAATAAAACTACTTCATGCTGAGTAGAAAGTGTGGAAGTGGATCAATCTGTACAGGGGAATCTCACTGTCCTCATTCAAGCACAAGTCCAGTAAGGTTTTATTTTATAAAATCTCATAGATTAAGTCAAAAGACCATTTCCTTCTTTCCTTGTGTTAGGAAAGGCAGGTGGGTGCTGTGCCTTGCAGTTAGTGGGCGGTCCCTATTGTTTGTGATCCCTGTGTCTTGAAGCTTCCTGAGCCTCTTTATCAGCATCTGACTCTTCCTGATGGTGGTAATTGAGGGAAGGGTGACTGAGCAAGTTAAAGATGCTCTGTGCAGAAGCACCAGAGTGCTCACCAGTGTGAGCACTGAGCAGGGGTGTGAGGTGCCAGCAGCACTGTTCCCCACCCAGGGCTATGTGCACACCTTCAGTCCAGGCATGTCACCTGTGTGTGTCCCCCCTGAAGGTCAGTGCTGCCCTGCCAAAGGGAGAGCTGATACCCAGCCCTGCAGGAACAGACTGAAACTGGGACTGCAAGCTGGGTACACTCGTGGAGCTAATTCACGCCAAAAGCATGGTGACAGCCTGGACAAACCAAAGTACTGATTAAACATGTTATACAATATTTAACATGTGTTAAATGGTTCTTCACTGTGAGAGTTGCTCTGCCAGGCCCAGGACTCTGGGCTTGAGGGGAGCAGGATGATGGGGCTGGTGAGAATGAGCATATCCCTGGCAGACTTGGACCATGTGTCTGTGGGGAAATTTGAAAAGGAATTGAGAAGTCGCAAGTGAGATATTTGTGAAACATTTCACTACCTTGAAACCAGGGTAACAAATTGTTTCCAAGAGATAATACCACTCTGGTAGGGTTTCAGTTGTTTTTTAACCTCAGCTTTTGTCTTTGGAAATTATTTCCTACTCATGTATCCAGTACAGAGTTTCACCGAGCAAGTTGCTAAAGATATTCAGTGAACATATGGTACAAAATATGCTAGAGGGGCAGGTAATGTGTACTGGACAAATCTGCATCTCACCATGGTCCTCAATGGCCAGGTGAAAAATCACATTAAGCACTGACTTAGGTGCTTCACACTGCCCCTGGCAAAGCAGGAGCTTGGGTTCCCACTCTGGTACATGGGGGAGCTTGTGCAGGATCAGTGAGCACTGGAGGGGCAGGGATGGGCAAGAGCAGGGGGAAAAAAAAGTTTTCAGTCCTGAACTGCCAGGTAAAGCACAGGAAGAACCTGCTGCTTCCCAGCACATTTTACCCCAGCAAAGAGGGGCACACCAGGGCAGGGAGGGCAAAGCATCTTTCAAGGACTAGCAGAGCAGCTCCAAAGCCTTGTTTCTCCTGGGCCACAGCCACTTATGCTTTCCCTACTGAAAACTTGCCATCCCCAGTCTCCTAGCCCTTCACAGAAGGGGCAGGGTGGCTTCAGGAGAGGAAGTGGTGTACAGCCTGGCCTCTCTCCTTGATCAGAGGAAAATATGCATCTGCCTCTTTCCTCCCACCACCTCCACTATGGAACGGAATCACAGCAATTTTCCCTGACAAGAATGAGTGGGCTTTCAGAAGCAGGGATGTGTGCAGCATCACACACTATTATGGCTGCTACGACATCAGCATCTCCCCCCTGCTGGACTATTTTGTCTACTTATCTCCAAGCTCTGAAATCATCCAGTAATGCTTTAAGGCTTCATGAATTTTAAAATAGCAGCTGCCATCAGCCTGTTCTGGGCACTTCAAGTCAGGAGCTGCACATCCCTAGACAGAGATAGGGATGTTTTCTTCAAAAAGCTTTATGGATGTCCCCTTTCTTTTCTGCCCCTCTCGAGCACCTGGACCCTGGCTGCTTCCTCACTGTCTCTTGATGGGGGCTTGCCTCTCAGCACAGAGGATGGCCAATGTGCAGGTTCATGCTGTATCCTGGGGTTTGTTTGTAGGAAGGATTGTGGACAAGGCAGAATGTGAACAAGGACTATGTTCACAACACAGTCAAGTGATTGAGATATGGATGGATGGATGGATGGATGGATGGATGGATGGATGGATGGATGGATGGATGGAAACAAATCTGCATACCATGCATGGATCTCCTGTAAAATTATTTTATTCCTGTGGGACTTCATTAGCTTTTGGTGAATGGAAGGTCTGAATAGATTCAAAAGAAAGTTCTTTAGGCAAAGGTGACCTTTTATGGTACTGGGCACATGACCATTGGTGATTCACATCAGTATGGCAGCAGGATCTCTTCAGATTCTCCTGAAGTGAGGATGCAGACTGTTGTCCTTATAGGAGCAATACCTTTGAGGGTGACACTGTTGTTGGGTCACTGCAACAAACTGTAGACAACACTCCAGAGAGTTGTGTCCCTGAGGTACCTGCAGTGACATCCCTGAAAACCTTGCTATGAGTAGAGCATGGCTCACAAAATAGCAGCTCAGATTAGAGTAATTAACTATAATTCAGATTTCCTTATTGATTCTCAGGCTTGCACTTCCACCACTCTCCTCATTTCATCTATCTGAAAAGAAGGAGAAAGCAAAGACTTTTTATTGAAAATGGTTTTGAATTAATTGATTCATGAAGTTTTCTTACTACATTCAGTGCTTGATGCTTTTGACTAAAAGAATAATAAATGTATATTATGACTTGTTATGCCAGTGTATACTGTGAAGCATAATCAGCTATATACTATCTTCCCACACTGCCAAAAGAAAAATCAGGATATAGAGATTGAGCTTTCATTTCAGTGCCCTGTGATACTTGATTTACAACTGAAAAGCTACAGAGTGAATTTTGCATAATGATTATAGAGCTTCATAGATGTCATAGCTGCTGTTTTGAAAAATGTGCTTGGTTGTTTGCTATCCACGTTTTTCCTTTGTGAGAGAAAATAGCCAGCCCTAGGAGCAATCCTCACCAGGAACCCTCTCAGTGTGAGCTGCTGTGTAGAGGTGGCTGCTTCAGCCCCACGTTCTTCCCTTTGGGCTTTGCTGGGCAAGTGTTTGGGCAGAGGTACCCATGTACCCAAGCTTGTGGGGTCATGGTTCAGCAACTATATTTTGCTCTTGACCTGTGCACAATATTTCCATTAAAATGTATCTGTCCAGGAAATTGTGCAAGGTTATTTATCAGCCTGCATTACTGGGAAGCCGTAATTAATTCTTAAAGCTGGAATATTTATCTTCCAAGGTATTTGGCTCTTTCCACATTACTAAAAACATCCTCTGCTCAGGTTTCAAATAGTCCTCGTAAACATTTCGTAGTAATTTGATCCCTTGGGATGTTAAGCCAGTATCAACAAATATTTTTTCTGGGAGCAGCTCAGAGAAGAGGGGACTACACTTTCCCCCAGCTGGGGCAGTGAGGTGAATTACAGATTCCTGTCCTGCAGCTAATACTTCCTTCCACTCATGCAAACAAACCCTCGAGCAGGCAATGTGCCTGTTGTTTGGGGCTCAGAGCTTGAGCCCTTCCATGAGCATTTAAGAGCTTGGTGGTTTGATCTGAGCCACATCCAGTTAGCAGACCTCCCAGTGCTACCTTTTCTGTTTGGCATTGGAAGTCCAAATGTTTCTTTTAACCCTAGAAGGCAGATCTGGCAGAAGCCCGAGGAGAGCAGAGATCATGGAGAAACCATAGCGACAGCAGCGTGGCATTGGCAGCCCCTCAGGATCTGAAGCAGATAGGGAGGTGTTGCCTCCCTGTGACAAGACAGCAGGCAATAAATATGGATGTGATTAGGCTGATCTGGCTGAAAATGCATTGGTTGCACTCAGATGCTGAGAAAGGAAAGGCCTGGCTGTCACCCCAGCCCCAGGAGTTTGCCCTGGGTCCTGCCCCAGGCTGGGGAGACTCCTCACCTCAGCTGAGACTTCTCAGCAGCTTCTGAGCAAAGCATGCACTGCAGCCCACGGAAAGGGGATATGCCTGAGATAGATCATTTTGCACCTCCATGGGGAGAAACCACCCTGACTGATGCCCCCATCGTGGGGGCACCTTAATCTGTGCTGCAAAGAGGAGATAACTCCACAATCCAGACTTACAGTAGTTTTCCATTCTTCACCATCTTTGAGCCTCTGAACTGAGCTGGGGCAGAGCCAGCCTGGGTTTTAAACATGAAGTAACCACTCCATCAGTACAGACAGGAGGAGCATTTGAGGATTTTATATCAAAATTATATTGGTTTTGTTTACCCTTTCTCTTATGTCTCAGACAGCATATAGAGGCTAAACCAGAGAGCTCTACTTGCCTTCAAGGTGCCCAATATCCCATTCAAGTGGCAATGTCCCTGCAGATTAAAGGTACTTAAAACACAGTGTTAGCCAAGAGGGAATGTTCACATCTGCCCAAGTGCTGCTCACATATTGCTTATTAAAAAGCCTCCTAATGGGCTGGTTTGTGGCTGTTGCACAGAATGTGCAGATAAGCTACAGCACCTGCTCTGTGCTAGGGGCTCCCCATCCCTCAGCCACACAGCAGAGGGAAAGATGCTGGATTATTTTATTAGGCCTCAGGAAAGTACTGGTGCTTTCTGCAGTGAGCTCAGTCAGGTGCAGGTGGGCTCCATTTCCTTCCAACAGGTACCAGTAAGTGATTTGCTATTAAAAAATGTTTATAAAATGTCATGAGCTGGATGCTCATGTTTTTTCAGTGCATAGCAAATAAATGCAGATGGAGGTGACTTTTGGTGACCCTTTAGTATTTAAACAGGAAGGTGCAAACATAAGAATTAGCCTGAGTCTCACATGACTCTCTCATGCCCACTGCTGCCTGTCTAGAATTAAGGGTTATTGGCAAGGGGCAGAGGTCTGTGCTAATTCAGGCTCATACCTTGAAGATAAAATATGCATCTGGTTGTTGAGGTGACTCCTAATTTTAGCTCTGGTGTTGAATAATGGAATAGCATTAATAATAGTCTGATGTAAATCTGTCCATATTTCTTATGCAAAATTACCAACTTGGTAGTGAAACAGGCTTCTTTGATTTTGCCTGGATGCTGAAGAACAGTGCACCATAAATATGCATTCAATTAGCTTAATGTGAGTGAACAAAGATGTGTTGCCTAATATAGCTGCAGTTCCAAGAACTGGTGCATCGAATGCAATGAATTGTTTTCCAAGGCTTTTGGTTGTTTCAGGGATTTTTGATCTAGCGTGCTTAGAAGGCATTATAATCTGTTTGTCTGTGTTAATGAGACATTCAGCTATGAAGCTGATAAAATATAAGGAAGACATGAAGCAGAACTGAGTTGTTTTAACCTGGGCAGTGAGGTATCTTGCTGGCTGCATTGTCCTCTTGCATAGTGAAGGAAAAACACAGGAGGAAACTGGGAATTTCAAGGGTCCACCTTCATGTGGATAGAGCAGAGGAGAGGTAAGGAGATGTGAGTTCTGCTTCCAGCCACACCACCCAGGCATGTGCCTGTGTGCTGTACCATGGGACTGGTAATTATAAAAGCTTCTTGCTTACCTGGAGGCAGCACAATGGGCTCCTCCCACTGCTTGTGCCTTTCCTGATCTTCAGCATCCTCCCAGTAGGGAGCTGAGCTGGCAAACGTAACTTAAACACTGGGGAAGTTCCTTCTGGCAACTGGCTGAAATTCTCCATGGTTGTGCCTATGCTTCCAGCTTAAAGAGAGCTGGAGCCTGGATCCCAGTCCCAACACCCAGTGGGCTGGTCCATACCCACTCTGCTTAAAGCTAATTGCCCTGAGATTAAGAAGGTCTGCATGAAATAATATTCAGTCCTGAGATTCTTCTGAGCCCTCTGGAATACTCAGGTCCTCAATCATCTTTTTTTCCCCCCCTTTTTATCTTTCCACCTGCAGTTCAGAATACCCAAATTTTTTGAGAGCTGTGTTTGAGCCCATAAGCCCATTTTTAACATGCAAAGCAGGCTTTGTGTTTTCTTGCATGAGGCTCAGGGAGGCATTTTGGAGTGCAATGCCCAACAGGGTCCTGTTAAAGGCTGTGTGGGCAGGACCCCATCCATGCTGTCTTTTGGGACACAACTTGCAGGAATGAACTGTTCCCAGGGCAGTGCTTGGAGGGAACAGGCTGGGGCCACCCACAGAAGAGACAGGCAGTGTCAGCTGGAGTAGATGGACAGAATTCCACCACAGGGGGATTCCAGCACTCAATAACCCTCCTTCAGGCCCCTGAAGAGACAAACCTGTTCACCTCAGTGAAGATCAGGATTTTTTTCTATAGCTTGCCACTATGTAGAGAGTTTGGCTCCATTACCTTTGCCATTCCTCTTTATGCAGATCCAGGCTGATTTTAGACCTCTCCTAAGCCAAATCCATGCCCCTCAGCATCTCTTTGTGGCTCCTGTGCTCTAGGCCACTAACCATCCTGTGGAGTTTCTCCAGTTTCTCAATTATCTACTGAACTGCAGGTCCTGAATGGGACAACACTTCTGGCTCAGATTTACTTGCACTGAGTAGAAAGGGAGCAATAACTGCTCTCAGCTGTGCTGAGGTCTCATAGCAAAGCCCAGGTGCTTTCCTGCATGGCTGTTCTGTAGGCAGAAGGATGCCATCCTGCACCAAAGCAAAGGGTTTGCACTGCTCCTGTAAACTCGATGGGACTTCTATTGTCACACATCCCAAGTTTCTCAAGGTCCCTCTGGACTGCCTCTGCAAATGGAGATGGCTGTCATTACTTCTAATCTATTACCATCTGTAAATGTGCTGAAAGTGCCCTCTGTGTCATCAACCTGGTGACTGATGAAAATATTGAACAATATCAACCCCAGTGTCATTCCCTGGGGTCCTCTGTTCATTACTGGCTGCCAGATGGCCCATCACAACATTGATTATTATTCTTTGACCTAATGGTCCAGCTAATTTTTGGTCCAGCTAATTTTCAATCCATCTAACAATTTGTTCATCCAATTCATGTTTGCTCAGCTTTTGCATGAAAATGCTGCAGGAGAATTTCCAGGTGTCAGAGCTGTTTCTCATCACTGTGAGTTTCTGATAATGGACAGCAGCCATGAGGCCACATCAGCACCCTCAGGTGAATCCCTCCTGCTCACCTGAATGCCAACACTTACAGCTTCTCAAGGCAGACCTTCATCTGTTCCTCCTCTTTTTGGTTGCTCCCCTTCTGCTCAAATCATGCTGGATATTTAAGGTGTGGGAGTAAGCCTTGCCAATGAAATGCATGCAAAGAAAAGCAGTAAATGCTTTGGTCTTTTTGCTTATCATCTTGTCAGTGAGTTGGCTCACACATTTGTTGATGAACTCACAATTTCTCCACGTTTGCTTTTGCTGCTAAGACACGTGTAGCATCCATCCTTCACGTTTCTTCTTGTGCCATGCAGTCTAAGCTCCAGCTGAGCTTTATTCCTTCTGATTTCATCCCAGAGTGAATGATCAATGCTTACAGGCTCCTTTCTGTTGCCTGCCCATGATTCCAGTTGTTGTTATCTCTTATTTTGCCTATCAGTTAATTGAGAAGACCCTTGCTCAGACAAAATGCTGCACAAGGGGATGGTTTGCTCCTAAGCTGTATTTTCCTGCACACTGGGCCACTGTTACTCTTCTCTGCTCTCCCAGGCCTTCAGCTGGATTTAGGGTGTCAGGTCACAAGCATTCTTCCTTGGCATCCCACCTTCAGACTGCAATCCCCCATCTGTTTGCACTTGGGGTCCATGGCACCAGCTCAGATCTCACCTTATTTCTGAGGAGCACAGGCTTAGTGCTGAGGAGCCCTCCTGCCCTCAGGCATTTTGACAGTTCAGCTCTGTCTCTGTGGGGCTTGTCTTGTCTCCCTCATGTCAGCTGTAGAGAAGACAGCAAATAATGAATATAAGATACAGCACTGGGATTTAGGCCAGAAATCTGAGCATAATTTCTAAGAGTCTGTACAGTTGGGTCTGGAAAAGGAGAACATCAATCCCATACAATCTCACCCTTCAGAATTTTTTAAGAAGAGGAGAGCAGTTGGGTTAGGTACTCCTGTACTGGGTCTGAAAAACTGGATGAATTCTTGAGTCCTGCTCAGCCCCAGTTTTTCATCATCTCTTCAATGTGCCATCTGCTTTGTTTAGCCATGAGTCTCTGCTCATTTCACCTCCTTTCTCCACAGAGCTCCTCAAGGGCTCTCTCTGACCCTCCCATTTTATGGTCCAGAAAAACATATTTCATTCCTTCACTATCAGGAGCTCTATTTCTTCATGGTCAGCAGACCCATATCCTCATAGTTTGGAAAACAATGGAGCCATGCTAATGGGTGCTTGTGAGCACACAAGCTCCTTGGGGAAAGGGGCTGTTATCCCCCCACTGGAGAAAGGGGATGAAGGCTGCCTGACTACCCATCAGCTCCTTCCTGGGGGACCCAGAGGAATGCAGGGAATGGGCTGGTCTGAAAGGGAGCTGGAAATACAAACCAGAAGAAGCCTCTGTGCCCCGTGGCTCCCCACCACCAGCACTGGGTGAGATGGAGCTGGAAACCTCTCTTGGTCTGTTGGAGTGGCTCCTATCTAGCAGGGAGCCCATGCTCTCAAGCATGACCATCAGCAGTGGCCTGAACATTGCCAGGGAGCATTTTAGATGACTTAATTTGGAGAATCTCTCAGCAAATACCAGCAGAAATCTGGTATAATTGTCATAATTTCCACTCTCAGCAGTAACTCCCTTTGTCCTCCCCATGTCAGAAAGCTGCACAGCTGTGCCCTGTGGCCAGGACACTTTCTCCATCTCCAGCTCAGCAGCATGCCGTGGGAAGGTTGCACCACCTCATCAGTCACTATCAAGTGTGGAAGGTGGAGCCCTGTACTCACTGGAGAGCAAGCCCTGGTGCTCAGGGTGCAGCTTTGCTCCCCAGGAGAGGCTCCAAGGGCTGCCACCCCTGCAAGGGCAGGTGCTGCTCCTACCTGTGCTGCCCACACTTGTCTTCTCAAAAATCCTCAGTCAAACCCAGGCTGAAGTTCTTCACTTCAGCATTTGCATTTCCAGAAAAAAAACCAGTGACATCTAACCACATCCACTCTTCCCCAGCCCTCCTGCAGGTCTGGTTTATCCCATGGAAGCCACAATTAGGGACATTCACAGGCATCCCCAGTCACAAATCTCTGCCCCAGTTAGCTAAAACAAGATGTTATAAAAGCAAAACCACCCAAAACCTCTGCACTACCTAATGAAATCAGCCTATTCCTTGATGAAGTTGTGCAATGTGCAGTTTCACAGCACTTCAAAAGTGGTTTATAAAAGTATTAAACAATGGATGTTCACTGCTCTGCTCATCCTTTTGCAGTGTGGGGATAAGAAAGATGTTTCCTGTTTTGGGGGGCAGGTATTGTATAAAACAGTGTGTACTCAAGCAGTTCAACACAACTGCTGTGATGCTTTATACTATTTAAACATTTAAAATAGGGAAGCCTCAAGAGGCCTCTTGAAATTTGTCAATACCAATTTTAGTCCTAAGGGCACTTCATGGCATCAAAGGCCTTAATGAAAGATTTCCCAAAGCAAATGGAAAGCTGGAAGACTTTTATATCTTATATTTTTTCTATTTCTTATGTTCCTTTTCTTCTCTATAGAAAAACTCTATATAAGCTATCCACAAACAGGTAGTTGGAGAGAAGATTTATTACTGACAGTTTCTCCTGTCTGAAAAATAAATATAGATTCATGTAGTCTTTGCTGCTGCTCTCAAGAAAATGCCACTTTCCTCACCAGAAATCAAAGGCAGGCTAGACTTTTCTTACCAATTTTTCTAAATTATTTCTAATGCTATAAATTTTTGCTTTCACAGCACAAGTCCTGTGGTGTGACTTTTACTTTAAAACCCTTGGCTCTTGGAGACAAATCTCTCTTGTCATTCAATGCAAATTTCTGACCTTCACACACTAAAAGAAAAGTAATGGGCTATGATCTAATGTGACCCAAAGGTTCAGAAAGTTAGAGAACATCCTGAGCTCCAACACTAATCTTTTAAATTGTATGATTTTTAAACCAATCTACTAATGTGGAGGCAGAATTAGAAAAGGAAAAAGGGTGCCTTGTGGTGATTTTTCTCCAGCTTTTCTGTACTTTAAGAAAATGGTCATGCAATCCATTGGAGTGAGCAGAGGAAAGTGGTGTCACAAAGTCATTGAGTCATGGAAACCTGGGAGCTGCAGCTCTTGAGAGCTCCAGGCAAGGGTTGGTGTGCTTTGGGAAAGGAAATGCTGGTTACTGTACACCATCTGCTTGCTCTCCTGTTGCCCTCTTCCTCCAGGATTGAGGAAATTGGATTGATTCATCCCTTGTACTTGTCGGAAATGTTGCTCACTGGGCATTTTGACAACTTTGTTTAACCTTCCTGGGACTGTGCTCGGAGGCTTGGGCAAGTTGCTGCTATCAACAGCTCTAATTTGAACCAGACCCTTGTTGCAAGGGGCAGAGGGTTGTGCTCAGCTAGGAGAGCCAAAGCAGACAGCTGAGGAGGAAGAGGGAAGAGAGGAAGCAGAAGCCTTGTGTGCACAAGCCTTAGCTGCTGTGGCACATTGCACCAAGCAGGAGGAGTACTGACACCACCTAGCCCTGACTGAGTGAAATAAGCCTCGAGAGAGGGTAGGATGTGGGCATTAGTCCTGTCTCCTAAAATGAGCTCAATAACTGCTTATGGGCATCAGTGGCATGTGAACAACCGTGGGAGACTCTTACTCCAGGTCTGATAGGATCCAACTCCACTGGAAATTTATAATGCTCAGAAAAGTCTTCCTGAGTCTTATTCCCCTCTGTGCACAGGTAAATACTGAGCCCAAGAACCTCAGTGCCTCTGAGCAAGAGCTTTTGTTGCAGCAGGGAGTGTCCTTGGCTGTGTGGTGCCCCAATGTGGGATCTTGCTGTCTGTCCCCAGCCTTGCAGAGATCAGCATGTGGCAGCTTAAACTGAGCACAAAAGAAAGAGCACCAGAGGAAGTCACAGGGTCTTCTATAAGTACTGTTTTATCCTGTTTTCCAGAGTATAATAAATATATAGTCTCATTTTGTGTGCATAATGTGCTGAATTCTATGTAAGTAACATTTTCTGCTGAGCTCCTAATTAAGCAGAGGCACTGGCTCCAGGCCTGCTGGGGTAAATCCCAGGGCCTTTGTGGTGGGGTGCAGAGCCACACAGCCTGTATTCCCTGCCTATCCCTGTCTCTGCACCCCTTGCTGGGGTGCTGCCTCTCCTTCCTGCCCTTGTTTTTGCCAAGAGACCAGACATCACCTCCCCAGCCCAGGCAGAGCAGGGCACCCTGTCCTCCCAACATTCCCAAATGGGAGCTATTGGGGCAGTGGTGTTTTTTGTTGCATAGGTTGGTTGGATGTTTTTTCCCCTGCAGAAGGAGATGAATGGAGGAGCTGGTGGGTTAGCACGGAATTGGATTTGTCTCTGCTGCAGTGGCCTGAATGGGTGATGGATGGTCCAGCCAGGTGGAAAGGAGGTGCTGTCAGCCCCTGCTAACAGACCTCTCGTGCTCTTTCAGAGGGAAGGGGTTTCACCAGGGCATCCTCCAGGAGCCTTCTGGGAGAGAGTTTTGCATATATCCACAGGGACATCTTCCCTATCTGCCCAGCTAGGACACCAAGGCTTGGAAAGCACCAGGTTTACTCAAGTCTTTGTGCTCCTCTCCAAACACTTCCCAGTACAGTCTTGAGTGCTGGCCAAAATTTATTTCTTCCTTCAGAAACCTCATTTGCGTTTGGCAATCTCAAACACCATGTTTCAAACTTCTGTGTGCTTGACCTGTCCTCAGAGCCACCTCTGGATTTCTGCAGTTTGCACTCCAGAGATTTCTGCTGGTTAGATGAGGAGAGAATTTAATTTGCTGGTTTAACTTCCCTCAGATTACTCTGAAGACACCAGTCAAGTTGGAGCTGGCTTGTGGCTTTTGAGAAAAGTGCCATATGATTCCTGCAGTGTGGCTGTTGATGCTTGGTTGAGCTGGAGAAGATGGGAGAGAAAATAAGATAAATCAGGACAAAATGTCATGAGCTATTTTGCTTCCTCACAGAGCCAAACACTCCATACCCTCCAGCTTCATTTCCTGGCTTACCTGCTCCCCACAAACAGCCTGCAAGGACATCATGTTTGACAAGTGGCATTACAAGAAGCCTTTTCAGTTCTCAAGCTCCCCTTTGTTATCCTCTGCTCACAGGAGTCATGACAATGGCATCAGTGACCACAGATGTTGGTTCCTGGCATTCTCCACCCCTTGCAGTCTGTTCTTACATAAGAGTTAGGGGAAGATGCTTGACAAAAATATTTTCCACTTAAAGCAATGAAACAGAGTCTTGATGACATCATTTGCTGAGCAGCTGTAGATAAAGAGCTTGGGGCTTTTTTCCCCCAAAAATGGGGTTGCACATTCTTCCTACCAGACCCAAATAAACTCAACGCCAACACTGAGCTCATTACTGGGGGAGATGAGGGTGTTTGGGGCACAGAAGGCAGGATCAGCATCAGAATGGCTGTGCCTGGTTCTGCATCCTGCCTGCTTGGCAGTGTCAGCAGTAACCCAGCTGGTGTGCTGATACACCCCCACGCTGCAGGAGGATTTGGCTTCTTTCTTTCCTCAGAAGAAGTGCAAGCAACTGGTTGAGCTGGGCTGTTGGATCGACTTCAGGCTGCTTCTGTTTGCAAAGCAAAACTCCCAAACTTCCACAACCCATGGGAAGAATATATAAATACCATAAAATATATAAATCAGAGGAATGGGCCAAGAGCTGCTGTGAAGGTACTTTTCACAGCTTTTACCTTCTACCTGTTGAAACCCTGGTGCTCCTAAGCAGATGCTTTGACTTTCCAATATCCAGGCAGCTTTGGTATTTGAGCTGCTAAAATCAGAACCAAGCACTTTCTGAAATGGTAGTGAATTGTTTTGTTTGCCCTGGATTGCTCAGTGCTCCCACTACTTCATTGAGCTGTGGTGCCAAACCTTTCTGGGTGCCATGCCTTTAGCCCCCAAGACCCCTGATACACTTTGCAGAGAGATGTTCTGATGATGTTGCATCCTTCCTGAAAATTGTAGGTTTTTCTGCAGTGAGAGCAGAATTACATCTTAGGGTATGAAACTTTACTGCTTTTCAAGGGGGCTTGAGAGGTAAGGCATTATTTTACTGGTTGTGGTATCTGATATTGATAAAGTAGGGAAAGCTGTACTGGAAGCAAGAGCCACTGTGAAGATCTAAGTGCTAAAGTGAAGATTTCATTGCAAATGCATTCCTACATCTTCTGTAAAGATTTATTTTTGTATCAACATAGAAGTATTTTGCTTTGTGCTTAGTGTGCTGGCTTTTTTTTTTATTCTTTTCAGACTCTTCCCCCATACAGTCTGATTGCTATGCCTTGTCTTCTTGCAGTCATTGGCTAACTGCATCATGAGCATCTCTATTGTGTAAAAGTGAACTGAAAACCAGAGTTTGACACAAGCAGATTGTCAAAGCATGCATACAGAAGTCAATTTTTTTCGTTTCATTTTGTTGGGAGTGAAAACTGCCTATATTTTTCAGGAACAGCAAAGTGGTAGTGTTTCTTTCATAACAGTACAAATAATAAAACTTCACTGATTATGGTTAAGAATGAGATTCAAGGGAAAAACCCATTTAAGTAAAAACTTGTTTTTATGCTACTGCTTATTTCACAAAAGCTTGCTGATTCACGTGTTCTGAAGGGTACCTGAGGGGGAGAGGGATTACCTATTTCACACCAAGATGACAGAAAATGCTTTAAACTTTTAGCTTGGGGTTTTTTGAGAACAACTAAATCTTCATTGATTTTTCTAGAGATCAGAGCTGAACATACGTAACTGGAAAAAACAGACCCCAGGGAAAGCAGAAAAATAAATGTATGACACTTTACATTGATTTAGCCATTATGTTCCACTGGACAAACGGGATATAGCTGGAAGAACCATTACACATCATTGTCTCCAAAGATGGCCTTGATATTTGCAAGTACTTACACACGATTACAGCTTTAAGTACAGTAACAAGTGGTAGAGCTTTGCCCTTCCCTCTTTATCTTTTAAGTCACAAAATTGTACACAGTGGTTGTGAGTCATCCAAAGGAGCCTGAAGAGGTGGGCAAAGCATCACTATGTTCTCCAGGGAATGTACTAAAAGAATGGAGAGAAAAAGAAACTTAAGCAGCCATGAAGAAGGAGGAAGGCTTTTCTGTGCAGAAGAGATGCTCCTCTGGGTCTTACTGCCTGTTGAGAGCTGAACTTTCCAAAATCCTTTCAACTCCCAGTTCCTGGGGAACACATTCAAGGTGTTGCCTGAACATCAAAGGAGAGAACTTTGAACTAGGCTTCTGTTTCCAGTTTCACATTTTGGGCAGTGAAACACAACCAAATCAGTCAGCTGTTGAATATTTCTGAAGGAATTGTTATATGCTTATTACTTAAGATCCAATCAGTGATTTTAAAGAAGTTGCCACCATCAGATTCTCATGTCACTTTCTGTTACCAGTGGAGGAGTGAATTCAAGTTGCCTTTGACTTGATCAAAATCTACTCAGAGGTTAGATATTGGAAACACTGCTCATATCTCCCCAAAGAGCAATACATTTGCTTTCAGTCCAGAAAACCTGGTTATTCCTGGTTAAGACTTACCTGAATCGCTGCTTCTCAAACTTTTATGCAGGTAGCCTCACACCTATTTTTGCTTCTTGATTCCTTTATGAGCTTTCAACTCTCTTCCATTTCCAGGATCATGAACAACTTTGTTACTTCCTTACATCTCACTCCCTTTTTTGCTGTGGAAGTCTAAGGATATGCTCATGACTTGAGGATAGATCAGCTATCCATATACTGGCCATCCAGCTTCTGCACAGCTTTTTCTACACTGCTAAACACAGTGGAGACTGGATGAGTTATTCTGGAGACTAAATACTGCTGGAGACATACCCCAGCTTCACTGCCATGCTGCTCTGGATGTTCACAATGCTCAGGGCTAGTGCTTGTACGAGATTTCTCTTGAAAAGAGGTAGCTGGAGACATCCAGATTGGAGTCAGGGAATAAGCTCAGAATGTGGAGAACTGCTTGGGGGATTTAATACTTGAGCTGTCTCTCCAGGACTCTCCTACTCAGCAAAGTAGGTACATCCTTTAAATACTGCTTGTTCTTATACCTTTAGTCCACTTATGTGTTTTTCACATAAACAAGTGCTGCCCCTGGCTAGCAAAGACATCTGTGTCTTAAACAGAGGTAGCAAGTTCTTATTGGACAGACTGGACTAAGCGTAGAGTCAAGCAGAGGTCACTTGAGATTGAGTGAAAGTACTACTGGGGTTCAACTTCTGCTGGGGTAGAAGTCAGAAGACAAGGGAAATCCCAGATTACTGCCTGTCCCATATCCTGAGTGACCCAATTCAACTGTGCCCTTCTCTGTAGACTGTAACTGAGAAGGAAGGTATGGATGGATAAATAGATCAATGGCTGGATAGATAGACAGAGAGACAGAAAACACCTTTGATGTGTTAATAGCCTGAACTACAATATTCTGTGGGTTGGTGTCTGTCCTCCTTAGCTCCTCCTGAGCTAGAGCTGTCAGAAAGATGGCAGAAAATGGAGAGAGCTAAGATAATGTAAAGTTATGGTCACAGTGGCCACAGCTGCCTTTGGAATGGATACCACCAAATATGTGGTGTAAGTACAGTAATGCCTGGATCTAGTCTCCAGGACTTTCTGTCTAGTGGGCAAGTCCCACCAAAGTCCATTTGACTCAGTAAAAATCTATCCCCAGCAGCATCATACTCAAGCACATTTTGGCCAGCAGTGCTTCCACTGGTATTTCCCAGCAATGCACTGCACACTTGCCTCCCTCTCTTTTCCAGATAAATGAGGACTGTATACCTCTGCTTCATTCTGGGGACATCTGTGGGGTGAATGTGAGGACCCTGCTTATCAACTCACCTTTAGCCAAGGACTGTATTTAAGGTCAAGCCCTTGCCCATGGTCCCTGCCCAAGCCCCAGACAGTGAGTGCACACACTCAGGACACAAAAACAGTAAGCACCCAGGATATTTTGACCCGTTTATTGATGTGGAGTATTTGCAGATCTGGGGAACAAAGACTTGTCCTATGCTTTGTCTCCCTAATGGTCCCCTTCAATTATCTGCCCTGGATCCTGTGACACCTCAGCTTATGTAATTTCCTGAAGGTATATACCTGTAGGGCTGCAGTGCTACTGAACTGCTACTCTTCTGCCACAGCCATGGAATCCTGCTTTTGTTGGATTGCTGTGTGATAAAGGCCTCATTCACTCTGTAGTGCTGTTGTTCCTTTCCAAGTGGCTCTCATATTTCCTCTCTCTGAGTGCACTGCTGCAAGATCTTTATATAAGATAAAAGATAACTAATTCATTGTTTGCTAACTACTCTTGCTTGTGAGGGCTGAACACTTGGTCTCCAACACTCTTTCATCACTGTGGGCCTGGCTTGGCCCTCTCTGGAGCCAGCAGGACTTGATATTGATGTGAATTAAGCCTCAGATGCTGTGGCTGATATCAGCAAGTAAAAAAAGGACAAGCCTGGTGTTCAGAAGTATTGTATAGAATAGACAGAAGCACAATTGCTTCAGAGATGGGGATTAGGAATTCAGGTCAGTGGGGCTGATCTTGATGTTCACAGCCATGGGTTGCCCTCCCAGAAATGATGCTGTGAATTAGCACACTCTTTTCCTGCTGGATAATGGTCTCTGCCATAGAAAAGTCACAATGTGATTCATGAACAAGGAATTCTATGTGATATTTCATGAAACTGTAGTAAATTTATCATCACAATCTTCTGAAGGGAGCATTGGGCAGGTAATGACAAAGGCCAAGGAATTTACTGATCTAATTCTGCAGCCTGAACTGCTTGGCATAACTTTAACTGGAACTGAGGATTTTGGTATCAGTTCCCTCTCCTGACATTGTCACCAGCTGTAAGGTTCCTATGGCAAGCTACCAATCTCTATTTATTCAGATGGCTGGCTTCTTCCTTGGGCAGGGATCTCCTGAGTTCCCAGGCTAGCTTCCCAAGCTTCTTAACATCCATAAGTCCCTGACAAATGGCCTTTGTGCTTATACAGTGAATCTGCTGCTTCCTTGGTGTTGGAGAGCTACTGTGCTAGTCTTGGTATATGGAATGGTTTGAGATGGGTCCCTGGCAATCTTTGTATAGTCTGTAATTGCTTTGAATAATTTAGTAAAGTTGACCAAGATTTGGGAAGAACATCTAGGTGATTTTTAAGGTCCCTTCCAGTCCAAACCTTTCTAAGATTCTGTGATTTCCATGCAGTTTTCAATTATTTCACCAGACTTAAGTCAACTTCATTGACTGCAAAGTAGGAATGTCCATTGATTTGACTGAATTGGCATGTTTCATGAACAGCCAATGTGGTTTTGGAAGGGCTTCTATCTCTTCAGGACAGTTTTATAGCTTCTCCTCCTCCTGGCTGCATCCTCCATGGTTACTAGACCTGCAGCAGTTTGCATGCAGAATGTGCGGAGATGACCCAGTGACTCTTGGACAAGGAACCTGGTAAGGTTTGCTCTCAGCTTCTCTAGTGCACCTTTGCCCATGTGAGTTTCTTTATTTTTTTTTCCTGTAATTAAGTGTAATCATAATAAATACATCAGGTATAAAATAATCTCCTACCTCATAAAAGGTACCCAGTTAAATTGCCTGTGTTTACGTGGGAGTGTTTTCTTTTTCTCTGGCAAAGTTTCCTTATAAGGAGTAATAATGAAGATTCTGCTAAAGAAAAATGTGTATTGAAGGTTTACTATTTCACTGGTTTTCTGTAGAATCATTTACGCAAAGCTGTGAGTCATCAGCTGAAGTTCAGTGTTTGAAATTGCTGGCAGAGTAAATTAATTTTGTGCATGAGAAATCAGTAATCTGCATGTATTACAGTCATTCATAATTGCTTTAAAATCACATGGCAAATGATTATAATTAGGGCAGGAGCTTTTCAAATCAAGAACAAAAGAAGGCCAGAACCTAAATCTATTCTTTGCCATGTTTCTTCTCCTTGAAGATTTATGAAAGATGTCCCAACTCCTGACTGGAAAGCACAGTGGAAATCACCACTGCCCTTTTCAGCTGCTGCTATGTTGTCAGCGATTTTGGCAGAAATGCTTGTGAAGTGCAACATTTACTCTTTGTACATGTCACAGAGACCTAGGCATGGAGGCCTAAAATAGGCAGGCCTTGAGAGCAATAACTTCATTGTCCTGCCTGGATAGTTGAGCCTACCTGGAAAATTAAAATGACCTCTGTCTATGACTGTTCTGTCTGCTCCACACTCAGGCTCTGCAATATCCATCACTACAGACCTTCCTCTGAGGGGTTCTCTCCTTAGAAGCAAGGAAGAGTCATCTCTATATAAAAAGGGAATATCTCCAAGGGTGAATGATGCCTCAGGAAAGTACATGTCATTCTTGAAAGAGGTTACTATCCATTAGCCCTTCAGACTGCAGGAGGACTGAGACTGTGGCTAAGCAACTAGAAAAAAATCAGAACACACTGAAATCTTGAAAAGATTCTGCTGATACAGAGAGGCTAAAACCAACACAGAGACACCCTACCTCCACCCCCAGGCCCCCATACTGATAGTGCAGAGACAGGGGGATGAGCTGAGCCTACACAAGCCCCAGCAGCCTGACAGGGAGCACTTGACCCAGCCCACATCTCACTGGTGGTGCAGAGGCTCCATCCCTTCCCTCGAGGTGCTCAGTGCCCCAGGACATGGTGGGAGATGGCAGATCTGGCAAGGTAAGCAGCTGAGCGAGATGGGGGCACAACCTCAGACACAGATGCAGCAGCATCTGAAATACTACCCAGGGCTTTGAAACGAGCAAAAACAAGGTTTAAGAGGGACTTGGTTCCAAACTGTGGCTTTTGCCTCTGGCTACCTGTGCTTCATTTGTGCACAATGGGCCAGGTGGGAGGCAGTGCCCACACACACAGTGGGCTGTGGGACAGCACAGTCCCTGCTGCCAGCAGACAAGCTCCCCCAGCTCCACAGGAGGGCAAAACTTGCTGAAGATAGCTCTGTGCAGGAGAAGGATGCTGACTCCAAAATGCGTAGGCATAACTGAATCAAAGTGAACTCATCCAGTTTACAGCAGCTGGTACAGATCATTATTTAACTGAATCAGAACAGAGTAAAAGCTTCCTACACCCTAAATCCAGATGAACGTGATTAATTCCTGTAAAATTTGATTATCAAGTGGTTATATTTGGCTTCATTTGAAGATTTGTGTAAGGGTCTTTTTTTGGCAAGGTCAGCAGTTGTGCCGAGCCTGCTTTCTCACCAGTCTAGAAACCCCCAGCACTCTGTGCACCTTGGCACACACACATGACACAGAGCTGCTGTTTTGGCAGTCAGTCCAAGGAGTGAGGCCATGGGCCATCCCCTGCCTGAGAAGGGGAGCAATGCCCACCCCACTGCTGGTGTATGCAGAGTTGAAAGACCCACTGCTCTGCATCCTAGAGATGCCGAGACTCTGGCATCTCAGTGTCATTTCTGTTCTTAACCACAGCTTCCATCAAAAAATACACTCAAGAGAGAGATATTGTTTTCTCTTCACAGGTGAGATAGAAACAATATCAGCTGACAGTAGCTGCTGCCAGAAAAAAATTGAATCTTCAAGCTGGAAGGCTGCTGAAGTCCTCAAGCAAGAAAGTTTTCTGTCTTCTAAGACAAACCCTCTTACCTGATAGCCTGCAGTTTAAATGAAAATTGCTGCAGGATTCCTCAAATGTGTGTTTGAGATTGATCTGAGGAAGAATCCTTGCTTCCCTTGATAAAAACCAGAACGACCTTCTCCAAGTGACATATCCTAGATGACACCATCCATTTGCTTTCAGCAAGCCAAGGCAGACAATACTCATGCCAGGTTTTTCCATCCTTCTTCCAAGCCCTCCATAGTAAAGGAACATGAATGGCTAATTCTTGTCTGCATGAGGCTGACCCTCTTCTTTTCCTAAAATTAAAACACTCCTCAGATGTCTTGGTGGAGAATTTAATAACTGTCCTGAATAGCACAAGAAGCTGCAAGGCCCAGAGACACCATATTTTATACTACCAATCAAGCATGCTGTCATGCCCAGATTTATCCTCCCTTTCAGCCACACAAGAACTAGAGAAAAGGAATCTGTGCGTTTTCACTGATAACAAATCCAGACAACTCAGGATCCAGACTGGTGCTCTTTCACTAGACATGTGCAAGTCACTACAGCTGTTTCCAGGATGCAAAATGTTTGGAGTGATGACCAGAGGTCAAGGTGCCTTTGCTCTGATGCAGCTCTGCAGCAATGAGGCTGTGCAATGTGCACCATCTTGGCAGGCACAGCTGACAGGGCAGCTATGGAGACATTGCTAGTTAGGAATAAATATATTTGCTGTCAGTCACTAGTGTAAAACCAGATGTTGTGAGATTGCATTTGTGGCTAGCCAGCTGAGAAAGTGACAATTGTGAATAAAAGAGTTTGGCATAAAGATGTTTCTTTAGAAATGGAAAGGAAGAAGTCTGATATATCTCAACTGATTAGTTAAGAGCAGGTTAAAGCCAAGGGAACAATGGACCTGAGATCAAAATCATGAAGCAAAAAGAGACAGTTTAGATTTCAGGTACTTTGAATTTGTGCATTTGTAAATAATGAAGACAATCCTTTAGGGGTTGTGATAATGTTTTTGTACATCCCCAGATAAATGTAAGAGAATCTGGCTATCATTTTAGCCTTTGCACGCATATCGTGCTCTGGAAAACCTTTGAGTACCGAGCTGAAAGGGGGCTACACAAAAATTTCAGAGACTAAGTCCTCTGAACATCTCCTGAGCTGAGTGAAGGGAACAGATGTGAGTGGCTGAGTACCAGCTCACCCTTCTGCCACGAAGATCTGTGAGCTCTTAAGACAGTTTAAATCACGTCCTAAAGAATTGTTATTGGGTGATTGTTTATTGCTGGGATCACATGGCTATCCTTTAGGACCAGAAAGGCTCTTTCCATCGTGGTCTTATAAAGTCTTGCTCTGTTTCTCAAGCCTCCCTTGCATGCCAGATGATGCCTCACATTATATTACAACTCATGTTTTATTCCTCTTCTTTTTCCTGGTCTAGAGCAAGATTAGTCTTTGATGAGGTGTGGCAGTCCTGGAAGAGGGAAACAGTAGTCTAGGGCAGCTGTTTTCATCCAAAACTCATGAGCTTATATGGTCCCTCTTCAACTACTGGAGAGACCAACAACCAGCATAACAGGCACAGACAGTGAGTTTTAACACACTGTCTGTAACAGGCAGGTACTTGTGAAGTCTGGCCATGTTAACAGCATGCACTGGACAGAACGACAATCTGCACTACAAATTAATGGGATGGGACATCTATCTACACCCCATGTGACAGCAGCTTAACAAATGTTCAAAGGGGCTTCTTACAATCTCAGCTGCATCCTTCCAGTCAGTTCAGTGAGGCTCAAAGAAACCTGGGCAGGACATGCCATTATTCAGAGGAACATCAAGGCTGTGACGGGCTGAGGAGCAAGGAAGGTAGAAAGCAGCAAGAAATGCTGTGGAGTACTCTGCAGCAGCTGGACTTTGAAGGTTGAATCTGACTTAATTTTCTGACTTCCTTTTGATTAGGGAGAAGATGTTAAGAAAAGGAAAGCCAATAAGCAGCCAGACTAGAGAAGGTTGAAGGTCTAACACTGACTAGAGTTACAGTTGGATGTCAGAGTGCAGTTGGACTCTTACTGACAGAGGGATGGGGGAGACATCAAACATCATGGAGATATTTATCAAAGAACACATCTTTTCACATGAAAATATTATCCTGCAGATGTTCCTAACATCTGCCTCTTTGCTCAAAATGAAATTCCCATCCAGAGCATCATCAGTTGTGGAAGAAGATGCAAGTCCAGATGTTTATTGAAAAAGCACAGAAAACAGCACTTTATGCAGCATCATGAATTATTAGTCTGAGTTATTATACAGGCTTACAGTCAACTTCCCTGTCTCCTGCCAGCAAGCTTTCTGGTCTCACATACCAACACAGTTCATGTGCAGGGTAGATTTATTGAATTTCTCTCAGCTGGAGACTGCCCAGCCTCATTCATTTTAGTTCTAAGTTTTCTTGGGTGGTAAAGATGCAGATTTCTACATTTTTGAAGTATGCTTAAGTAATTTCCAGGAAATAGATGCATATCTGTACGTGCTCTAGTGTTACCTAAATGGTCCTTAAGAAACAGGCAGCAGATGTTTTAGGGCAGAAAACCCCAGCATTTCGCAAACAGTCTCAAGTTCTGTTTATTTAAAGAAAGCACTTAATAAGTCCATTGTGAACATAATCATAAATAAAGTAAAATGGATGCATTTGCCATGACACTTTAAGCTGGAACTCTTCCGGATTTTGTTTTTTTTGGAGTTCTGAAAGAGCTGAAGACTCAAAAGGTGACCTTCATAATTCATTAATCATCACAAAACAGTTCCTTGAGGGAAAGAAATATGAAAGGTATGTGCAGTGCTGAAAGAGGGCAGCTTGATTCACAGCAGATTTGAGAGTCTGGGCTCTGAGCCAGAGGTTGATTTTTCTGAAAGGAACAGCCCATCCAGCCCCAGGTGTGTGGTGGGTCCATCCAGCCGGTGTGCATGGTTGCTGCCCCTCTGGCCTGCCTGCTCCTTCCACCCTGACACCTCCTGCTGGCTCTGCAGAGGTCAGGGCTCACCACTTTTGGCAGCTCAGCTGTGGGATGTGGCGGCTTGGCTTGTTAGTGCAGCTACAGCTCAGCTCTTACACTGTCACCTCTGCCAGAGACTGTCCTTGCCTTGCTCTACACCAGCACAGACCATCTTCTCCTGGGCTTCCTTTTGGTCTCTGGATACACCTGTGCAGGTAAACTAGGAAGGGCTATGACACAGGCTTCCACCACTGGCCTGCAGCTGTTCTCATGGAATACTTGCACACTCCCAGCATGGGAGTCCCATGGTTTTTAGCCCCAGCAGCCACCTTTTGGTGCAGCAAACACCTGGGCACAGTTCAGCTCCCAAGAGACTCAATGCACATGCAAGTGCAATGGACTGTATGGACCTACACCTGTGCTGTAGGTGCAGGCAGGTTATCCAGGCAAATGCACACTGCCAGGGACATGTTCACTTCACATGTACAGCTGCAGTCAATGGGACTCATCCCTCTGCACTCCCCTCACACTTGGTTGCTCTACAATCTGTTCTAGGTCAAAAGAAGAGTCAAAAGGAGTAATCAGGCATCCCAGAAGAAAATTTCCTTGGTCTCAACAGCACAAGATTTGTGAGATCTCAAATTATGAAAAAATAAGCCTGACAGACAGAAGAGCCCAGGTCTACCATGGCCTTGGAGGTAAGACTTGCTGTGTATGGGTGTTTCAAGGGTTAATTGTTAATTGCTCCACCAGTGCTGGCAGTGCTGGGTGTCCTCACCATGAGTAGACCTGTGGCTGCTCATGCCCTCTGTGGCTGGGGCAGGATGGCAGCTCCATTGGCACTCACCATTTTTCACCATAGCCCTGCTGGGTGCCCTTCACTCTTCCCCCAGACATCTTCCAGCTCTTTGAGCTGTGCCTGTGGCCATTTCATTGTCTGAATGCCACAGATGAAGCCTCTAGTGCATGTTGCAACTGCTTACACAGCCTCCTGGAGTTCAAATATGCTGATACTGGGGTTCAAATATACTGATACTGGTGTGATACCCTCACACCGCAGATGTCACATCTTCAAGCTTGGTCCATCTGAAGCAGTCACCAACATCTGTCTGCCTCACCAGTGCAGTGTGCAGCCAGACCTGGAGAGCCTCAGCTACAAGATCTGTAGGAGTAGCATTACAGACTGAGGCCCATACTTGGACATCTAAGTAAAACAGATCTGTCTTTAAAGGCACTGAGCATTGCAGATCTCCCTGATTTTGTCAGTTGTTCACTTAAAAGGAATGAGAATGTGATTAGCACGGTACAACTCTCCATAACTCATCTGGGATAACTCCTTGTTTCTTTAAGCAAGTCTTCTTTTAGCCAGGCTTGCTATAGAAATGAAGCTCTTGCTTAGTTTAGGCAGAAAAGCATGTGTGCAGGTGTTCCTTTTTATTCCTGCTCTATCAAACTGTGACTGACATAAGCCAATGTGTCCCATTATTTTCACAAAAATAAATGGCTATGTACAGGAAAAGAAGATATTCTGGGATTGTCTGCATGGGGAAGCAGGAGAAAAGGACTGATGTCATTACAGATGCCAGGGAAGTTCTACAAGACAGGTATATTAGGACTACCACAGCCACTGATAAAAGTCTTGGAGCTGGCACAAAATAATCCAGTGACTCGGCAGAAATCCACCAGAAAAACACTCCACCTACATTCCCATCGTAAATCATGTTTTCTCAAGGTAAGCACATCACCAAAACTCTCTTAATCTCTCCAATTGCCCAAGTGCTCTTTTTAAGACAGACAAAAAAATAACAAGGATGTGACTTGGCTTGGAGGAACATTGAGTTGTTCAAGAAAGATACATAAGCCCCAAATGTTTAGGGAGGAGAAGCACAGGTACAAGAGCACATCCAGAGATACTGAAGGACAGTGGGCAGTAAATCAAATACTTGCGAGAAAACACATCCTGAACTCTATTCACACACATGCATTTTGTGATGGAAAATGTGTGAAAAGACATTTTTTAGCTGGCTTGATATAGAACAGAGCCCTCTGGTTCCACTGCAGCACAGCAGCTGAGCAAGGTTTTATCTTAAAGGCATGTGTAACCTCAGTAAAGCAAGTAGGATTTCTTGTGTGCTTAGAGTTAAGCACAGGTGGAAAATTGCTTCTCTGGCTGGGACAGGGATTTACCTTGCAGGTCTTCCTTGCTGCCCTCAGAGCTTCTGGGAGTGTACACTGGGAGCTGAGACCATCATCTTGGTGGGATGACAGAACACAGAGCAAAGACACAATTTCAGGAGAAGACCAGAGTGATCTACTTCTAAGGTAAAATCATAAAGAAGAATAAGGTTTTTCTGATGTATAACACAGTGTTTGGGCAGATGTAAAAGTAGTCTGTAAATAACTGAGGAGAGTAAACACTGTTGATAGAAAAAAGTTACTTAGGCAAGCACACTGACAATGCAATTAGGGTAAATGAGAGAAAATTAAGAAAAGGAAAATTCAAATTAAGTACTTTGGACATATTGATGAAAGAGTTTAGGCTGTGAAACTGCTGTCTACATTTTTTGCTTTCACAGTTCTGCTTCTCATATAGCTATCAGGCTGGAATTGAAAAAATTAACATCAATACTGTGGATTTTTAATTTATTTTAATTTCAATAGGATTGTCTTTGCATCATTCAATGTATCTCTATTACAATCAGGCCACTCAATGCAACCTCTACAAGAAGAAAGACCCAAATTATGCTCAGAATATTAGTATCAGTCTTCTTAACTGGTTTTGGGCAAATGATGCTGGAGCAACGGAGATCAGATACTGTTCCAGGCTGTTCAGATTTAGGTGATGTACTTTGGATGTCCACGTATTTTTCTTCTAATCTTTCAGTGTAGAAGCTTGTTATGTATTCACATAATTACTTCTATCATCTAAAAATAGTTGACATTTATTCACATAGCTCTTTTGCATGTTGAAGCTAAAGGACACTGGGATTTTAGTACGAGCAGTCTGCCTAAACCTTGTGTGTCAGCAAAGGAGAACTAAAGACTGATGGCACAGCCTGCAGTGAAGGCAGACTTATTGCTGCCTGTGGCTCTGTGTTTCAGATAGCTCAAGGCTTCACTTTCACAGAGGATGTGTCGCTGGTTGTTGCTGATCAGCTGCCTGGATCCACATGCATGGGACAGTTTGGTCCTGGTGGAAGGATTACAAATGAGCATGGGGACACTGAGACAGCAGTGTCTAGCTTGTGATGAAGCCATCATTGCCCCTTGGCAGCACTGCATCCTGGCTTTAGGCAGGGTGTGTCTTGCTTCTGCTCCTGTGCTTGTCTTTTCATTCTGCTATTGTTTCTGCACGGAAGGATGCTGTAGGATCAAGGGGAGCCCAAATAAACATAACCCAGGGACAAGACCCATGGCCACAGGTGGCTGGCAGAGCAAGCTACCACAGCATCTGTAGAGGAATTGTTCCCACTGGCACCTGTTTGTCTGCAAACTCCCCCTGCATCTCTTTGTTCACCAGAGTTGGATGAGAGGCTGGTGCAAGAACATAGCACCCAGTCAGGTCACAAACCACACTCTCCTTACCTAGGAGCTGCTCTGCCAGGGCAAGGGCAGAGCTCAGCCAGCCCTTGTGTGCAGTCCCCTCCAGCATTGCCAGCCTGCTGCAAAGGCAGAGGGACAGCAGGTCCTCATTGTGCCAGTGGTGGGGAGAGCAGTGAGCTGACCTGGAGCCACAGGTGCTCCTCCTCTCGCCAAGGCAGCTACAACATTAAAAGCACAAAGTGTGTGTCACGGCTTGATCCTTGGCAGCAAGTAACTTTTGCTGCTATTCACCTCCTTGGGGCTGCCAGAAGAAGCTTCCATGAGAGATTTGAGGCTTTGCTTTTCTTCCATGAGAGATTTGAGGCTTTGCTTTTCTTCCGTGATGATTCTTCTCTTGGCAAAAGTGCCTCCATCTACACAAGCAGCTGGTGACTGAGAAATAATTTCAGGGGAGCTCAGTTTCTGTGGAAGCCTTGGATGTGCCCCTTACTGTAAATCTCCATAAACACGGGTGTCACTGTGAGATTGGACGGCAGCTATTGCCGTGTTTCTTGATAAACACAGATGGTGTTTATGCTTAAATACGCCAAATGTGGTAATGAGAGCAAACTTTCAAGGGATTTATTTTTATGTTGTTTCCATTCTGTCCCTCTGATAATTAAGGCTGCTGTGACCTGCCTCTTGAAGGGGGAAAATATATTTATGCAGTGCTATTCAGCTTTCTGAAATAACTAAGGAAGTTTTTGTTTGGTTTTTGCTAAGGACACTGAGCTCCTGTTTCCCAGGTTTTATTGCCTTGTATTGAAAACTGCAGAGCAAGGTTTACAAGGATAATTTGGCTAGTGGTTCATGTACATATTAATTGCTTCTAAAGCCTTGTCTATAAAATTACTATTCTTTTTTTTTCCCCAGAAAATGACATTAATGTAAGAGCTGGAAAAGTTTTACTCTGTTCTGTGTAGGTTCTTATGCCATGGTCATGAAATAGCATTGACCACCAATGAGGAGGAATGTGTTCAGATATGTGTCTGTCTTCTGGGACACGTCTCTTCTTCCATTGCCTCTGGAGGTGAGAGTGATGGAAAGCCCTATCTCTGATAAACACTGACACATGCAAGCATGAAAACAGATGTTGATGCTAGAAGTAAGATCTGAGGAAGTCCTACACTCTGTGAAGAAGGTGACAGATCTCCCTACACGGCTACAAGCATCCTTGCTCTCCTTGTCCCTATGGAAAGGAGCTTCTTTTCCTTAGGATAAATTTATTTCCTGAAAGGATGGCCAGGCATTAGAACAGGCAGCCCTGGGAAGTGGTGTAGCAGCCAGCCCTGGAGGTATTTAAAAGAGGTGCAGATGTGGCACTGAGGGGCACAGTTTAGTGATGGACCTGGGAGTGCTGGGTTAATGGCTGGACTTGATCTGAGAGGTCTTTTCCTAAGTAAATGATTCTGTGATTTTATTATTCCTCCTGCAGGGATCAGTCGAGGTTTCTTCCCACACACACATCTGCCATCCCTCTTGGAGAAGAGCCTGCTTCTCTGAAACACAAGCACAAAACTTCCCTCAGATTACAGTGCTGAAAACCTGGGATAAATCCAAGTAAGGCTGCTCTGAAAGATCAATCGGCCTGACCAAGCTGGAGCACAGAGCACCCCTATTTGTCTTCTGTCTACAGGCTAAAGCACAGGAAATCTTTCAGAGCTAATGCAACCTTGTGCCACGAGCACTGGCACTGGATGCTTGGGATGAAATAAATGGGCTGTGACATTTCAGTGGGGTCAGGATGGAAGAGATGCTAATGTGGCATATCAAGCAAGCTACGACAGACAGCTCAGAGATGCCTTTTCTCCAAGGGCTCAGCACCAGCCATGCTTGTTATGGGTCCTCAGGATTTAAGTTTTGATCCTTGTTATCCCACTGTTTTATTGCACTAAAGGTCAGAGACTCCCTGGCACCTCTGCTGTTATCAAATACAACCTGTAGCAGAGTGTCTTACACCAAGTTCTTAAATAACTGTACCTAAATGTCATTGTTGCAGAAGGAAACTGTATGCACAGAGACTCTATGTTCTGTTGGCACAGAGCTCTTGCAGGGATAGCAAACTAAGAAAAATAAAAAAAAAAACAACTTTCTTTGTATTATTTTAAAATTTTGAAATAATCTCAAGATGACTAAATAATGCAAACAGCTTTCTAACAACTGCCCCTTCCATGAATACCTGCTTCTATAAGGAAAAGTAGAGCTTCACCACATATTTTGTGACTTTGAGATAAAAATAATATTTTAAATTTGTATTCTCCCTTCCTGTGGCTTGCAGATGCAGTGAGGAAGACATTAGGATGTTTTTTTCTGCTGCAGCTGTTACCATTTAAATCGTGGCCAACAAGAGCTGTGTGCAATAATAGTTTCAGGAGTCTATAAGGCAGCAGCAATGTAAGAGACAGCTGTGTCTGTTTTCTTCTTCACTTCATCTATAGCTGTATTTACAGACTTGCACAAGAGGCCTAATTTCCTGTACTGCCAAGCATCTTCAGCTTCCACCTTTTAAAATGAGAGAGGATTAGGGGGCTGAACCCTGGAAGCAGGAGATACTGCCTCAGCTTCACAGCATCAATAGGCAAGACACTCAAATGTAGATCATAAGAAATGCTGATCACACCTGTTTTTCTCTCAGGGCTACACACAAGTCTGTAGGATGTTCCTGGATGCTTATGGGGTCTGATACCCAAAAAAGGTGACCCAGCTGATGACATGGGCTTATTTTTCTTGGGTCAATGCAAAAATTACTATTGAAATGATTATTGGATCACCTAAAAGATGGTGGTGTAGATGTAGATAGAGGTTTTACATGCATTGATTTACATGCTGTGATGAAATCTTGGCTAAAAGTTAACATTTGCAGAGGTAGAAACCAATGAAAAAGGCTTGGCAAATCAGATACTCACAGGAACAAGCTTAAAACCAAGTCCAAGTCAGTTGCTAGAGCAGCTGTTAAACACTCAAGAAACTCAGGCTTTCAGTCCTTCTGGTCCAGACCCTCCTACAACTTTCAGAAATTCACCTCATAGAAGATTCATATAGCCTAACTTTAGGTATTTAGGCTCCCTCTGTAACCAGAGGAGAAAGAAAAGCACTTCAAAGGTAATTCATCCTACTCACATCCAGGAATATATCTTGATGACCTCTGCTGAATTCTCCCCATCATCCTCATCATTTATATTTCCTTTGTTGGGGAACACAAAAATGGATGCTGTATGTAGATGTGGTATAATGAAGGGTGATTAGAGGTGCTAATCCTTTCTCTTGATCCACTACAATGTTCTTTTTGCTTCCACTTATATGAGCAAAGGCTGAGAAACAGTCCATGTCCCCCATCCTCTTGCCCAGCTTGTGTGAAATGATGGGGCTATAGGGTATTTCCTTGGCCCTGGTACCACCCCATGGCAAGAGCAACACTACAGCTCCACTCTCTATCAACCACTGGGCTTCCCACAAAACTCCATATGAGTTTAAATTCGAGCAGGATTTAATTTTACATGCACACTCAAAGATGGGAAATATCGTGACAACAGTTTAGCAGGAAGTGAGCAATATCAGCTAAAAAGAAAGAGTCTGCTGTACAACCTGGAACGACTGATATCTTAAAAGAAACACGAATTTGCTTTGATTCTTGGAATGACTAAGTAACAAAAATAGTCACAGTCAAATATTAATCCAAAAGGAATGAAGCATGAAGGATTAAGTCATAGAGATCACTAGATTTTCCATATCATTTGATTTTAAACCGTTGTTAGGAACTAGGAAAAACAACAGAAGTGCTCGTCTTTTTATAAAAAGGACATTTTTGAGGGTATGCCAACTGCTCTACAGCATTCTGAGCTGAATCTTAAAATAGGTTTCTGAAGTGTGGCGCAAAAACATGAAAAATATTTTAAGAGCAGCTGGAAGGGACTGAGATTGAAGTCCCCGACTGGAAACAGAGGGAAGAGGTCCCGGGAGCCTTGTCATCCTCAATCCAGGCTGATTTCCCTGAGTCCGTCCTGCTCGTGGTTCCCTGATTTTCTGGCACCACCTGGTGGCAACTCAAACAATGTAGTTTATCGAGAAGCTGCCAGAGCAATTTCTTCTTCTGCAGGAATGGATAAATTTAAACCACGGCGAATTCTATTCTGACACTCAGAGCATGATTATTAGGAACTATCAATCAAAAAAACTTGTCCTAGTCTCCTTCGAATCCAAACCAGTCACGTTGAGCTTATATCCAAGTTCCTGGCAGTATCATAGCTGGGCAGTTTTCCAAGATTTTCACATAACGGACATTTTTACAGAGCAGCAGTGACATTTATACAGCTGTAAATTCCAAAGGACTTCAAAAGCAATAATTGTGAGGTACCATTAAAGGGTTGGAAGATGTCAGCTGGGGGTAGGTAAGCAGAACACCTAACAGGAAAAGAGAGAATTTTGCCAAAGGACATCTGAGCTAAATCGTGTTCTTAAAAAAATAAAAGTGCAGGATATTAACATGCAGAAGCTTTCCTTATAGGACTTTCTTTACAGATTTTATCCAAAAGAGCATCACAAGATGAGCTGCATTAAATTCCACCCAGTCTATTAATGGAGATCAAACATTAAAGCTGCTAAACCTCTTCTTCCACACACTTGACAATATGAACAAATAATTTTCTGCATAATTTTCATTCCTGTATCTCCAGAAGCAGATTACTTTTTCATTCACAAGACAAAATATAGTCATTTGCATCACATGTGAAATATGTGCTTTCTTGTAGTGCTCCAATTTTTAGGGCTGACTGTTGGGGAAGCAAGGACTAAGGGATGAAGCATTGGAGCCTGAGGAAGTTTTCTTAGTGATCAAATGGAGCTAATCAGGAGAAATTTAGATTAGAAAATACACAAATGAAGTAATAAAGGCATTCTATTAACAGTGGGAGGTGATATCTATTGATATCCAGAAGATATATAATCAAGAAGGACTGAGATGAGGTTACTCAGAAGAAGTATGGGAGACAGAAAAAACTTATGGGCCCACTATTTGCCCATGAAGGGCTGAGTAATGAAATCCAAGGAAGTGGACATAAAACAGGAATAAAAAAATAAAATAAAATAAAATAAAAAGAACATTGATTTACAAAAGGTAAGTAATACCAAATAAACCTGACACCTTTCTTCACAGGGCAAAAAAAGTATTTAGTCTCTGTGGGTATCTGAAAAGCACCTCATTGGGTGCCCTCAGAGAAATGATCACGCAGCTTTTAGACAATGGTATTTAACACAGCACACGTGTAAGGCTGGGCTTTCAGGTCGCAGCAGATTCTTCAGGAACCAGTCATGGACAGAATTTTCTCAGTGGACAAAGCAGAGAGCAGAACCCCCAGATGGTATATGAAGATGTTCAGTCAGTGCATAGGAGAATTGGGACATTGTAGGGGAAGAACTGGTGGCCTTTGGAGACTGAAACAGGTGCTCAGCTGTATTTAATGGAAACTCAATAGTCCCTGGAAGGGATGCTAAGAAATCCACAGTAATTCAGCACTTGTCCTTTGAGAGTAGCTAACAGGGAAAAAGTTTTTTATGTTCAGGGCTGATCTTGAAGTTGCCTTCTCCCAGCCTGAACCAGTTTCCCATCACTGAATGAGAATCATAGAATGGTTTGGATTGGAAGGCACCTTAAAGATCATCCATCTCCAACACCCCATGGATGCCATAGGCAGGGATGCCATTCACTAGACCAGGTTGTTCAGAACTCCACCCAACCTGGCCTTGAATACTTCCAGGGGAGGGGCACCCACAACTTCTCTGAGCAACCTTTTCCAGTGCCTCACCACCCTCACAGTAAATAATTTCTTTGTAATATCTAATCTAAACCTGCTCTCTTTCAGTTTAAAAATTTTGCTCCTTGTCCAGTCATCTGCCCATATAAAAAGTTCCTCCTTTTCATAAGCCCCCTTCAGGTACTGGAAAGTGCTATAAGGTCTGCCTGGGTCCTTCTTTTTTCCAGGCTGAACAAGCCCAGCTTTTCTAACTTGTCTTCACAGGAGAGGTGCTCCAGCTCTCTGATCATCCTTGTGGCCCTTCTCTGGACTCACTCCTAAGCTCCATGTCTTTCCTGTGCTGAGGACCCTAGACCTCACAAAGTCTCACAAAGGCAGATGGAGATGCAGAATCCCCTGCTGCTGGCCATGCTGTTTTGGATGCAGCCCAGGATGTGGTTTGCCTTCTGGGCTACAAGCGCTGTTGGCTTGTGTCCAGCCTTTCATCCTCGAGATCACCCAAAGCTTCTCTGCTGGGCTGCTCTCAACAGGGCTCATTATTCTTGGTGCCCCTGTCCCAGTCTTGTGCTTAAGGAGCTGACTGAAGGTGTGAAGAGATAACATGAGGAAAGAGGACAAGCTGGATTAATATTTATGGCACTGCAGATACTGCAGTGGCTGTGGGTGCTATTATACTGTGGGAATGCCAAGGTACTGCTTGTACACTCTCTGCCACTGCCTCACCTTACCTAAACACTCACAAATTATATGCCAGGTGCCAAAATAATAAAAAGCTTAAAAATCACAGTATTTGAAAGTATGAGTATTGTTTACTTTCTATTCACCTTTGAATTTGACCCTTTGAGTAGTGTATTTACAACTTTTTTTCTTTATGCCTGCATTGACAAGAATTTGCAAGGTTCAGCCTCATGCAAGAACCAGGATGTGGAGCAATACTGCTCCAGCTCCAGCTTTCTGGCTGGTCTGTGCCCACAGCCAGGCACTTGGTGAGTTGTATCCAGACTGGGCAGTTTGTTGAGCATGGATCCAAGTGTTATAACCTGGAGCTTAACCATAATATTTCATCTGATATCAAAACAACAAAAGTCACCAGCCTGGAAGTGTTTCTTTTAAAAATGACACAAGTATTTAATTTTTGAAAATGTGTGTTGGATTAGTTATTATTCTGGTTTTTGGTCACAGCTAGGCAGGTGCTTTTTCCTAATTTTACCTTCTACTCTTTGAAGGTAAAAAATATTAGAGAAATTACCATTATTTTGCCATTCTCACATAAATCTTCAAATAAGTGGTAGCAATTTTCCACAGAGAAAACTTCACTAAGATTACTTCATATTTTCAGTTGTGCTCTGGACTGGTTGTGAATTCTCAATGAAAGAAACATCCAATATCTAATCTTAATTGCAGGGGAATAAACCACAGGGGAATACCCTCCATTCATGTTTCAAGATTTCCTACAGCTTTGCACTGCTTCATTTGAAGTCTCAGCCTTTTGTCAAACCCCAGAGACACACAGGCATGAGACACACAGCCTTCTCACAGTTATTAAAAAAAATGTGTTGGCTTTGACCCTGGCACAGTTAAACGAGCAGTTAAAACAGCACACAGCCTCCAGTGTCCCTTTTCTTGGCACGGGTTGTTAGAGTAGTAAAAGCACAAAACGAAGCTGAAGGCACGGCCGGTAGATGTCACCCATGCACCAGGCACCAAGCATACAACCTCATCCCACAGCCACCCAAAAAGCCACTTTCCCACTGCGGGAGGCAGCCACGGCAGGCGAGGAGGCTTGAAAGGAAAGTTTACCTCAAATGCAGCCCGTGGACGGTGCAGGAATGTTCAGAGGCATCATGGGCATCCTGAGAGGGGACATTCCTGTGACCCGTGCAGGAAACAGGAGAGCACCCGAACTTCTGCCTCCAGTGCTGGTACCTGTGCAAGGGGTGAGCCCTAAAGCGAGAAGGTGCTGCTGTCAGCTCTGTTGGGCACAGGGACACCTGCCCCAAGCAGGGTGCTGGCACCTTGGGGAGCTGGTCATCGCCTCGTTTTCATCACCATCCTCGTCCCCTTCTCTTGTCACCATTTCTGGGCGGAGGACGTTCCTGACGGAGCGTCCCTCCCTGCAGTCCTGTGTGCTGAGGGTCTTGTGCTCCCCAGTGTGGCAGGTCGAGACCGCCAGCCCCTGTCACTCCTCTCTACAAGTGTGTCATGGAAATGAAGATTCCAGCTTGCCTTTCCCCCCCTCTAAAAATCAATTGAAAGCAGCTTGGTGCTATCCAGCTTAATCATTAATTAGCACTGTGCTGACTAATGGTGCTTGTTAAGGTTTTCTATGAAACACCTAAAACCAAAACCCTGCAATCTTCTCCAAGAATCTCGTTAATTCCAGATGGACTGACACTGCACAGTCCCCAAATTTTTACTGCAAAAGGATAAGAAATAGTCAAGCTTTCACACTGATCTGCTTATCAGTAGGGCATTTGGGCACAGCCCAGGGTTTTGCTGCTCCTTCTCTGCTCTGGCAGAAGGCAACTGCTTTGGCTGAGCACCTCCTGCTCAGTGTCTGGTGCTGGTGGGGAACTTGGCTGTATAACCAACCTTCACATCTTACCAACTAATAAAAATTTCTGAGAAAAACAATGGGAACTCCCAGCCTGGAGAACTGGGAACATCATCAGATATACCAGTGGCTCTGACTTTTTGTGTCCTGAGGAGCTCTGTGTTGTAGTTTACCTACCAAGTCATGGGTCATTGAGTCATTCAAGTCACCTCTGTGGTTTACAGGAATTTGGGCACTGAAACACAGGATAGAAAAATATTAATTTAGCCAAGCAATAAGAGATCATCTCTAATTATGGCCAATGGATCAAAGAAGATCTCTGATGTTTCTAGGAGTTTTTGTGTGTCAACCAAATGAAAAGAAGACTTTTTACCTTGCTGACTCTGGACAAATAATCCCTCCAAGATCCCTAATCACATCCAATGAGGGTACAAGCCACAGTTATATGTTGGCTGCAACAGGTAGCTAAATATATTTTTTTTCTAGAGAGAAAAACAGGTATTAGGAGAAAAAAAACAAAACAAAACAAAACAACTCTTCTGACCTGTCTGGTATAGCTAGACTTCATTTCACAAGTTGGAATCTTTGGAAGGTGGCAAATTCACTAATTTTCCTGACAGGAACAAAAACTGTCAACAGAAATCAAATTGACTGACTGGTTGTGTTTCCTGTGAGTGGCACTGGATAATTATTTCAAAGCATGGTACCCTTTGGTTCAGTGCCACAGGACTCTCCTGGGGGGCTTCCAGAAGGTGGAGGAAAATGAACTGTGTGTTACTATCCTGCTTTATGTATCAAAATCATGGGTAGAGACCACGTCTCCTGAGCTCAGATGGGAAAATAAGGAGAGGGCCATTACTATATCCTGAAACCCAGAAAATACAGGGTTCAAGGAGTTGCTGACTTGTAGCCTTTCCTGGGCCATACCACCCATGCTGAGCAGTTCCTCCAGCCAGCGCTCTCCCAGCAGCTCACCTGGCTGTAGGCAACCCCTTGGGGCTCCTCTGCCTGGTGCTTTCCCAAGGCTGCCTGGTTGGACCACTTAAAAAGCCATTTAATTACTTTGCTTCGATGGAAGATGCTTAGCCTGGCCTTCAAACAGGTCTTCCACTGTCTCTAAATCAGAAACCTTCTGTAATGAATAAAATCTTTTTTCTTTTCAATACTAACAGAAATATCATTACCATTCACGTGGGCTGCACAGAATATCTTGAGCTATGGGAGAGGAAGACCCAGGCACCACCCCATGCCTGTGCTGTGTGTGGTGTGACTGTGACTGACACTGAGATAAAACCCCCTATTAGACTAATTAATGGAGCAGCAGGCAGGATGTGAGGCATGAGGTCATGTTGGGTCTCACAAGCCAACCTACAAAAGCCTCTGGTAAGCGGGCCTGAGGTCATTTCCACAAGGTGGGGCTCTGTCCCCAAATTTTGCAGCTCCTCCTGCCTTCCTGAAGGCATGTGCAGCTTTTTCCACTGAGGTGCTGAGGGTGGTGGCAGTGGTCCTGGAGATGGGAAGGGAGAAACATGGGATGAAATTTTGATGGAAGGGTGGTTTGAGGAACTCAGCATGGGGATGCTCAGTGCCAGCCCCCTGAAAGATGCTGATTCCTGGGAAGTGTTCAGCACCCCTTACCTCTGCAGTGCAATACTGTCAACTCAAACCTGCACCCAAAAATCCAAAGCAATGATATTTTTGTAAATAACTACTGAGCTGGTGCTCAGAGGGGGCCTGTGAAGGCTAAATCCTGCAACATGCTGAACACCTTTTCTCCCCAGATATTAAGAATGTTCAGTCAAAGCAAGATGCTTTTGCAAAAGGAGTTATTTGCTTCAAGTGGCAGTTTCACAAACAGGCATTTTCCCCATTTCCCTGCACTTGATACGAGTCATGTTAACATCCCAGAAAACATGTTTTCTTTTCAGCTACATTGCTTGTAACAGTATTTGCCTGAATTAGAGCGAGTTTGCTCTGCAAACGGCATTCACCTTTCCCAGATACAGCGCAGCTGTTCCCTGCACGTTCTCGCAAGGTCCTTGTTTGCACAGACCTGTGTCAGCAAATACACCCCCCTGAACAAGCCACTCACTCCGACTGCCCAGCGCTGATAGGGGAGCTGTAAGACCTGCAAGACACCTTCATCCTTGTCTTCTCCTCTCATTAATAGGCACCTGCCTTCGAGATGGCGCCAACAAGGCTTTGCTCACACCATCAATCACGGCACTGGGACTGACCGAGTCCTGCAGAAGTGTGAAGGAAAGAAGCAGACATTATTAATCCTTCCTGCAGTGAAAGCTCTTCAATAACACAGTGCTGACACTCACTATGTATCCTCACCAGCACAAACACAAAGGTCATCGCCTCCTGCCAGCACTCAACAGAAGACATGTCCCACATGCCTCCCACACGCATGACAGCATTGATGACTACTGGGGTGGAGTCATGGTCTGCCAAAACCACCAAAGCAGTGGTGTGTGCTGCAAAGGTGGAGGCACAGGGAGCTGTGCAGGGGCTGTCCTGATGCCGAAAGCAGGATTGAGGCCAGAGTCAGGGCAGGCTGCAAGCCCCACATTGTCTCAAGTGGATTTATCCTGGGGTTTCCAGGCTTGAACTTCAACCTGCAGGAGCCAGAACATTCAAGAAATACCCCCCTTTCAATGATGTGTGGGCATACGTCCATCAGATCTGACTGCGAGATGCTGCCAGCTTGTCTAGCAGGCTGTGAAGCAGCCTGGACTCCTGGGCTCTGCTGAGCCAAAGCTGTCTGTGACACACTGGTGACTTCCAGGGCTTGTGGACCTGGAAGATGTCAGATGGAGCCAAGGCTCTGGGCAAGACAGAGTTCTGGTGTCCAGGAGAAGTCAACTTGACCATGGATCTTTCATATGGAAGTGTCAGTGTGACTGTGAGAGATAAGGGAATGCTGATGTGCTGGGCTCCTCATTGCTCCCATGGTTATTGCTGCACACACTGGAGTCTTTGCTCCTGGTTCTCAAAGTGGCTTTCTAGTCCCATCCATGTCTGCTTGGGTTTCAGCCTGAGATACAACCTTTGACGAATGTATAGACCATTTGGATCTAAGGAAAAGGGATGAACCACCAGAGAGTGTTGCTGGTTCCAGACAAGTGTTGTCTTCACACAGCTCCTGAAGAGAAAAAAAATTCAGAGATATATGTATGTAGGGAGGAAGGGTTTTTCACCACCTGACATGTCCTGAGATACACACTGGGGCTCCCAGAGAAGGCCTTTTCCTCCCTTCCACCAAGGTCAAGGACTGCTGTTTTGGACACCTTTGGGAAGAATCCTTCTGGCTTTGCTGTCAACTAAATTATCCAGCCACTGGTTTCCTCCATTTTTCAAACTGCCACTCAATTCTTACACAAAGTATTTCAGTTTTAAGGTGGACAAACCTGGAAGATCAAACAGGGATTCATATCATATAATGTGAGCATCCCACACTGGAATTCAGAGCATGTGTTGGAACCTGCTTCTTACAAAGTCTGGGATATAGCCAGCTGGGGATCTGGCTCTCGTCTTCCTAGTGCTAAAGAAGTCTTCACCTACTGTTTCTACTCTCAGAGGCAGATATACCTACAAACTCACACTCCTGTGCTACTCTGCTATTCTATGCTACTCTCCCAGCCAGATCTTCCAGATGCTCAGGTCAAAGTTCTTTAGACTTTGTTTAAAAACTTAATCTCCATCACAGCCAAAATGTAGCCTGAAATAAGAATGCAGTTTATTACAGCATCCACATTTTCATGTCTATTACAACTAATTTAGTAGGTTTCTCAGAGAGAAAAAGCAGGTGTCCTGGCATATGAATGCCTGGGGGAGATCTTCAAGCACAAATCCAGCTTTCAGGCAGATGCAGGAGGTCTTCACCAAGCCTAACAGAGTTCTGGAAGCATTTGGAAAATGCTCTCAGACATATGGTGTGATTCTTGGGATGTCCTGCGCAGGGCCAGGAGTTGGACTCACTGGTCCTGATGGGTCCCTTCCAACTCAGCATATCCTGTGATTCTACAATTCCAGGTCTGCCATTCCATACAGTCAGTATGCAAGCAATCTTCTCAGAATGCATTGTTTTCTTTGCCCTGTGTTTCCTGTCACAGGAGATCACCACTGCCTTTTAGCTGGAGGCCTCACTGAAGCCTTTAAACTTCAGAGGGGATGAAGGCAAGACATGATTCTCTTCCCGTAAAGTGCCTGCAGCAACTCCGCCCTCCGAGCTGCCTTGATACTATCTGCAGTTATTTAAGCAGATATTGAGTGAGTAAAGACCCTTACACATCAACCATGCACTAGAGGAGTCTATGGAATGGTGTTTTACTTCATTTCCAATATCTTGAACAGCTGTTCTGAGCTTATCCTGGTCTGGGGACACATCCCTATCTCCTTGAAAGCAGTCAGGCACAAAGCTGTTACATTAGTGACATTAATGTAACAGCTGCTACATTATCTGTTACATTACCTTAGGTCCTCAGCTAAGTCCACCGTCATGTCCAGGTCCAAGAGTATGAATCTGGACTGTTTTTAACTGGCCAAGGATATGTGAGGCACCTGCTCTGATCAGGATTCATTGAGAGATGAGGATATAGTTCTCATTTACAGACCTGGATGCAGGCAGTTCACAGGTAAGGGCTGTGGTCTGTGATGCTGCTAAGAGTTGAGCTGCTGTGTTAAGAGTTGGACTGAGCTCAAAAGTGCAAGTGCTGAGGACAGAATGACAAAGGCTTTCTGTCTGTACTGATCATCCAATTCCTGGAGGAAAACAGTGGCGACTTTGGCCCTATTTAATGAGCTTGAGCTGGTATCCAGAGCCATTTCTCACTGGGCAGTCATGGCTCAAAACATTTGGGGTCAATAAAGAGGGATAATTTTTGCTATCTGATGAAAGCCGAGTAACTTCAAGCCAGTTCCCTGTGGGCAAGTGTGTACTACCACCACTGACATCTGCAGGGGATCCAGCTGGCTTTCCACACAGCTCAATTACTTGCAGAGGCTTGCAGCTTGCAGCTCAAACTTAACTGGGACCCCCTCAGGGCTGGAGGTTTTTAGCAAGGACTCACTCTAGTTCACGTATCTAAATCTGTCAAAGGATGTTTTTGAAGCAGCACAGTGAGATTGCATAAAGGTTGTGTGATATCTCTTGCTGTACTGAAAGGTTATTTCAGCTGGAAAACACTGAATTGGTGCATTTCCAATTAATACATTTCTGTGCAAGAGATGTAACAGCCCACTAGATCAAGTCTAATTTGCTACTCATCTTGGTACCTTTTCAAGGAAGTTTGAGTTCAACATTAAGAGAGATTCTGTCTGTTGTTATTATCAGTGCATTCTGACTATGCATACTGAGCACCAGAGAGACATTAAAACCAAATG
Organism: Oenanthe melanoleuca; assembly: GCF_029582105.1. NCBI lineage: Eukaryota > Metazoa > Chordata > Aves > Passeriformes > Muscicapidae > Oenanthe > Oenanthe melanoleuca. The sequence goes on from NC_079333.1 coordinate 45,562,836, forward strand.
ACCATGAAAGGGAAATGGAGCCAATTGTAGTCTAAGGCTGTATCAGCTGAATCAAGCAATCTGTGAAAGAAGCATGAAACCTGGTTAACATGCTATTGCTTCTTATCAGACTGGGATTTGCTTTGATGCAGCAACTCAGTCCATCATGATAATCAGTGGTGGAGAAAGCTGGGAGAATGTGAGGACAGTCACATGAGCCTAGAAAGGTATTAAGATAAACCAATGAAATCAGAAAAGAAGAATGGCAAACCAGGGAAGTGCAATGTGGGAACATGAACTGTTTGCATGGTCTTTAGGAGAATTATATTCACCAAGTAATCTTGGTTATCCAATGCACATGGGCAGGGCACATCCCTTAATATGTGTCTATACAGCAACTGGCTAAATGACACATAAATGTCATTGATGGTAATATTATATTAATAACTTCTAGAATAAAAGCAACGGAAGATGAGATCTTCACACAAGAAATCCTTCACAACAGCAACAGGTGAAGTTCAAAGCCTGTTGCTCACAAGGATGTAGGCAGCATTCAAAAAATATATGGAAGCTGTGCATTGGTGTTAACTTACAGCATAGCTGCAAAAAACTTAAAATGTGTACCACAAGGTTTCAATTTAAAAAGGAATAGGATCCACATATAGAATGGAAAGGAAAATGATCTTTTTTTCACTCATTTTTAAAAGAAAAAGAAAATATTGCCTTTTTCCTAGCAAAGGGATATTTTGTAGTTCTGAATTATGAATGCTAACACAGAATCATTTTACTCCATTACAGGACTTTAATGACAAGACAAATGCAATTTTTTTCATGTAAGTGTAAAGACAGAAAGTATCAGAAATATTACTATTTTTTATTATTTTCTTAGTTTTCATGACATAATTTGTAGAGAGTGACTAGCTATCAAAGGATGTTTCGGAAACATCAGAAGGGTAATATTCAAGGTCATGTTGCTCTGTAGCAGTAAATAAGTGTGGTATATTTGCCATGTAGCTTTCTGAAAGTGGGAAAAGCTTTCCTGGGTTTTCAGTAGGTAAAGTATTGCAGTTGTCATGCATAAATTTGTCCAATCTCAGTTGACAGAGTTTTTAAACTTACAAAGTAATTCCTGTTTAAAAAGTTATGGTACTTGCCAAAGAGACAAAGACACAACTGAGGGGTTAGAAATCGAGAAACTTAACATTTATCACCCCCCTCCTTCCAAAATCTGGCATATCCATGTAACAACTTCCATCATTCTCAGATGTGCTGGCTTAAAGAGCAAAAACACCAATCTATTCTAAATACTGTGTCTATTTGCTTTCCTGTCTAACGGGAGAAATAAAGTAGTGCTTGGGTGATCCTCTGAAGAAGTCTAGGAAGATGCTTTGTAAGAAAAAGAAGTTAGATAATTGAATATCAGGCTGCTACCAAGCAGACAGAGATATGATGGTTATGGCCAGAAATAACCTGATTTCTTTTATAGAAGAGCTTGAAGAATGTAGGTCCTGGATATTGTCATCTGAAAGGTGAATGATATGGTGGCAGCCTGCAGTGACTATCACATAATCACTTAGGCTGGAAAAGAATTCTAAGATCATTGAGTCCAACCCAACACTGCCAGCTCCACCACTTAACCATGCCCCTAAGTGCCACATCTACACAGCTTTTAAATACCTCCAGGGATGGTGGCACCACCACTTTCCTGGTCAGCTTCTTCCAGTGTTTGACAGCTCTTTAGGGGAAGACATTTTTCCTAATATCCAATGTAGATCTTCACTGGCACAACTTGAGGCCATTTCCTCTTATCCTATCTCTTGTTATATGGAAAAGAGACCAACACACACCTCACTAGAATCTCCTTTCAGAAAATTGTAGAGAGTTTTTTTTACTATCTAATAAGTGTTAGCCCATGGATTTACACTTCAGTTTGAAATTAGGCTCCTAACTTTTAGATACTGTGGAGACAGGACCTCCTAACATGGTTTGAGTGTCCTTCTCTGGAAGAGAAGGTATGTGGCAGTTCGAGCCAGGTCCACAGTGAGCTTCACCTCTGAGATGCAGTGGCTTCATTCCCATTCATTTCAGGTATGTGACAGCTGCCTTCTCTTCTCAGTACATGGTTAATACATTAAAGCTTCTGTTTGAGTATAAGAGAGATGAAAAATGGGAACAAAGTCTGAAAACACATAAATTGAGAAGCTGTTGGGGAAGCAAGCTATGCAAACTGAAGATTTTTATTAGCTCTGATTGTAAACACATTTTAATGGAGGTGTGTGCATAAATACAACCAGAAAGACCAAATAAGCAGAGAGAAATCTCAGAAGTGTCAGAAAAGTATAGCCTGCAGGCTGGAGAGGTCCTGTTCCCTCAGGCACCCCAGTCCCTGTGTTGATCATTGACCTTTGCTTTGACTTTTTTTTTTTTTAATTTAATTAGTCAAGAGAATTGTATTGCAGAATTACCTGGCTATCCCTTGTCCTAGTAACAGCCTGTTTTGGGCTGCATTTGACATGTTCATCTGAGAAGTTGTGGACAAGCAATTTCTGATAAATTATGTATGGTCAGGGACATCACTTTATTAGGGACCATAAAGTTTTGGGAGTTGGGGTACTTTGGTATATTTATCAAATAATACTCAATCACTTATATCCCCCTTATATATTTGGGTACCCATGCCAGTCAGGACATCACCCTTACCAGTCCCTGCTGCTCCCCAGGAATGGTGCTCCTGCAGTTTTCATCACCTGGGCTCCAAAAGTATTCAAAAGCTGGAGATGGCTGTGGGGTGCATCAAGTCAGCTTGGCCCCACCAAGACACTTTTTAAGCTGCTTTGGCCTTTCCCTCATAACCACCTTTTACATACTTTCCCACTCAGGGCAACACCTTAGAAAGCAAGTTTCCCTGTTCTGATACAAACAACAGTAGAAAAAAGCTGTACATATAAGCAGACATATAAAAATCACATAGAACTAGGATGAAGGGAAAAGTCCTATACATCCAACTTCATGAGATGAATTTCATTCTTTGCAGAATTAAAGGTCAATTGGATGAGCTTGCCTAGAACAACCAGCAAGCAATCAGCCCTTGAGCTGCTCCAGCAGACCTCAACCCAGTCAGCAGCTTTCCTGCCAGCCTACCTGTGGCAGCTGCATGCTGCTCAAGTACCCCTAAAGGTTGAGACCTGAAGAGTAAATAGCTGACCACAGCTGCTGGGAATGGAGCCCTCACCTAATGGTGCTTGAAGCACCATCACTTAGAGTGGGCAAAACATTTTTGGGCATGTGGAATTGTTTATGCTTTTTTTTTTACTTCTCTTTTCTTAGTGTTTGTCAATGTACAGATTTATACTGTCAATTTAGGCAGGTTTGTTCTGGCAGGCTCTCTTGTTTGCACAGGGATTGAGGCCACTGCCTGTGATTTGTGGGATGCACTATGGGTTCTTCCCCCTCCCACATTCCCCATCACTTCCTCTGGGCACAGCACAGCTGGAGTTATGATCCCACACACCTTGGAGAAAGGCAGGCAAAGGAGCCATGTGAGGAATTAGGTACTGCCACTCTAAGCATGCTATGTCTGAAGTTTAAACATTCCTCTTCCTCTGAGAGAGAAGTCACACAGCCACCTCATCCCTGTGGCTGAGTTTAGGCCACTCTGCAGGAGAAAATGTGACATTTCAGGAGGACAAGCAGGGCACCTACATAGGAACTTGACACTGTAGTCCAAGGTGAAGTAATTTTCCTGAGGGAAGTGATGGGTTTCCAGTATGACTTGTATCGATCTGCAGCCATCTGAACATGGTCTACAGGACCAGGGAATGATGAGGGGGACTGGACCTGAAAGCAGATACTTTAATATACCCTTTTTGTACCCTAACTATGGTTACAAGATGGAAATAATACAGCATGTCCCCAAGAAGAGTTCATTCATTTTGAGTTGCCCTTGCATAGCTGGAGGCAGGACCCATGACGGTGTTGACAAACACCAAGAAGAGTCCTGTTGCACTTCTGAAAGTGGAACTTGTGCACTTGCACAAAACCAGGGGGCTGAAGCTGAAACTGAGGGTAAGAGGCTCTGAGCTGTGCAATGCAGGTCAGGCTGGGTGGTCTGCATCATTTGTCTAGCCTTCAAAACCTCTGAGCATGTCTCAGGAGAAAGGTGGAATTAGGGCTTGTGCAGTTCATTGCACAAAAGCAATGATGATAATTGTACTGACACCTCAATTTGCACTGGGAGAGCTGCCCAGTACTGCTTTTTATGAGAACCCACCTCAGGAGCCAGTTAATGCTGAACTGATCCACAGCAGGCTTATGGATGGTAGAGAGGCCACAAATGGCCTCGTGCCCCAGGTTCCTTCATGACGTCTTTCCTCATATCCACTGGATCAATTTTACCTGAAATGTTTGCTGCCCTTGAGCAGTGAGGAGGAGGCAGGAATGCTAAAGATTACTCTGTAAACAGAGAAGGCATGGAGGGGTCAGAGCCCAGGGGAAGGATCAATATGTTGTCTTAGCCAAGGGGATGAACAAATTGTAACCAAGGGACAGACATCAGCAGAAGGAAAAAGAAGCTGCTTCCTTTCTTTAAGACAAACCACAGATGATTTTCTTGCCTGCATGAGACAAAAGTCCTGATTCCTTGGAAAATCAGGAAACAACAATAATAATATTAGTAATATTATTAATAGAAATACTACTATTACAGCCAGTAATAATTAACATAATAGTAATAGTAATGCAGACGAGCCCTTACAGAGAAAGTGAGTAGGGTGCAGGTTCAGCTACCCATTGCCTTTGCAGTTGAAATGCAGTGTGCATTTGGGTACTTGCACGATGTCCCCTGCAAGAGGCTTGCACAGGAATAAATGCTGACTTTCTGTAGTATCAAAGAAACTTCCCAGAAACTCTTTCTGGCTGTTCTTCCTCCTCCTTTCAGGCACCTCTTTGCTCTGTTTCCTAGTATCTGTAGCCCATCTCTGTTACTCCCTTTGCTGCCTTTTCTCCCCCTCTCAGCTCCCGGTTCCCTGTTCTGTGTGGGTCCCAGGCTCTCTCCCAGCCATGATTAAATGGTCAATGTCAAGATCAGGTGAGGTAGGAAAGGCCTCAGGGGCTAGGGAAGGTGTCCCTGATGCCACTCAGCTTGGGGTGCAAAATTATCCCTGCAGGGAGAGAAGGGAACAGAAAGAAGAGTGGAGAAGCAGGGTTGGAGGGTCCTAGTTTAATTGATCCACTCCTAGGACTGGAAAACAAACAAAACATCCATTTCTTGGGAGAGCAAGGATTTCAGGTTCCCCTCAGTTAACTGGGTACCAAGACATCCTGCTGTCTGCTGCTCAGAAATGTTGTGTCTGCCTGCGCTCCTCTACATTGCCGGGGTTTTTTTGCATTGCACTGACTCTGCTCCGAGAACTGTTCCCAGTCCAACCACCTTTCCCTAACCTTGTAGAAAGCATTTCTAAAGCTTTTCCTTCATAGCCTCTCCTCTTCCTGCAGCCCATTTCTCTTGTCCCCAGGGGCTCCACTCCTGACTGGTGTTTAGGCCCCTCCTGAAAAGTCCAGCTCTGATGGCAAGGGGAGCTCAAGTGCCCCAGGACACTGACAACAGCCACTTCCCAGCTAATTTAGCCACCACTAATCCATGATGAAATCATTGCTTTAATGCCAAAAGGGTCTCTGTTTTGCATTTGATATTTAAGAACTGGATGAAATATCAAGGCAACAAGTGGCTGATCCCCACCTGACTGGCCTTGGACTCTCAGCCTTGAAACCATCATCACTGTCCTTGCCTCTAGATTTCCACCTGTTTCTTCTTTTTTTTTCTCCCTCCTGCCACTGCCACCCCATGCAACAACAAGTCAGATTTTCCATCAAGGATTTATCCTGCCCATCTGTCAGGTTCTCCTTCCCCTGCTCCATTTGATTAATTGGCAAGGCACCAGCACTTGTAGAGCAGACATCACAACCACTGACGCAAGAACTTTGTTTATCCACCCTCAGCTCTCTAGTACAATACTGAATAAACAAGCTGGGGAAAAAAAATGGGTTACGGCTCCTTTTATATATCAAGGTGCTCTTTTCCCTTCTAACATTAAATTCTGTGTCAGGGGGTCCACTAACACAATTCTGCTAGGTACACAGTCATGGATGGTGGAAGAACGGACCATCTTGCTGGAGAAGTACCCAGAAATGCTGTATCCGTCTCCGAGCACTGGCTTGGAGAGTTACCCTGCCATGCCTCTGATAGGTGGTGCCTCTCCAGGCTCTGGTTCCCCAAAAGACAAAAACCTTTCCCCAAAGTTTAGTCTTGCTTAGTTGAATTGAAAGCTCACTGGCTTGGGTACTGTGGGCTCTGGACTCCTAGCTGGCTGAAGAGCCTCAACACATTGTTACAGCATCCTGCTCACTGAGCTGTGTGTGTGGGTTAATGCACATTCTGGTACCTAGGCTTCTGTGAGTGTGTCTGGTCAGGAGAATATCTCCTCCTGCACCCCTTTCCCTCACCCTTCTCCACCACGTGTGGGAGGAGGGAGTGGGCAGAGAGCACCTCAGCCCTGAGACAATGTGTCTGCATTGTGGCTCACAGCATGGAAAGGTTGTGTGCCAGGACTAAAGGATGAAACTCTACTGGATGGACTGCCAGAGGCCATTTAGTGACTGCTTGCCTAATCCTTAGCTCCCAGTTTGGGGGTTGTTTTGTGCTTCTTCAAGTAAGAAAAGTGCACATTTGGCATATGTCCATCACCCTCATGCAACCAGAGAGCAAAAGACTTCACTCAGGAAGAAGGCACCTTCAAACCTCTGACATTGTCTCTCCAGAGGAGGATGAGAAAACACATGAATATATTAGATCAGGTATTTGTTTTAGCTGTTGAAAACTCTGGGTCTTCCTCCAGTGGAAAAGGATCTAATGCAGGAGATTAAAACCAGTTGTACTGCTTTTAAAATCATCTGGAGGCAAGTAACCTCGACTTCAAGAAGGATTCAAGGTTGCCCGTGCAGAAACCAAGAGACCACAGATGGCAAAGAGCTGTAAGAAAAACCAGCCCTCGGGAGCACAAGAGATGTGGGGCTGTTTGTTTCCACAACAGCAGCAGCAGCAGCCGCGCTGCTCAGAGAGCATCCAGGTGATTCCAGCCCTGGGAAAATGGGAACGTTATAAGCTTCTGTGTAAAAGTAGCGTCTATCTTTGCTTCCCTTTTAACAAGATTAGTCTTGCTTTTCTCTCCCTCTTTCTTTTGCTGTCTGCTGGCCACCTCCGTGCTCTCCCACTAATGTGATTAGCGGTGCACGGGGACCATACTGGCAGCAACTGTCACAAAGATCTCTGCTTACTTGAGTGCACCTCTTTCCTCAATGAAACATCTTGTGTTTATGGTCACAGGGGGTATTGTTAACTCCTGGATTCGAATAGAAAGGGATATTTACGACCCTCCCATAAAAGTTGATTCAGGGAGACATTTAGGAAAGAAAGGGACAGAAGACAGATGTGTTTCCTACCACAGATGCTGAGGAGGTTCAATTGTTCTGCATATGTAATGACTTTTTATGGTTCCTTACAAACGCTTTCCACAGTGCTAGAAAGGTGCCTAAGTCAAATACGCATAGTTGCTTACAGAAGGCAATTTAGTAACCATACGGGACTCTGCAACTTTATATCTCGTTAAATATGTCAGAGATGGGCATCACTACACGTACAACATGAAAGGGAATCTCTGCCTGCACTGAGTCATGGCTACCCTGCTGCCCTCCCCACTGCATCTCTGCTTTCATTTAACATTTCCTGGGGCTTTCAGAGCATGTTTACTGTCATGCCCATATGGTTAACACTCACAGCACCTATTGATTTTTTTCTAAGTGAGGCACATTATCGGTGTTGTGTTGACAGCTGCAGTTTGTATCTTCCCAAAAGAGCAGAAAAAGAAGCCTAAGTCTTTCTAACTGTGCAAACAAATAAGTACTTGTTGGTGACAGGACCGGAAAGGTTGTGGGATTATAGGTCTGAAGAGAACAGATGACCAGTAACTGAAGCATAATTACAGGCAAGAGAGGAAAAGGAAGATGGTAAATTGCTATGTTATCCTAACAGCAGCTACATGATTCTTCTGCCTCAGGCTGGCTGGTTTTACTCTCTAATGTGAGCTCCCACAGAGTGACAAGAGTTAAGGTAAGTGTACAGGAGTAAATTTTTATCTCAGGTGGTGAGATGAGCTTGTGACTATTTACAGCAGTGGAAGATCTGGCTGAAGGCACTGACTCTGGTTCCTCTGTACTCCTGTGACAGAAAGAAAGACATTTCCCAAGAAGTCTTATGCCAACAATGTTGTGCATAAAGTGGCTGTGCACTGAGATGCCTGCAGAGAAATGCAGCTCATCCCAGCTGCACCCACCATGTTCCTACTGTTATCCAAGGGATCAAGACTGACACTGACTGAGGACAATGTCCTCCTGTCTTGATGCAAACAGAAGAAATGGGAAAGATTGGCAGCATGAGATCATCAAGAAGCTTGTGGACCTCCTTTTGTGCTCAAACACAAATATTTTCAACTGGTCTGTGGGTTTGCAGCATAACAGAGCTAAGGAGGGTTTCACTGGATTATTCACACTCTTATCAAGTTAGCCATGAACTTAAATCCTAAGCAGGACAGCTCAAGTTGTGAGTAGATTAATTTTAGATAGAGTCCAGCTTGTTATAATTCAGAGCTGAACTGCTGCTATGTAGGCAGTGTTATTAGGGTTACTGTACCTGCTAGACTGATTTCCTGCGGTGTGCAATTCTGCATGGGAACATCTCAAAAAGGGTTATGACCAGGTTCCCTGCATAAACAAGTAATTTCTAATGATTTTGTAGCAATGGACACCTCTTTGTCTAACAGCTGGGAATACCAACATCACTCCTGCATTCTCATGTCATGAGTGTCCATTCATTACCCTGGGAAAATATAACATTCCCAGATGGGGAAGCTTTCTTTGGTAAATAATTAATAATGAAACTACAAGCTGCTGCTTGTCTCATATGCTCATACAACAAATGGTACTTTCTTTGCCTGTGAACAAGCAAGGTAAAAACCTCATGGGATAGACAGCATGTCTGCAAAAGCCAAACTTCACTTGCTAGAAAAATCTGGGCTAAAATGACTGGAGAACAGCCAAGTTTAGTAAAGGCTGGAGTAAAAAAAATATTATGACTCACAAGAATCCCTGCTCAGTAGAAGGCAAGCTCAGCCACAGCAATCTCATCTCTCAGGAGATTTCAGGTATGCTCCATCCAGATTTTCTCAGACATGGATACTGGGCATCCACTGGAATTTACCTAACCCAGGACAAGAATCCCTCTATCCCATGCAGCTGAAGTGAGACAACAGTGGAGCCTGGATAGAAGGGGAAGGCACACTGCAGAGAGCATCAGACTCCTCCTGCCAGCCACACAGTGCTTCTTAATATGAGCTTTGTTAATGTTCAACTGCCATGGGAGAAAATAAGGTCTGATGTGTTTTCCGAGATCTTGCATTATTTCCAGAACTGTAGGGTCTTACCTCATCCTCCAAAATGCTGCATTTTCACTATAAACTGTTCTCATTGTCAGAGATCAGACAGCTACAGAAGTCAGTCAATCCCCACGCTCATCACATACTTTGCAGGCCAGGCCCTGCCATTAGGCCCTCTACCAGCTTTATTGACTTTTTAAGAAAAAAATCCCTTTATTTGAGAATGTATTTCTCTATTTCCTTTCTTTTGAAGGAAAGGAGCAGAGTGAGCAGAAGTGCTACATTATAAAGTATATATACTGGTAAGGAAAACCCCTGGCCACCAGCCCAGGAAACCTGACACTCGGGATATCAGTGACAGCAGCTTTTCATGCATCTGCTGGCTGTGCCTTTGCTATGGCTCCAAGGAGCAGTAGGCAGAGGTAGCCAAGCTGGTCTGGAGCACATCAGCTCAAGCACTGAGAGCCTCTGAGCCATGGTGTCTCTCTGTGTTTGACCATGGTCCCAGCCCCACTCAAAGTCACTGGAGCCCTGCCCAGGCAGTGGGTTTGTGCCTTGACAATGCTGGCTGTAAGAGAAAGCTCTCAGATGTTACCTTGCCCAGATTAGCCTTGTTTTAACTCATGTAGGCTTTTGAATCCCAGGTCTCTGCTGCCCCAGTGATTTGACTGAGCCCGGGATGTGGCCTTGCATGTTGGGGTGGGGCACAGCCCTGCCATAAAGGGGGAATGCTGTGAGCACTGAGGAAATGAAGCCAGGAATGCTGAGATTTCTTGGCCATAAAAAACATGCTGCAGGCTGTGTCTTGCCGAACAATATTAGTTGCCAAGGTGTTTTTCCCTTCTTGTTGTCATAAAACCTCAGTGAAATCACCTACAAGCTTCAGAAGTTGCGTGAGGGAGGGGGAATAAGTGTAGAGCACATTGTTAGAGCTTGTAGAGACTCTTCTGCCTTGTACTGGTATGGTTTTGACTCAGTGGCATGGTCATCGACTCAGATCCCAGGAATTAATTGGTCATCATTTTTTTCCTTGAAAACAGATGACTGCTAGAATTTTTGAAAAAGGTAGTCTGTGCTGGGCTCCAAAACCTTGCTGTTTCATCCCTCTCATTAGGGACAGGGCATCTATTTATCAGGACTGTTTCATGTGGGGGGTAGAGCTGCAAGCTGGTGGCAAACCAATGGATCAAAGCACAGAAAACAAGCAAACTCAACCAACAGGCACTTTTAAAAGGGCAACTGCTAACACTGCAACACATCACTGTGCTCAAGTACACAACACATGTACACAGTACATTCTGAGTATGGCAAATCTGTAAATGTGCCTCTGAGAGAATGCTCAATGGTTCAACTGACCCCCCTGCTCATCATCAGCTAACTGATGTAATCTGTCCTTCCGTCTGCAAACCATACCCATTGCAGCTCTCCCTGTCCCTCCCTGCCCCTCCTGAGCAGCACATGGCTCAGCAGGTGTTTGTCACTTGACACTGGAGCTTGCAGAGACCATTGGTCTGATGGGCACCCAAGGAGCATTGTTGTGAGTGGGTTTGGATCATTGAAACATAGAACCTTAGAAAGGCCCGGGTTGGAAGAGATCTTAAAAATCACCAGTTCCAGCCCCCCCACCATCCACAAGATCAGGTCATTCAAAGTGCCACCCAACTTGGCCTTGAACACTTCCAGGGATGGCACAAGGGAAGACAATAGGCACAACTCAGGGGCAGCATGAACAATAGGAGAGATGTAAGAAAAAAATGATGCAGTCCAGATGTGCTAATTACAATTAAAATCTATAAGGAGAGCTAGTTCTCTTAATGAGGTAAGAAGATCTCCTAAGAGTATGACTCAGCCCTCTACTCCCCAAAATCTGCTACAGCAGGGAAAGGCAGTTTCCTCTGAGGCAGATGCTGTATTTAAGATACCCATCAGAGGCATGGCAGCTGCTTGCTATGGAGCATAGCAACATCTTTTAGGTGGGCAGGGAAAATGGAAGTCAAAGCAGAGAGCCAGAGAGCCTGATGAGTAAATCTGGTTGGTGATTTGTCATCCAAGGTGGTTGTAGTTACAGACTTCCTAATATTTATGAGGTAGAATAGTGAAAAGTATTTGGTTTTGCCAGCTTGATGCAGAGCGAAGAGGAACTTTGTATTTTTCTGTTTACTGTGATGGAGATGTGGAGACTTTTCAACAGAAAACTCTTTTGTTTGGAATCCTTTCCAGAAAGCACAGTGCATATTTGCCCAGCTTCCAGCAACTGGGGGGTCTGGTGGACTACATCTTCACAGAGAGCTTTCTGTTTAAATACATTCAGAATTAGATCTTTTAATTTAATGTTGACCCTGACCAAGTGTCACAGCCAGCACTGTGGGACAGCTACAGTCTTTGGACCTGGCTCTAAAGTGATTAAATGACTTGACTGAACTGACTTGTCACTCCCAGGCTCACAATTGATTAACCATGACCAGAGTAACACCTTCAGATGAAAGGGTAAGGGAGAACCATGCACTGCTGAGGCACTTGTTCTGTGTTTGTAACAGCCAAGTGAAAGGCTGGAATCCCTACTGGGGAATGCCAAGAGCTGGATGAACATGCAGCACAGCCTCTTGTCCCAGACTTCAGTATGCAGATTTATGAATAAGCACAAAATGTGGGTGAATTTTTCACCCACAAATGGCCAAAGGGAGATGAGAGTATCTGGGAAGAGAAACACATAACAAAACAATCAAAGCACAGTGTGATAGAGATCAACCACAATAATTGTAGGGAATTCTTGGTTTAAGCCTACACAAAAGCACTTCCCTTTCTTTGATGATTGCATTGTCCTTGTTCTCCTTCCATGCCCTTCACTCTGATATCTTATTACATCCACTCATGTCACCTTAGCTTAATTAGGGATGTGTGAAATAACCAAAATGTTAATGCTGAGTTTGTGGCTGGGACTGCAGGTATGAACAAACCAAAACCTGTTATCTGATAGAAAGGAACCTTTCTGTGGGAACAACAAAAGCTAAATTTTGACCTATATTTGCAAAAGAAAAGCAGAAATCAGGGGATAATCCAAACAAGTACATCATTGCTTTGGGATGTTTTGTGGTTCAGACAATGTTTGGTTTCTTTCCATTCTGAGTCAAACCAAACTTTGCAGTTGGAAGTTCCTCACAAAAACGGAGTCCAGGTTCTTTCCCTCCCAGCAGAGCTTGGTACAACTTTGTCCCTACTTGCCCCAAGCTAGGCCGCTGCTGGTTCAGTGCAGACCTGGTGTGGTGGTCCCAGCCCCACGTCTTCAGACAGTTCATGCCACCTCCCACACGTATCTCCATCCTCCTGCTATGAAAGCACTACTCTGGTGGGCTACCGTGCACCACTCATCCATTTCAGGTGCTTGGAAGTGGTTTCTGCTCCCAGCACAAGGTGACAACCCTGTTTTGCTCATGGGAAAATCTCATGACGTGAGTAGAAGACCTGGGCTTGAGGGCTTTGTGGCTGGAACACAACCACTTTGCTCAGGGGTCCATCCCTGAGCAGCATGGATACAGCCTAAGATATACAAATGACCCCTGTTTTGGCTCTGCTTTCAGCACACATATGGTCTCTCGCTCTCTCTAGCCTGAGGAAAATGGCCTCACCTCTGGGTCTCCAGCAGAAGAATCCCTTCCTTCCCAGAAGTGCTAGGAGACCTGGACTATGCTTGGGAAGGTAACATAAAAGCTATGGCAGCTACCTTATCTCCCACTTTATAAACTAAGTGTATGGAAATTACCCAAGGAACAAAACCTGCAAAGTAACCTCATTATCCATTTCTTTGTGGAGTTTACTGTAAACCAGAAGGCTTTGGATCTTAATTTGCTGGGAAGTGCAGTAATGTAATTAGCTAAACTGATAACAAGATGAGTTGTGTGAATTCTTCAGAGGAAAGGAGGAATGTGCTAGACAAAGAAAGAAGTAAAAGAAAGAAGAAAAAAATGCTTACTTTGGCAAGAAATAAATTTTTTCAGTATGTTAATGATACTATGGAAGACTTGTTTTGGTCAGAGGGAATGCCATGCACAAGTATTTTCTTGCTTAAAAAGGACAAAATTTCTACAGTTTCTCGAATCTCTTAGTTATTTTTAAGAAATAAAACTCATGCATATTTTGAAACAAAGTATTTTTTTTTTTTTGTAAGAAACATTTTTCCTGTCCTGAATTTTGACTTGCTTCCCTACAGCAGTTTAAAAAAAAATCTTGGGGAAACCACCTCCCAACAAACACAAGAGTCCCATTTCACACTGTCAATCCCGGGTCAAGCTCTGCCTATGCCTGGCCCCTGCACTGCCTGTGAGGCACCAGGGACTCTTCCCAAACCTTGTCAGAGATCCCAGCAGCCTTTCTCTTCGTGCTACCATCTCTGCATGCAAAAGCTTTGCTGAGTACCATGCAAAGCTCCAGAGGTGTGAACCTCATGAGGCTCAGCCATGCACATCCCTGGGCAAGGAGCTGCCCATACCAGTCCTGGTGGCCAGAACAGGTTCTCGTGGACTTGTAAAAGGAAGGACAGAATGAAGAACAGAATGAATGGAATGAAGAATGCAAGTTTCTCTTGTCACTAGATGGCCCTATCTCCTTTCACTAAATGCAGACGGTTTTCTTTTTGCAGCCCAGATCTGCAGTCCTACAACTGTGTGCTTGCAGGGTCATCAGCCACATCTGGGAAGGGAAATCTGAGGGAGGTGGAAAAATTCACCTGGGCTTTGATGACGTTTTTCATTAGATCCTTGGTGACTTCCCTGAGTAAAAAAGAATACTGTTGCAAGAAAACTCATGCTTTGAGATTTGTGTGAAGTAGTACCCTTGTAGAGAAGTTATTTCCTTATCTCAGACTCCTCCAGCAGTTATGCTGTGCAGATTTAAACCAAAAAGGGAGGAATTTAAGAAGTTGCTGGGCATTTAACTCAGGCGCAGGTTGGTGCAGAAGACGAATTCTCTTCTTCAATCCTTTATTAGATGGGAGACAAAAAGGACCTGTCTCCCAGCACAATCCTCAGATGATGCAAATTGGTGGGATGAGGCTTTCCAGGCTCCCTGTGCACCACCAGCCATCCCTGGGGTCACCTGGCCCCTGCTCAAGGGTTGCTGCCCCCATGTCAACAACTTCCATCCTGTCCCACACTCAGCCGCTGGGACCTGATTCTAGGCTGTATCTTCTTGGGGGCTGCGGCTTCAAGGCACAAATTTACCTTCTGAAGATGCTCTTGTTCAGGCACAGGGAGCTCACTGCCACAGCCCACGCACAGCAGTCTGGGGCGATGGAGGCAGCAGGGTACAGAGTGTTGCAGGGAAGCCAGCTCATTTTTTGACCCATAATGATGGTATTATACTTTTATGGGATTTTGGCTTCTGTGAGGTGGAGAAGGCAGGCAGCTCTGCCTGTTGGAGCAGAGTTCTGGCATTTAAATGACTCTGACTCTGCAGTAGGCAGAGGATGCACTAAAGTCCTGTGGACATCTACTGCCCCAAACCCTTACACTGACAGGCACATTTTCATGTTTGGATGTTTCTAAGTAACTGAAAAGCTACTGCAGGTCTGACTCTGTTGCTTTACCCAGGAAAAGTACCATTACATTGAAAAAACCCCCAATATATTCAGGGCTTTCACTGGCTATATTGGCTCAAGGCTGAGTATTTTATCAACCGCCAGATCTCTCAAATGTATTCAAGCAATGTTTGAAGCAAAATTCCTGCCTGGAAAAAGTTACTATCTGAGGATATAATCTAAAGCCATGAAAGACTGGGAGCATTTTTCTACTGATTTCAAAAGGATTTGGATCAAGCCCTGAGGAACAAGTCCAGCATCTCCCCTCCATATCAGCAGCCTCTGTGCTTTGAGGACACAACCCTTGTAATAACAATTATCTGCAGGGCTATTTGAAGGATCATAGCTTCAGCTGCACAAGACACGAGTGACCATGGTGGGAAAGGAAGCAAATTTGCTTATTTAGATAATTAACAGGCATTTGAGACAAGTGTTGCTGTCTAACACATTGCTGACAGACTAATAGTTCTGTCTGATGAAGCAGCAATTATAACAACAGTTATGGTCCACTAAAACAACCAACCCTCCTAGCTGTAGGGAAAGGAGGGGTAAGACTGTGTTTCTCCTTAGTCCGAGTGAACAGACCACAAGCCAGACAAGCATTCCATGGGAATTGGCTGGAAGAGGAAGGGCTCACTGAGCTACTGAGTGGTAGCTTCAGAGGAAGCCTTGCTTTTATGGCCTCAGATAGCTGCAGGCATAATTTGGCACCTGCCGTTTTGGTCAGATGGATAACTGCAGCCCTTACTGACCCATGTCATGTGGTCAAGTTCTCCTTTCCCCCATTCCACCCAGAAAGAGCTCATGGCGAACCAGATTGGAGTCAGGATTTTCCCTTCTTTTCATACAAGTCATGGAAGATGGGTAGAGATCCAGGACCCAGGTAGCAATATGAATTGACTGGCCTTAAAATATGCAAGAAATGCCTGGGACTCAGCTCAAATTTGCTTTGTATGACAGAAAATTTTATTCAAACTACATGGGTCAGGATAGTCAGTGGGAGTGTTGATGGGTAGCAGAGGGCTCTGTGTGCTGTTCCCCAGAGCTCTGCTGTGCAACTTCACCATCACTTACATCCCATGCTTCCCACAGACAGGAGGAAAAATCAACTAATGCAGATTTCCTCTGTTTCTTCTCTTCAGGGAATCAGTCTATTGAGAAATTCATTAAAATCTACTGTGCCTGAGATAGAAAAACATCACCTGACAAGAAAATGCTCTTATGGAAAACAAGTCTTTGATAGCTTTACATGCTTCTTGAACACAGGGAAAGCCAGTCAATAACATTCCTTGTGGCCTAAAAGCAGAAACATCTGTCAGAGGCGGCTTGCTGGGCTGAATATAGCAGCAGGAAAGCCCAACTGATTAACTCCATCCTCTTCCTAACATGTTTTTGTGGTTCCCAGAAATCCCTAGGAAGGGCTCCTGAGGACGCTGGCACCATTACAAGCCAGCTATAATTCAGTAAACAGAGAGATGAAGAAAACATTATCCTGACTGCAATTCACCTCTGGCATCCAGGTTGCATAATTCACATGTACTTCATCCTATGCTCCCTTAACTGTGCAGCAGGCTTGTGATTTAGGAAGAAAGGAAGAGCGAGCCCACACTTGATGAAGGAAAGAATAAAGTGATTGTTGTGAGGAGGAAAAGAGAGTTGGGGTACATAGAACCTTGCAAGTAGACTGGAGCAGGGGAAACTGGCAGAAAAGTTTAGAGCAGTAATACAGTAGACACAGGAAGTACTTCCAGTGTGCTTGGGCTGATCCTTCTTAGTGCACCTTCTCCCAACCCCTGCTCTTTTCATCCACATTTGTAGATCCACCTCTAAAAAAAGCTAAAATTACTTATTTGCTATGTTTTACTTCTATCCTACCTTGTATGCTCACCATGTATAAGTGAGGAACTTCTCCAATAACTGCAGGAAGTTTCCTGACAACTCTTGCCAACTTCAACACAATTTCTCCTCTTACTCTGGAAAGTAGAGAGGCCTTTCATTTTTTAGACATATGTCTGGTCTTGTTGCAGGATTGCTGAACCACCAATACAGCCAGGGTCACAAAACTTATTGGGACCAGCTCAGAACACATAAATAGTAGTTAGTGTCATTCTTAAGTCACAGTCTCTCTGCATCCCACCGCCACTGGGCCATGCCAAGAGATAGGGTGCCTCAAGCAAACAATATTCAACAAGTCTTGAGAAAACAGAATGTTTCATAAACATAAGATCTTTTGACTTCACCTGTGCCGCGCAAAGAGAAGCAATTTACCTTGGAGATGAGGTAAATACCACTACTTATAACAGAATGGTGGGATGGGAAAATGAAACAGCCTTTGGTAGAAAACTACATGTGGCCCATTCACTCAGCAGTTCTTTAGAGGGATAGGAGTATTCACAGCACTATGTGAAGGCTTTCTCTGATTGAGATTTAATTCTGAGTAGATCCTGGTAGCTTAAAGAAATAGTTTCAATCAGTCTGAGGGATTTACTACCCTGTGGGGGAGTTTACGTGTGTGTGTGAAGGAGTTCTGTGTTTTTTTCTTAGGGAATGAACCGCCTCATTTTTCTGAGTTTTTTTTCCCTTTCAGCTTACAGATTATTAAAATTTATCAGCTGTAGTGTGGACCTTGCTCTGGAAATGTTTGTATTCAGATTCAATTTTTCTCCATTGCATATGTCTACCTCTTAGCAGGTTTACCTTCCACCTCCTACAGTGGAAAATTATAACATCAAATCTGAAAGGCAACCCACTCTCTTTTCTAGCTCTCCTAGAGGACTCTTCAAAACCCTCCTGCTCATAGTCAAGTCAGAAGACATCAAAAATACAGCATAACAAGAATCCCTCTGACCTTGAATCATCCATTATTTCTATATTTCGAAAACTGGATTAAAGGTCCCAGAGGACTCTGTCAAAATCTCAAACTGGCATTGCATAGTGCAAAACCCAATGTGAAGAATATTTGTTCTTTGTATAGCCAGTAGCAACATTTCCAAAGTTTCTGCCTTGCATGCTATTTCCTCACCTGTTTTAGAGTGGCCTGAGGCAATATCATGTTTTCACAGGAAAGGAAAAAAAAAATTCTCAAACAGGAAACATTTATAACTTGTTTTTTAACTTTCTGGATTGTTTTTTACTGCAATTCCCAGCCAAAAAACCCCAAACAACCAAAACCATGTACTTTGGTTAGTATTTGTTAGAAGCTGAGATTTTTTCAGACTGACTACCTTGCTGAGAAGAAGATAGTTTCTTGCCATTGCTTTGTGGTTTGACTGATTCAGCTCTTGCCTTAATCCAGCTACAGATGAGTGAGATAAGAGACATCCCCGGGGCCATGAAGATGTGCTTCTAGCCATGAACTCCTCATCCTGCCCAGAATCTTCCCTCCCCACAATGTGCTGTGCACATTGGTGTCCCAAATCATTAGGTTCCCCATCCTTTGGCACTCCTGCCACCTCACTTCATGCATCCCTTCCCTCCTCCAGTTCCCATACACTGGATTCCTGACCCTTATTCCCCCTGTCTTTCTCTTCCTATTTCCCAGCCTCCTCCAAGCACCACCATCTGCTCAGGCTTTAACAGCTTTGAGGACATAAACAAGGAAGAAGGATTGGGAATTTTTTCTCCACAGATTAGGAATTTTTTCTCCACATGATGGCTGTCCCAGTCATATTCTAGCTTTCTTACCCTGTTCCTCACACTCACTCTGTAGGGAGAATCGCAGCAGATGGAGGAAGTCATCTAAAATAAAGCTCATGTGACAACTCAAATAGAGCAAAACAGAGCAGATGATGTGGTGATAGAATCATTTAGGTTGGAAAAGACCTTTAAGATCATTAAGTCTAACCAGTAATCCAGCACTGCCAAGTCCACCACTAAACCATGTACCCGAGTGCCACATCTGCACATCTTTTACTTTGAGGGATGGTAACTCAACCACTTCCCTGGGCAACCTGTTCCAATGCCTTACAACCCTTTCCTGAAGATTTTTTTCCCTAATATGCAGTCTAACCTCCCATGGCACAACTTGTTGCCGTTTACTCTGGTCTGGTCACTTGATACCTGGGAGAAGAGAGAGACCTATGAGAGACATGGCTACAATCTTCTTTCAGGGAGTTTAGAGAGCTATAAGGTCCCCCCTGAGCCTCCTCGTCCAAAGACTAAAACACCCACAGCTCCCTCACTACAAGTCAGTACCAGGAAGGTGCTGGGCAAAGTATCACAGACCCTCAGCTCAGCTTAGCCTCATGTCCTCTTCCTCTGCCTGTGCCCTCAGGTGGCCTGGGGACACAGCAAGACCGCAGGCTGGGGTGATAGGCCATCTGCCATAGGATGCCAAACAAGACAGGCTGAAAACACCCAAATTTTGGGGCAGGTGCTAAGCATCATCCAGCAGAGTCCCTGAGATTCCCCTTGTCTGGACCTGGCACCTGCAAAAGCCGTGAAATCCTTCTCAGGGAGGCAGCAGAGCCCCTATGTCCTTAAAACCTCAGGAGGGTTGTTATGTGCAGCAAGGACACAGAATTGGATGTGTGGATCTCTGCATGCTGGATTCTGCACCTGGGACCTGGGTGTTCACACAGACATTTTTGGGTGCCACAGTTTAAGAGAGACATTAAGTTGTTAGAGAGCATCCAAAGGAGGGCAACAAGGATGGTGAAGGGTGTGGAGGGGAAGCCCTGTGAGGAGCTGCTGTTCAGCCATTGATCTGTTCGGCCTGGAGCAGACTGAGGGGAGAGCTCACTGCAGCTACAGCTTCCTCATGAGGGGAAGAGGGGCAGGCACTGAGCTCTGCTCTGTGGTGACAGTGACAGGACCCAGGGAATGGCCTGAAGCTGTGTCAGGGGAGGTTCAGGTTGGATATTAGAAAAAGGTTCTTCACCCAGAGGGTGTTTGGGCACTGGAACAGCTCCCCAGGGAAATGGTCACAACTCCAGACTGACAGAGCTCAAGAAGCGTTTGGACAGTGCTCTCAGGTACATGCTGTGACTCCTGGGGATGGTGCTGGGCAGGGCCAGGAGTTGGACTCGATGATGCTCGCTATCCCCTAGTGAGGTTATTCGGTGGTTCTGTGCGGGGGCTCCCCGCCCCGCGCGTACCGCCCCGGACAGCGCCCGCAGCCCCCCCGGCGCCCCTCAGGGTCCGGCCCACGGCCCCGCCCCGCCGAGCACGCGCCGCCCGCCCGGTCACGTGCCCTCCGCCATGGCCGGCGCGCAGCGGGACGGCGGCGGCAGCGGGAGCGTTCTCCCCGTCCGCCGGTACATCTGCTCCTTCCCCGGCTGCGACGCCACCTTCAACAAGGACTGGCGGCTGTCCGCCCACCTCTGCCGGCACACGGGCGAGGTGAGCCGCGCCGGCTGCGGGGGAGGGGTCTGTGTGAGCGAGGCGTGGGCGCCGCGCTGGGACCCCGCGGGGACCGGGCAGGCCGCGTTACCTCCCGGGCGTGCCGCGACGCGGGGGCTGCGGGCGGTGTCCGGGGTTTGCCCCTGGATGGAACAGCTCCTCTCTTTCAGAGGCCGTATGTTTGCGATTATGAAGGCTGCGGCAAAGGGTTCACGAGGGATTTCCACCGCGCCCGACACCTCCTCACGCACACCGGGGAAAAGCCGTTCGAGTAAGGCCCGAGGTTTTACTTCCTAGGCTGAGGCGCGGTTGTTCGTTAGGAAAAGACGCAAAAACAGGGCAGTGGTACAAGGCATGCATGCCTTTGGTGTCATGGGCACTGCCGTAACTGTACACACAGGGTGGGATCAAACCTTGATCATTTTCTGGCACTGATCTGTAACAGGTGCTTAAAGGAATGGGCAGATCTCCCCCAAGAATACATTATTAAAAGGCTAACTTAGTCTCTGGCTTTTAATGTCTTCAAACTTCTGTATTTGTTGATTTGAGTTTCAGTAATTCTGTGTGTTCTTGAACAATGATTTCTGTATCTGCCTAGGGAACAAGTCACTGTTTGACAGCAGTAATAAAATCGCAGTTCATTTGCAGGTGCACAGTTGATGGGTGCAATGAGAAATTTGGAACAAAATCAAACATGAAGAAGCACGTTGAGCGCAAGCATCAAAATCAGCAAAAGCAATATGTGGTAATTACCTTTGTACTGTACAGTGGAGGCTAAACAAGCTCCTTCTTGTGTACTGGTGAAATGCTTCAACTTGTTATTATGCAGTACTTGTATAAGTTCACATACCATGACTAGGATTTCAGCAAGCACATGAACTGAACTGTCATTATTTGGCTTCTAACGATAACTTAATTTCCTCAATAGTGTGACTTTGAAGGTTGTAGCAAGTCTTTCAAGAAGCATCAACAACTTAAAGTTCATCAGTGTCACCACACCAACGAACCTCCCTTCAAGTATGTGGATAATTTTAATACTGAACTTTAACACTTGAACACTGTAGATGAAAATGCATTTTCTCAGCCTTTTCAGTGATGTGGCAGTAAAAAAAAAAGAAGTAAGTTTGTAGCCAGGGCTGCAAGTATATTTCTGGTACTAGTTCTTTGCTCAGGGATCTGTTCTGAGCAACAGTCTTGTTGCTCTGTAACTTCAGCATTCCAGCAGTTTAAAAAAATAACACCTTCCTACGCCCCAGTTTTTAGTTCGTAGTTTGAAATACAAGCATAAGAGCTTGCACAGTAATGAAAAATGCAACTACCTTTATTTCCCAGCAAGAAGCAGTGACTTGGCTGACATAGATGTAAGTAGTACCTAGAAAAGAGGGACACTAATCTTGGAAGCTGTGCATTGCAACTCCATTTGGGTAGCACATGACTATAGATCTGCTAAAAGCAAAGTTCAGTCTTGTATTTCTAACTGGTGGGTCACACTTGAGTGTTCATTCCACTTCAGTGAAATGCTCTACTATGGTTGGATGACAGACAAAAATGTCAGTGTTCTGCTGGTTCTGTACAAGCCACTTAAACCTTTCA
Source organism: Oenanthe melanoleuca (assembly GCF_029582105.1). Lineage (NCBI taxonomy): Eukaryota > Metazoa > Chordata > Aves > Passeriformes > Muscicapidae > Oenanthe > Oenanthe melanoleuca. The sequence continues at coordinate 45,584,805 of NC_079333.1, forward strand.
CTTTCTGTCCTTCTTTTATGTTTGAAGAACCTCTGTGTAGGGATGATACAAGGCTTGACTCTTCAGCTAGAACTCAACTTGCAGTATATTTGGAAATCACACTATAGTTCTAACTCTCAAAGTCACCCAAGTCTAGTTAAAAACTATTGCAAAATTTACTTTTACAAGTTAGGGGGACACACACAGATCTGTAGGCAAAGGGAAACTTGGATTATTTTGTTCATTTTAGTTGTTATTAACTTGACAAAAACTACATAGATACTGTGAAAGAATATATGATGAAAGAAATGAAATTACTGCTATTTTGTATCTAGGTGTAATAAAGAAGGATGTGGAAAGTGTTTCTCTACTCCAAGTCGACTAAAGCGGCATGAGAAGATACATGAAGGTAAAACTTTTTTTTGTGTTTCAGCAAAGGACTGGACTGCTTCCAGTGCTGAGCATGCACAGATGTGTGACAGATATGAAAGTGTTCTGGGCCTAGTGATCCAGACAAGACAAGAGCACTAGTTTTGAATAGTAAAGTGGGATATAACTGTGGGGCATTGCTGTGTTCAGTTATCGTGTGTTTGTGGCAGTCTGAGCAGAGCTCAGGATTCTTTCAGGAGAAGTTATTTCTTCTCCTGAGGTGCTTCCTTGCAAATAATCCATCTTTTGGAGATGGGCTGATGGTTAAGGCATGAGCCTAGACCAGGCCTAGACCACTAGGATCAGTTATTAGTTACTTTCATCTATTTGTGAGAAAGTGTATGGCTGGGAGGAATTAGCGTTAGTGAAGTGAGGAGTGAGAGTTTCACAAAATCATTTTGGTCAGAAAGGATCTCTGGAGGTCATCTGGTCCAGCTCCCTGCTCAAGGCAGGGCCAGTTACACCAGGTTGTTGAGGACTGCATCCAGTGGTGTTGAATGGTTCCAGGGCTAGGGCTTCCACAGCCTCTCTGGACAACTGGTGTCAGTGATACAAGGTTTCTCACTTAAAACCGTTAGGATTTTCTCTTGTTCTAAATTGTGTTGATTGTTCATTGTCTCTTATCCCATTCCTGTGCAGTATGGGGAGAGACAAGGAATAACTGGCTTTAATTTTCAAATGCTACAAGTGGAGTTCCCGCTTGTAAAACTGGACTGTTTGCCAGACCCTTTGTGATTGTAAACATCTATCCTGTCCAACAGGCTATGCATGCAAGAAGGAAAACTGCTTATATATTGGAAAAACTTGGACAGAGCTGCTGAAGCATAATAAAGACAGTCATACAGGTAAATTCCAAATGCTTTAGTAAACTTATGATACAAATAGCAAACCAACTGCTAATCTGAAGAGGAGTCCTTGCTGTACTCATTTCATCAACCTGTGTGTCCCAAACTTGTCTAAGCTGTATTGGTACAGTGGCTGTCACTCCAGCTATTCCTTTGATGAAAATGCTGCTCAATATAACAGCTTAACATTTTGATTCAGTTAACAAAAAATTGTTTTATGTAGGATTTCAGATCTGGATAATTCATACTGCATTATCCTCCTGAAGTGTCTTAAGTTCCTTGCATTTCATGTTGATTTTAGCATTGTTCTAATAGACCACTAGGCTTTGATTCACAGCTTCTGTAAGAAATTGTTAATTTATACTCTTTCTTTCTCCCACTTAGAGCCAATAGTCTGCAGTGAATGTAACAAAACTTTCAAACGGAAGGATTACCTCAAGCAGCATCAAAAGACACATGCTGTAGAGAGGGAAGTCTGCCGCTGCCCCAGAGAAGGATGTGGAAGAACTTACACAACTTTATTTAACCTTCAAAGCCATATCCTCTCTTTTCATGAGGAGAAAAAACCCTTCTCTTGTGATTATCCAGGCTGTGGAAAAGTGTTTGCAATGAAGGTATGTATTTTTTTAACTGCTCTAATCTGAATCCCGTTATCTGAAATTATAAACTTAATTCCTTTTTTCCCCCTCCTGCTCTTTGTAACTGTAGCAGAGCCTAGCACGGCATGCAGTTGTACATGATCCTGAAAAGAGAAAGCTGAACCTGAAAGTAAGTTACACTCTTGGAAGTCTTCTCACCCCTACCCTGTCACTGCAGAGGGAAAACATTACCTGTTTTAAATGTGACTTCAAGCAGGAAAACGGGTCAAATATTTAGGTAATTTGTGAGATTCTTAATGTACGAAGCTCTTTTAGCTAATGCAGTCCTGGCATGTACATTGATTTCTTTTTTCTCCACCACAACAGTGGTCTTTGCTCCACAGGAACATTAAATTTACTAATTCTGGATCTATTTCTGCCAGGCAAAGCGTTCTCGTCCCAAGAGGAGCTTAGCCTCTCGTCTCAGTGGCTACATTCCTCCTAAAAGGCAGCCAGGAAAGGATGAGGTTGTGATGGAAAGCAAGACAGTGGATAAGCTTGTGGAAAATGGAATACCAGCTGTTGAAATTCAGACTCTGTAGCAAAGGTTAACCTAGCCGGTGTTCTTCATGGAATGACCAATGCAAAGCTCAACAACAACTTTATCTAAATTTTTTTTTATTTTTTAAATAAATATATATTGTTTACACTGCTTCAGAAAGTCACTGATGCAACTCATTTGACTTCAGATCTTCATTTTCATCTTTCTTTATGGTATTGTTTTTCTTGATTTCCATCTTCTGGCGTTCTTTCAACTCTTTGTCAGACATGTGCCTCAAAACACAAGTACTCACTCCTTCTCTAGCAACTTTGGGCTTGGAAAGATAAGTGGCTTTCTCAGACACAGTGTCTAAAATTTGATCAAAAAGCATGAACTAAAAAGGAAGAGAAAAAGGGAACTAAATGAATGCACAAATACAGGTAGAAAAATATTTCAAGCTGCTCTGTGATAATTTTATCTGCTTAGTTTAGCTATTAGCTGAAACAAGCTAGTTACTGGTCCTAGTTTGAGCACTTCAGCTTGTCTTTTCCTAACTGTTCTTTACTAATGAGCAGGTTTAGGCAAGTTACTGAGGGGGATTCAGTCATTTCCTAAAATTCAGGCTGTACTGCTGACTCACAGTGTTTTGCTCTTTAGGGGTGTCTATGAGAAGGGTCTGCATCTGACTCCTCTCCACCCTCCTCCACCTGTAGATTCAGATATATTATTATATGAGGCTTTTCTCTTAAAGGGTAGTATTGTTCTAAGGTTAGCAGGACCTGGTAGGATTGAACTGAGTGGCAACAGTGAATTCATGTGACATGCTGAATTCATAACCTCATTGTTAAGCCTTTAAATTTAAGGACAATGTAAATCAGGACTATGTAATGAAATGTTCTGTTCCCTCCCATAGACTATTCTTCCTGTTACCCTTTTCCTGTGAATTTAACTTCATATAAAAAGTTCTGTTCTTTTTGGATGAAGTACTATGACAATTTTCCCTAGCAATTTAGTTGAGGAAATCATCAAGGAAACATAATTCACTACAGATACTATGAGGAAAAAAAAAATGTCTTACACAGAATATCTATAAAAATCAATTTGTGTGAATGACAGTGAAGTCTCAAGGCCCTGCAATTATACTGGGAAATTGCCATCAGCTCCTTAACATTTTAGAGATGTTCACTTTGCTAGTCTTGGAACACCATTCAATAGTTTTTCATGTAGGAGTGGAAAACTAATCTTAGCCAAAGTTGCACAAATGCAGCTCCAGAAGAGTTTGTGAAATACAATTTTTTTTTTAAACCTCACTGTTAAAAGTTTTCAGTGGGTGAGCTGGCTAAAGCTGTAGATGAGAAAATTTCTCTAGTAGGAACTACTTAGACTCTGCTGTCCAAGCCAGTACTGCAGCTGCATTCTTCAGGAATGGTGTTTGAATTGTCTCTCTGGAAGTACTTTTCTACACCAATGTTTGAACAGGAGCAGCTTAAGGCAGGCAATCATTACTTGTACAGGACCTAGATCTCCACTGAGATACTAAAAATTGTGGCAGTACCAAATAGGGGAGGTCAATACAGCTGCAGGTGTTTAATGACATTGGTCCAACTTTCAGGAGTGCACTTACCATGTCTGTGCTGCTACCTTTTGCTTGCCGGATGGTAACTTTAACATGGTGTTTCTTTTCAATCCACTGTGCTATCTGTTTAGTCTTGGTCTCCAAGTCATTCTTGGCAATAGCTGAAGAAAAGGATAACTCCTTCTGAACCACCCCTGTTTAAAACAGAACTGAAACTGTACTGGCTTAACATTTGACAAACCTGTACCAGTTGCTCTCTTTTATCAGCCTATGGTGCTTTGTCTGCTTGACTCCCTCCTCCCATGCTGCTTTCTCAGAGCACCCTGATCTCATTGTCTCAGCATACACCACACTCACCTGAGAGGGTGGCTATTTGATACTCAGTGCCCTAACTGGGAGACTGAGTGCATGTTTGAGGCACACAGGGAAATCTCTTCAGGGTCAGAAGGCTTAAGGTATTTTTAATTACAGTCTTGTTCATATGATCCACAATGTAGGTCTAACAAACAGGTAAGCATTGGATCTGGAATTAAAGACTTAGTGTGCAAATTCCTGTGTTCTGCATGTAGGACAGCTGAAGGTAAAAGCTTTGACGTTAGACATATCTACATCTCAAGCCCATTTTATTGAATGGTGAAATGCAGTATTCAACTGGAAGTACAATGATGCCTTGTCATATATTTGAACAATCTACAGTCTCTTCGTCCTTCAAGCCTCTCTAAAGTAGTTACCATCTGAATAATATTTTTGTGGTTTTTTGAACAGAGCAACTCACTATCACAATAATGCCCCCCTCTAAAATTAGAACTCTACCCAAAGCACAGCTACCTTTGTTAGCCTGAGGATGAGTGGATACAAGATCACATGCCTTTTCTAAAACCTCTTTTCCAAACTCAGTTTGTTAAACTGCTGGAGCAGGCAGTCTTAAGAAAAAAAAAACAAAACTGAAAGGTGTTCAATGTTGAAAAAGATCTCTTACTCTGTACAAGAAAGGGCTCCAGACTTTGTCTTCCTAGCAGCAAATAAGAAAGATTTTCATGACTACTGGTGACTATATAATTATATAATTATATTGGTGTATCTGGTCCTAAGTTTGTAAGTAAGTTTACTGCTCTATGCCTTAGTAAAAGAACAGAAATTCAGTAAGTGTCATAGAGCCAGAGCCTAGTTATATTCACTCAAATAAAGATATTTTTTAACAAGTCAGCAGATGCCAAAATAGCAAATCCTGGGAGGGCAATAGGAAGCTTCTCTGTGGAAGACTGGACTAATCCAAAATTTTATTTTCACCACTGTAAATCCTTAATAGCGTGGACTGCAGTGACATTGCTTTGGATTTACACAAATACAAGTAAGAGGATTTAATCTATTGAAACCACTTTTAATGCAGCATTTTTCAAAATCCTCAGTGTTGTAGTGTTTACAGAACACATACCTGGCTTTGGACTTGATTTTTTCTTCTCTGCACGCTTAAGCTGTTCTTCGTGAATCTGCTGCCCAGTCATGAGTCTGTAAATGGGAGGTTCTACATTCTCACGAAGCAGAACCAGTTTCAGGCCACGTTCATCCATAAGTCTGAGTGCATCTGCTCGGTGCATGTTTCCTAAGCTCTCCCCATCCTGGTTGATTACGTGCAAAATACGATAGGGAATTCTTCGCCCAACACTTCCAAAGGCTGTTTTCCCTTTTGGTTGTGCATGAGTTTTTTCACCTGTACAAAATGGCTGAGTAAGCCCAAACACAGCAGACTTCCTAGGGTCAGGTACCACTATCCAGAATGGAGAAAAGAGCCACTTTTGTGCTGATTGTGTCAGAAGAGTACCAAAGAACCTTTTCACATATCTGTTCTCATTTCTGGCTGCTTGACATAAATGTTTCATTGTGCACAAGACAGTCATTCTGAGGAAGAAAAAAAACAAGTTACCCCATCAGTCAAAATTCTTATAGCTATAGTAGAAAGACTTGATTCTAGTTCAGTAAACCCTTGTGTTTGTAACTACTCTTTTAAAATGATACTATATGGAATGAGCATTCAAGAGTCATTTTACAGTAACAAAGGGATTTAACCCAGAGAGAAAATCTGACAAATGAGTAAAGTGTATGAGTTGATGTTACCTTTAGTATCTTAAAATCTGAGCCTGAACTACTTCAAAGACTCCAATACTTGTAGTTCCTTTCTCCACACTTTCAAATTTAGATCTGAATTACAGGCATCTATCCTGACATGGTACTCACAAAGCTATAAACTTTCAAACATGCTTCAAAATATACCCGTGCTTGAAGACTACTGAAACTCATCTTTGAGACATTTCTTCCATTGGATTTTTTTCCCATTCTTCCCTGGTTCATGAAATTCCCCTGGCAATTTTGGTGCAGCTGACCATTATTTGCATTTTGTTTAGACCTTCAGAAATCATCTGTTTTCTAACAGCTGCAAAAAACTTGGGAAATAAAGAGCAAACTGTGAGCATTCTCTGTGGTTTTCCTATTTTATTTTTAAAAGGGAGCCATTATAGGAAAAGCCAAGGATGATGCAGGAAGCCAAACACGTGTCATACCACAGGAGTTGGCAAGAGTGAGACCTCTTTTGCCCAGGATGGAATGTGACTCTGCTCTATAAATACATGCATGCATACATATATATGACATTGTGTAAACATGCATCCATGTGCATACATACACATGGAAAAGGTGTAAACCATCAGCAAGGATAAAGCTATTTATAATTCTAAGCAGTGTTGGCACAGGAACATGTAAAATTACTTGCCTGTGAATAACTTAGTCTGAAAATGGGACAGTCTGGAGCTTGGGATGCACTTCATACCCCAGCAGTAAGGACAATGTCCATGCAAACTGCTTCAAGGAGCCAAATGAGTTCATGAACAGGGCAGTCTGATAACAGCTGTGTGCTACAGCTGGATCCAGAGTTCAAGCTAGCCGCAGGGCACAGAAGTAACAGGGTTTCCACAGCAGCCTAAAACCAGCTGGTAGTGCTACCATCCCTTCCTGCCCTGGGCTCTGCCCCTGCCCTGTGAAAACAGCCCTATGACTGAACACCCACTGCCAACAACCAAGCATCTTTGTGCATCATCACTGCAGCCACACAAAAGCCACCAAGTCCTTATTATTTTAAACAGTCTCATAAACCAGCTCCGGATCACGCACTGCAGACTTGGTCCACAATCTGGGCATCACTGCTCCATTACTGAATGACGTAATTAAATTTATTTTCCATTCAGAGGAGCCTAGCTTGCCTTCGAGAGCTACTGATTTATAACAGTAAGTAACAGTATGCTAGCAATGGAACAGCGGCTTATTTTAAGGAAATGTTGATTTTGCTCTGCTAAACACATGCTATTGTTGGGGTCCTCCTTCATTCTCTGGCGCTATTTAAATCTAACACATCCAGCCTTAGTTATCTGAAAGAAAATAACCCTTTTTACGGAAGGAGCTGCTTCCCGTGGCCGTCCCCGATGCAAACAGGGAATAAAGAAGGGCTGTACGCGGGTGTGTGACCGCGCCCTGCTCCCGGCTGTGCCTGCTGTGCGTGGCTCCCTGCGATCCTCTCTTACCTGCCGGCCGGGCCGGGCCGAACAGAGCCGAACCGCCGGCCCCGGCCCGCCGCAGCAGCCGAGGGACCTGCCCGGGCCTCCGGGAAGTTGCGGGACGCCCCGCCTCTCCCCTTTCCTTTTCCTCCCGCTCCTCCTCTTCCTCTTCCTGCGAGCGCGCCTCCGCCTCTTGCCCCCGCCCCGCGCGTGCCCGCCTGTGCGCGCCCTCGGGAGCGCGCGTGCCCGGGGGTCCGTGTGTCTCCGTTTGTGTCCCTGTGCCCGGTGCCCGCGGGCTCCCGCATTTCCAGCGTGGCGTGCCCGGTTCTGTGTGCCCGGCTGTGGGGAGCTGCTGCCGCCCCGCATCGCTCTGTGGGTGCCCGCTGTGCCTTTGCAGCGCTGCCGTGCGTGAGGGCCGCAGCCGGGACAGGGTCGGCGCTGTGCCCAGGGGCCCTCGCAGCAGGGCGGTTTCTTGTGCGAGTGGGCATTGTGTGGCATAGAATCACAGAATTTGGGTTTGGGTTGGAAACGATTTTTAAAGCTCATCTTTTCATCCCGCTGCACATCTTCTACTCGATCGGGTTCTTCAGATCCCCGTGTGTCCTGACCTGGAATGTTTCCTGGCATGGGGCATCCACCACCCTTCTGGGCAACCTGTGGCAGTGTTTCACCACCTTCCTTGTAGAAACTTCTGCCTCACCTCTAGTCTAATGTACCCTCTTGTAGTTTAAATCCATAACCCCTTGTCCTGTCGCTACAGGCCGTGCCAGAGGGTGCGTTCCGTGTTTCCTACGGGCCCCCTGTGAGGCAGTGTGAGGGCTCCCCGCAGCCCCCAGTCTCCAGACAGAGCAGCCCCGGCTCTCAGCCTGTCTCCACAGCAGAGGTGCTCCAGCCCTCGGAGCAGCTTTGTGTCCCTGCTCTGCACTGGCTCCAGCGGGTCCGTGCCCCTGTCGGTGTCCCCAGCCGGGGCTGTGGGCAGTGGCGGCCGAGCTGAGGCTGCAGGGGTCAGCAGCGTGTGCGGCTCTGAGCGGCCTGAGTCAGCCCGGAGGCGTCTCGGGTGCTTGGGTTTGTTACCTTCTTTGGTAGGAGACGCTCTGCCTCCTTCGTCCAGTTTGGAGATAGAAACCCTTGAAAGAGAAGCTGAAATTCACGTGCAGTGAATTTCCCCGGCTGTAAGGAACACTCTAAGGCAGCCAGCCACTGAACAGCACAGGAGTTTGCCCAGGGGTTCGTCTCTATCGAGGGATGCTGTTTAACCATCCAGGCAGGAGCTGGAACAGCACACGGACTGAAAGTGTGCTTGTGTTCAGAATTTAGTACAAAATTAGGTAGCTGTCCTTCTGGCCTGGATCAATCAAAACTTTTTTAGCCAATATGCTTTAGGCCACAGCTAAGTGATCCTTCTTTCCTCTCCCTGTCTTTTGTCCAGGAAGAAGAAGTACAATGAAAACCTGACCTTTATATTTTTGAGTTGAAAGCTTTCTGTGCTTAACTGTGGTCTTAGAATGGTTTAGTTTTATGTGGTTGCTGTTTTTGTTCTGTCATTGTGGTACATATATGTTAAAAATGGTCTGTCATTGCCATCTTCACAGAAGACATCACATGTGGTGATCGTGTGCAAACCCAGAAAACTTTACTAAATCAGTTCACAATCTGAAGTTCATTCATATCACCTTATCCTCATTAAAAGTCCTTGCCAGCAGTAATGAAATTGGAAGAACACCAGTAACAGAATTAGCCAAGTAGATGGTGAGCTGTGTTAAGACCCTGAATGACAACTGTAGCTTCTCCTATTATATGCAAATAGAGCTGAATTTTAACATCCTGCTCTTCTGAGCTTTTTTTTTTTTTTTTTTTTTTTTTTTTTTTTTTTTTTTTTAAATTCACTCAGGCTTTATACCTTTAGAGTTGTAAGCTCTTTGGGAGCAGGGATTACAGTTACATCAGTAGAATGCCTAAGAAAACTGGATTGCAGTTTGATGCTATTGAAACATATTATTGAAATTCTTCACTATCCAGTTGTGGAAAGTGAAATATTCCACAATAAGAAAAGGCAAGACAAGAAAGGTTTTTACTGCTCTTTTCATGGTCTGGAAATCAAGTGTGGAATTTGAATAAGCATGACGGGAAATTTTGGCAGAGCTGAGGCCTGGAGAGATATTTTTTCGTCATTGGCTCTGCAATATGCATTAGAAGAGAGCATGTCAGCAGCCCCCTTGCAGTTAGTGACTATTGCCACCCTGAGAACCATCCCCACAAGACAGATAATTTTCAGCAGTGTTAGTAGCAGCAATAAAGCTAATAATCCTCTTCACTGTGATAAAAACTACCTGCATGAAAGCAAGGTACTTCAAAGCATACAACTTGCATTCCTTCTTTCTTCCTGTTGTTTAATTCTGTTAAGTTTAAACCCGATGCTTGTTTTATTTCGTGCCTTTCTAATTAAATACAATGTGCCAAGAAATAGTGCAGCCTTCTAATGCTGTTTGTCCTCAATTAACTTGATCTTTCTGGGGGTTCATTGTACTCTTTCTCCTTGTTCTTTGTCTCATGTCTGTTTACACTGTAATTGTCCTGGGGCCATGTTTTATATGTGCCTGCCACAGAGAGACTGCAGTCTTAATTATTTGAAAGACACTATCATAAGAAGTGCAGTTAATAACAACTTTCTTCCTTCTACTTTGCCTGATGCACATCATCTTCTGCCCACCCCTGACAATACACTCAGTCATTTAATTGCTTTTAATTCTTAAATTGTCATCTACCTATTTTTTTTTTTAATTTGACATTTACTTACAGAATTGTTGTTTTCACTTTGTTATTTTTTGTGCCATATTAAGGCCTGTTCTGCTAGACCTTGTGCCAAACTGGAAACATTTAATGCCCCAGATAATTTTAAATGCAAATATATGAGAAGGGGAAAGGATGGATGGATGGATGGATGGATGGATGGATGGATGGATGGATGGATGGAGAGATTTCTGGTTCTTGCACATGAGCACTGCAGTGGTCTGCGAGTGTGGATGTTACTAATGTTAGTAATAATTATTGTGAGGCACAAGATGCTACTGAGAAACTTCTTCCACGTTAACAACTGGTCTCTGGAGGATGGTTTCAGTACTCCCTGAGGATGTTGGAAACTGGTTCCAATCCTTCTGTGTTTTGGGGTTAATTTCAAAATCAAAGAATCACAGAATCATCCAAGTTGGAAGAGACTTTCAAGATCATCTATTTTAGCCATCAACCCAGCCCCAGTATAGTCCCGCCTTAAAATCTCCCCCCAAAGCTATTCATTATAGGAACAGGGAGCAGTTTGTAATGCTCAGCAGGGAGTGAGGATGCCCTTATGTGGATGATAGTGTGTTCACCTGGAGAGCTGAGGCTATGGTTTACTGTCATTCAGACTTCATCACTCATATTGTGGGAGCAGGAAGCAAGCTGAAGGGCCGTACACCTGCAAGCAGCTCTTACCTGCTGGCTCTGAGTGGAGGACTGGTCTTTCCTTGGTTCACAGTGAACATCTTGCTGCTTCCTAAACTGGAGCTGTGCTTATGAATATCTGGTCAAAAAAATTTCAAGTGCCAAACAAGATCATCAGGAATTTATTATTTTTTTTTATTAGTTTTGCCTGGGACCCTTGGAGCAGTAGCAGTGGGGTAGTACAGCAGGGTGGGACAGCAATTTTTTCACTCTTATTACAAAATCTGTGGTTAGTCTCCTGCACACTTGTGCTTACAAAAGTACTGAGCCTCTGGAGAACTGCTTACCCTGTGCACTTCTGTTTTCCTGTTTTTTTTATGTATAATTCCCTTCTTCACAGGGCGTTTCAGCAGGGAAGCTTTGGGGAAGACTTGGAGAGAGTCTCTTACTCCTCCCCACTCCCCAGTCCTGCTGGCAGCTGGCATGGCCCCCCTCCACCTTCCTGCTGGTTATAATCGTGGCTGTGTGTTTCTGCAGACCCCTGGTTCAGAGAGGGGCCGTAGCCTCCCCTTTACACTCCTTAGTGTTCCTTTTCCTGTTAGTGTTTATGAAAGACTTTTGCACATAGCTCAGATGAAAAACTCCCTTGTGCTGAGCTGAGCATTGCCATATGGCAGAGAACACGTCAGAGTAAACATGTATTTAAAGGACACAGAGATTCTGGATGTGTAGTAGGTCCATATTTCTGGATCTGCAGTAGCTCATTTACTCCTTTTCCATCCACAGCTTTTGAAAGTTGCTTCCTACACAAACTGCTCTATTTTTATTCTAGCAAGAGACAGCAAAAAATTAAAGCAAACCCCAAAATTTTGTTGTAGTGAGTGGTAAATGGTCACTGCCAACTGATACCTTGCACAGAATATACAAATATAGTTGAAACAGATAAAGTTTTGTTCATTTCTGAGATCTGGCCCTGTTGTGGGAATTAAAACAAATCTTTTGAAGATGCATGCTCTGCCATTAAATTGCTTGGGCTGAATTACTGAATCCAGGCAAAGAACCAATTCTGCTCACTGAAAAGCAAGCTGACTGAATTTGTTAAAATGTTAATCATAGAGCAAGCCTGTGGGTCCCTGGGGCGAGATGCAATTAGAGTTAAAAGTTCACAGTATAGAAAGTTTTTTAACTGTCTAGTTTTACATCTTGACTGTAGGGAGAGGAGTTTCCACTGTACATTGAAGACATTGTTCTACAGCTTTTGCAAGTTGTTGGGTTCAGCTGCGAAGATTTTAAAAGCTGCTTTTGTTGGCAGCCTAGGACACATCCGTGACCTTATTAAAGTGGAAGTGAAAGCTCTCTTCTTTTTTTTTTTTCCTTTTTTTTTTTCTTTTTTTTTTTTGCAACAGTAAATCTACTAATTTTACAGTCAGTTGAACAGCAATAGATTAATTTGTTTAAAGTCTGCATTCACAAAGAAAATGTGAACTTCGCTGCCTTGAATACCCGAAACTACAGTGCGATATTTAAAGGGTAGAAACTATTACAACTTGCCCTAGAATGGTCCAAGCAGTTCCCTGTCACCTGCTTCTCAGCACAGGTGCTGACCTCCCCGTCTATTCTATCCCTCCTGACAGACTAGCAGCCAGGCTGGGGCTTTGTGTGCAACAGAGAGCGCTTTTCCAATGACTGGGCCAGTTTTCTTCAGCAGCCACAGGAAGCAGAATAAAGAAAAGGTTAAGGGCCACCGCAAGGGTCAGAACGGGTTAAATTTAGTTAACATCAGAGGTTATAGCTTTTAACAAGAGCATGAAGGAAACTTATTCGAAGATGCAATTTGTTTCTTCTTTGTCAACCATTATTTTTTTTACTCTATTGATAGTGACAGCTTAACAAAGTTTTTATATGCCAGGGTTTTCATCCTTTAGAGGATAAAGAACTGTGATGCAAAAAAGAGATGCAGGTGGAAGACTTTATAAAGCCTCCATGATTTTCAAATTGAGGGTTGAAAGTAGGCTCCCTGCGTGGCTAAGTCAAAAATAATTTGTAAATGTTAAAAAAAAAATACACATTATGGACAGAGGAACTGCCTTTTTTTTTCTTTTTTTCTCCAGTGTAGCTTGCCAAGAGTAGTGTTTTATCGGAAGCCTTACAATCTGCCTGATTTAGAATGTATTTTTTTCCAAGGTAATCTTATTTTCTTTTTTATTACCCTCTAAAGATAATCAAAGTCAAATGCCTTTAACAACAGTCTTCATCATCTCCCTTCAAGATATTTTAGTCTATGATGTGCAATGCTGGGTTCTTTGTGTTTTTTTCTCCCAATTTAGTGAAGAAGCAGAAACTAGAAAGTGCACTCAGTGTAGCTGCAGCATTAGGCTCTCAAATTCTTGGAATGCAAAATGAGGAAAGTTTAAGTCTTTCTGAAAATTATTGAAGAAAAATATTTTTTTTAAAGGTTCAGTAGCATTTTTCACACTTTTGTGCACTTTCGTGCAGATCATCTTCTGCCGATTATTTTTTTGACAAAATTAATAAAACCATTAATTTTTTGGTTGTTTTATCCTGATACAAAGTAAAGAACTGAAATCAAAATTTAATCAAGTCTGACAACAATTCATAAGTACAAACAATGCATTTTTGTAGGTTTCTTTTTTCTTTTTAACATATTTTCCTCAAGGGGGAAAAAAAAAGGCTTATGTGATTATCCTGTCTCCCTATCCATCTGTCTCTCTGCAAGTTCTCTAGGCAGTTTTAATTGCTTGGACACTTCAGCCCAGTTTGGCAAAGAAATAGGAACCTCAAAGATATTGTACATTTATAATGACTATATGTATTTCTGACAAGTTTTGTGAAAACAGTGGAGAGACTTTCAAGTTGGTGTCTTGTTCTGCTAGAAGGGTTCATCCAGCTGACCAGGCTGTACGTGTGTGTGGGCTGCCCAGGTAGCACACAGGTATTATCAGACCTGCTTGTGGCCTTTTAGTATTTAAATGGGGCTTGTAAAAAAGAGGAAAATTAACCTTTTACACTGGCAGATACAAGTAGGACATAGGGAATGGTTTAAAACTAGGAGGGGAGTTTTAGATTAGATGTTAGGAAGAATTTTTTTACTCAAGAGGGTAGTGGGGCACTGACACAAGTTGCCCAGAGAAGTTGTGGATGCCCCATCCCTGGATGTGTTCAAGATGGATGGGGCCCTGAGCAACACAGTTTAGTGGTATTAAATCCCTACTGCATCCCTGCCTTTGACAGAGGGTTTGGAATGAAATGATCTTTAAGGTCCCTTCCAACCCAAACCACTCTATAATTCTATGATGCCATGATCAGCTACAGTCCACAGTGTCTTTTGCCTTGCCAGCTGCTCAGGGGCTGCATGGGTGATATGTGAGGCTGAGGGGATTTTGAGATGGGAGAAGGAGCCAAAGCATTTTGATAGCAAATGAGAGGTTTAGGGAATGTGCTGGGGTGATTTGGATCTATAACCTTGGTCTTTGATACTATAGGTCTGCTGTAGAAGGTGAGAAGACTGAGAACTGACAACACAAGCCTCAACAATTCAAGTATTAGTTATTTCAGTGCTCATTTGCTCACAGGAGAAATTTAATCTGATTTGTGGTGTCATTGCCATCAGTGTGATGAAGGCTTGAAATTTCCAGTCCATATGCTGTTAACTCAGGCTAGTGGTGGGTTCCCAGCTGTAGAACCAAGAGCTGGTTTTGCTCTCCAGAGGGTTGGATTATGCCTTTTGGTGAATGTGGTCACTTCGACCATTCTGGGAGGGTTCTGTTTGGAATCAGTTAGTATGAACTCTTTTGTTGGTGTAGAATTAATTCTTCCCCTAAGGGTCAGCTGGCACATCTAGAGAAAGCCTGTGTAGGTTGTAGACAGAAGCCTTTGCACTGGTATGGTGTACAGGCAGGTGTATAGACTCTTGACTGGCTAAGGACTGGAGAAGGGGAGGAGGGAGCTGGAGAAATACAGGGCCTGCTCTGTCCCCAAAGATGGGGGACAGTTGAGTGCTGTGTACCCCCCTCTCTTTGGTCCACAGAGGGGCAGCCTCTGCAGAGGAGGTGACTTTGAAAGGCCTAACTGCAGTGAAAAACAAATGAGAAGTGTGGATCTCCATAGCCCAGACAGACTGGCCTGGAAAAACACAACAAAAACTCCCACTTACTATTCTGCTCACAAGCTGCCACCAAAACTCAGCTGTGAGGAGAATAAGAGCATCTTTTTAAAAATGTAAAACTGTCTTTTTTTTTTTTTTTTTTTTCTTTTTTTTTTTCTTCTTCTTCTGAGCTGCTCTTACAGGCTTTAAAGCATTAATTTCAAAAGCTTCACAAAAGCAGCAGGCATCAAACAGTTCAGGCTGAGTGGAAGTTTGGGGAGGAGAATTGTGAAGTAAGTTGAGAGGGTGATGGCTGCAGACATGGAAGCAAGGTTATTTGTTTGTTACAAGTCAGCAGTCATGGCTTGCTTTTAATGATGGAGCAGCAGAGAAGGAGAGTTAGAGCAGCCCAGAGAGCCCTGGATTCACATAGCCTAAAGTTCAGCTAAATCTTTTGTCTCATGCTTCTATTGTCTGGGTGATTCTTGGCTTGGGAGTCAGGAGATGTGAGTTCTGTCTGCAGTGCTGACGTGCCCTGTGACCTTGGACAAGTCTCTTCATCCCTGTGCTTCTCCTCTCATCTTTTTGCTCACTTAGAATCTCTCTCCCTTTTTCCTTGCAGTGTCTTTCCCTAATTATATATCTGGACCACGGCTGTCAGAATGCAGCTGTGCTCTCAGGTTAGGCACTGCTCTTGTCTGAGTGAACCATAAAGAAATCCTGCACTGAGCACTTCACTGGGACTCTCCTGTAATCTCAGGGTTTCACTGACAACCTTAATAAAATAAAAGTCCTTCAAAAGACTAAGTGTTCCTGTCTACTGCCCAACTGCCTGCTTTTTCTGTAGCATCTTGAACAAGAAAAAACATAAATTCTGATCCCTGGGTTGCCAGAAAATAGTGATTTATAGTATTTCATACTTCCTGATTATTGGTAACATATTTTTTGTTCCTGAAATCTCAGCAGTAACTTCAGCATTTCACAGTGCCTAATTTTCTTCAAAGTGAATTATAAACCAGCATGGTGCTATATATCTTACTCATTTTGATAGGTTTTCCTTAATTTTGCTGTTTTGTGGAGGTGCAGTTCATGTGCCTGAGACTAGGGACAAAGCCTCCTCCAGAATTAATTACACAGTACCTCTGAAACCTAGTGTATTTTATCCCCATAAAGATGGAGTCCAGTTCTGGGATAACTGGCTCTGCAATGTGATCTCAGCAAAATTGAGTATGTTCTTTAAGTTCAACTTTCTTTGTATACACTGCTCTACCTCATCCAAGATGTCAACATCATACACAAAAACCCTAGCATGCTCTTGGGAAAAAATATTACATCCTTCAGCAACAAAGCACGCACACCAATAATCCATGCCTGCCCTTGCATCTCCTTCTGTTCCAACCAGAATTCAGACTGGATTTGCCCGTGAGATCTGTAGGGAAACTCATCATCCAGAGTTTTGGGTTTCACATTTTCCTACAGTGTTGTGTCTTTTGTCTTTATATCAGGTGTACTCTCAGACAGCATCTACAGAAAAGCTCTCACAGCTGTGTCAGCTTTCACCATCCTGCCTAAATTGTCAGATCCCAGAGTTTGTACAGTTGTGGTTCCAGATTCCCCAGTGCATTACCTCCTGTTTAACTTTGATAGTCTCCCTCCCCTTTCCCTTCTGCCCTCCCTCCACATCATATAGGATTATAAGAGCAAGTGTTTGGCTTCAGGAGAAAGGGCTGTCAAAGACAATTTAGTACTTTGTGATAGAAGTGCAGAATTGGGGAATAATTTGGGTTGGAAGGGACCTCAGGGGAGTCATCTGCTCCAATGGTATACTAAGAATTTTGGACTATGACCTCAATTTGGGTGAAAAAAACCCCCTTACTTCTCTGTGAATCAGTTCAGGAATCAGCAGGACCTGAGTGATTCTATGATGCTACCCTTTAACATTCTAATAAAGGGTGGAGACCCTTATGTATACATTTTCTTAGAAGCAATTACAGCCCTACAAGCTCAGTCCACTTCAGTGTAAGAAAATAATCTGTATTTGAATAGAACATTGAAGACTTGTTAATAATTTTAAAGCAGTTTAGTTGTGCTGAGACAACTCTGCATTCCAATCAGTTTATATATTTATTTGGATTCATATGCCAGTGATGCTTACATGGTATCAGACCATAAGTTATTTACATAAATTAAACATGGATGATGGAGCCATAGAAATGAGTCATAATTTTTTTCTTTAAAGAACAGCAGGAGGTAATTGTTTTTTTTAAAGAATTCAGAAACTTGCTCTGCATCAGACACTATAATTGTATTCAGAAATCAAACAAATTATTCCCATATTCAGCTAAAACCAAGTAACCATCAAACATAGATGGTGTTAGAAGGACTGAGCATTTATTCATGCTGTAGAGGCTCACATACATTTATTCTGTTTAAATTTGAAGAAGGAAAAACATTCTGCAAAATATGCTAATAAGACGTTTTGTAACTATTATTGACCACAACACTGTCTTTAAAAAAATCTGAATTTGTTCATCTGCAGTTACATAGTGTTTTCCTGTGTTCAGTGTAGTATAAATTTAGTGTCTGGCCCTAACAAGTAAGAGCATGGGCATACATGGAGAAACTGAACTTTCTTGTTTGTCTGCTTATTTACAAGAAAATAGAGCAGCACAGCTCGAATAATTTTTTTAAGATGCAAATCTCATTAATCTGAACCAACATGTTTCAGCATGTCTCTGAAAAAGATAAGAGTTCTTGTTAGCTATTTCATGTCTGGTTAAAAATAAAGTGGGAGAAATCACAGTATCTTTTCTGAAATGGCCAAAAAAGGGAAAAAGTTAAAAGCAACCCTAGAAACCGGGCCAGTTGGTGCTTTATTTAGTGGTTCTTTTTCCATTAGCTCACCCTGCTTTTGTAAACTTTGGAGAGGAATGCTGTGTTATAACAGTAGCGTTTGCTTTGCTTTTACAGGTCCATATGTGGATAATGAAAAACAACTGTAATTTGTGAGCTTGAAGTATAATTAACTGATGCCCTAAAAGGTAAACAGTTTCTTCTAATTATGTCAAAAAAAACCCAGTCATGAGCCAAGCAAAGTGATTTATATAAAGGAAACGTGACAAATATCTGAATAAATATATAGAGGCTGTTCCATTGTATTTTATTTAATTGTATTAATCATGTATTTCTGATAAAATTAAATTCTGTATATAATGTAGCATTTCACTGGACTCAAAGGCTTTGCTTAAGAGGAGCAAAAGACAGGTTCAAGTTTTTGCTCTATTAGCTTCATATCAAAATTTGTGGTCTCTCATTGCTCCAGGCTAGGTATGTGGACCTAGTTTTCCACATTCCCACATTCACAAACTGACTGCTGGAGAAACAGAAAAAGCCTACAGAATTTCCAAATTTGGATGTAGTCAATGAAATTAAATAATTAGCTTTGTTTGGCAATCTGTATATTTTTGTACAGTGGACAAAGCTACTGATCTTTTCCTCTTGAACAGATTTTGTCAAAGTGTAGAGCTGAATGATTTGATATGGAAATGCCCTGAGGCTCTTCATACCCTCATTGCCCTCTGCAGGCTGGGTTTTCTAGCTGAACTAAATTTCATTAATTACACCAATTACTAATTTCAGTAAATTGTGCCTCAGTAGTTAAGCCGAGCCCTGAAAATAATAAAATAGAAATATAGAAATATAGACATATTTAAGTTGGAAGGGACCTCCAGCAATCATGCAATCCAGCTGCCTGACCACTTCAGGGCTGACCAAAAGTTAAAGAATTTTTATTAGGGGCATTGTCCAAATGCCTCTCGATCACTGGAGGGCTTGGGGCATCAGCCACCTCCCTAGGAAACCTGTTCCAGTGTTTGACCACCCTGTGGTGAGTCAACCCACTCAGCTCAAAGGATCCCCACTCTGAGTTTCTCTGAATATTCAGAATAGCATATCCCCATGGAAATGTGCTTTGTTTGGGACACAGTTCACTGGGACAGAAGGGGGACAATATTCCACAGACAGGACACATCTTTCAGTTAAAAAAAAAAAAAAAAAAAGTAAAGCTGTTCAGTTTTAACTTGAAGTTTTCCATAAAAACAGTTTCAGTGGAAAATTTTTGGACAGCCACTAGATAATAACTGCTCGCAAAGTTTGCCAGGAAAAAGGGCAGAACATCATTGTTTATTGACCATATAAGAACTTGTCTTTGTTGAAGACTATATGGGTTGGAAATATCTGCTGTAGACTGAACAAATGTAGAGTCCTAGGGTGGTTTTAGTTCAGTCACTGGAATTGCATAATGCCATTTGCATAATCACTCCTGTAGCAGTAACTACTCGATACCTCTGCAGTTATGGTGGTAGTTTTGTTGAATGCATAAAAGAGGAATTAAAGAACCTGCTTCTCCTCCTTTCCCAGTTCCCTGTTGATAGGGAAAGGGCCCATTATCTGGGGCAGGCACGCAGGGATGTGCACTTCAGCAAAGGGTTATGATCTGTGTTCATTATATGCAAATTTGCTGGAGCATTAATCTGCCAGGCATTAACATAATATCAGTTGGGGCCTCGGAGTAATTCTCATCTGATCTAAAACATTCCTCATGCAAGCAAAGCAGTTTGGCTACATAGAGAAATTATGAACTAACCATATCAAAATCAGCAAATATGAACCAGAGTTGAATGTGACCTGATTATATGTGCAAAACCCCACTGCCTTACAGGCAGTTTATTCAGTTAAATAATCAAATTAAACAAGATAGTCCTAAATACATCTTGCTTAACTTGATTACTTAAATAAGCAGCCATCTGGCATGAATGACACAGATTAAGTTCTTCCTTAATTTTTTCTTATTTTCAGTTTTCAACACACAGAATTGTTTTGCACCTTGTGCTTATTTCATGTTACTTCTCTGCTGGAGCATCTTCACATAGAGATTGGGGGCAGAAGTTAATCAATATTATTACACAAGTACAAGCTGAACTCACTGTCTCTACAACTTGATATTAATCAGCTGAAACGAGTTGGAAGATTAGCAACCCTATTTATACCATTATTTTAGCCACAGGAGAATCAATTTGTTGCTAGAGGAATACAGCTGAAATTTGTCAGTATTAGAAGGCAAGGAAGAATCATAGCAAGTTTAAGTAATCCAGTTCCCTATTTGAGGTCAGAGAGCTGATTTCATTTATTTTTGTCTCATTGAAAAAGAAACACTTTTTGCTAGTCTTTATTAAATAGAAAATGCTTTCAGGTTAACAAAGCATTACTTAGGGTCTGATTCTGTGTGTTAGAACTGCTTTACACATAGGGACTGTCCTACTGACTCTGAAGGCATAAAAGGCTTGAGGAAAGTTATGTATGCAGGAGAGTGCTGAAGAGCTGGGACTGCTGAGTATGTACCTGCACACATCTTTGCTTAGAGCTTTGGATAGTTATAGTTACAAGGATTGTACTACAGTGAAATTAATAAAAGCAAATGATGTTTAATTGGGCTGGAATGATCTTTACAGTGACCTTATATAGTCTCTTCCTTACGAATGTGTGCTGTGCTCTGCAGTGTCTTGAGGAGAGAGGATCCTCAATTCTGACACTTGTGTATGACCAGCAGTTGTTCCTCTCTCTTGAGGATGCAGGCCTGTGGAGCTTGACATAGTTCCAGCCACACATCAGTTCTGACATTTGGGTCTCTAAACATTCACTTTTACCGAATGCTTTCATATCCCACCCTCTTTTGTTAGGTGATTCTGGAAAGCCCACGTGTGTGGGAATTGCTGTGGCATTCTCCCCATGCATGTCCTGGGCCCATCAGCTGGATAATGTGTCCATCTGTCAGCTGTATTTTGCTGTGACTATTGCCATCCCCTCCCAACTGCTCCCATTTTGCAGGTGGAGAGCTGTCCATGTGGAAAGGTTGTGGGCAATGTTGGCAGTCACAGCTGTACTTGCACTTAAGCTGCAGGAGTGTGATGGAGAGGAGCTGTTAAAATTATTTTTCCTTTGTATCCATGTGCAACATAAGGTGAATTTCTAAAAAAGGAAAAAAACGGTGAGATGCTTAGGGTGGGCAACTGTGTGTGCTGCAAGGTGGCTGTTTTGATTTAACCCCAGCTGGCAGCTCAGCACCATGCACCTGCTCACTCACTTCACACACACCCTCTCCCCCTCCCACACACACACTCTTCACCTGTGGGATGGGGAGAGAAGTGAGAAAAGAAAATAAAATAGAAATTGTGGGCTGAGATAAGAACAGTTTAATAACTGAAACAAAATAAAATATAATGACAATGCTAATTCTATTAATAACAGAAAGGAGAGGGAGAGAGGGTGATAAAACCCAAGAAACACAAGTGATGCACAACACCACCCACTGGCTGATGCCCAGCTGTCCCTGAGCTGCAGTCAGCCCCATTCCCAGCCAGCAATCCCAGTTAATATGCCCCACTATGATGCTCCATGGGATGGAACAGCCCTTTGGCCTGTTCTGCTGTCCTGGCTGTGCTCTCCCTTGGCTTCTTGTGCAACTCCTCACTAGCATAGTATGTGACACTGAGAAATCCTTGACTTAGGGTAAGCTCTACTTAGCAACAACCAAAACATCACTGTGTTACCAATGTTATTCTCACACTGAGTCTGAAACACAGGGTTGTACCGGCTACTGAAAAAACAAACTCTATCCCAGACAAAACCATGACACTGACTCAATGAGAATGTTCCTTGATTTAGTATTTGCCTCCTCTTACCCCAAGACCTTTAAAAGTAATTTTATTTCTCAGTATTACCATTTCCCCTCTCACATGTTGCCTTGTTGCATGAGCCAGCAGACTCCCCCAGGAATTTCCACTGTATTTCACTTGATGTTCATACCTGATGACAGTCCATCAACTGAGCCACAGTTCCCTGACTGCTCAGCTGCTCCCAACCTGGGGTACACACAGGGAAAAATCTTTTAATACACACACACACACACACACACCTCATTAAAAAGGTTCATGTTAATGCTGCTGGTTGGTTCTGTCACACCAAGAGCTTTCCACATTCACCCCTGGCTCACCTCTCAGGAAGAACTGGGCAGATCAAGACAACTCTGGTGCATTCAAGTCCTCCTATCCAGCCAGGGTCTTCATACAAGCAAGTAGGAAAACATCCTGAGCAAGGATATTTGTAGAAAAGGACCTGAGTAGCATTGCTGTGGTATTGAACCAAGTAGTATTACACGAATTCAGTTTCCTTTTCTTAAGTCAAAATACAGTTAACATCACAGAGTTGTGTAGGAATGGATAACTAGAAGACTTTTGTTCCTTCTGGTTTATCAGCTTCAGAAGATTTCTGCCATGCTTTGAATATTTTTTCTACCTACAGCAAAGATTCCAGTATGGAAGGTAAATAAAATGGCAGGCTTATCTCATTCCAATGTTATTCTGAATTTAGATTTTAATGTAAATGTAAGAATGAGGTGTCCTTTTCATTATTTAGTTAGAATAACCTTTCCTTCTCCCCACCCTGCACATACTCACACCCACTAGTGCTATTAGTTGTAGTAATTAGCTCAATGTGCTAATGACAGTTTCCAGGGAAAACGCTGACAGGACTAATTAATGGGTGAATTTCACTTTACTAAATGTATGGGCAATTTTCTAAATGCAGATGGCATGGTCCACCTCAACAGAGGCCCAGCCTAGAGCTACTTAATACAGCAAGTGTCTGGGGAAAGTGGTTAATTTGTAATGTGCTTCATGGTACTGTGTGGGGTTTGCACTGTGAGGTTTTGGTGGTGGGGGCCCACAGGACTGGTCTATGAGAAGCTGCCAGAAGCTTCTCCAGTGTCCATCAGAGCCAAAGCCAGCCAGCTCCAAGGCACACCTGGCACCCAGCAGTGATGGCAGCAGCCATCTGGGATAACATGGTTAAGAACAGAGAAAAAAAATGTTGGGCAGAAGTAAACAGCAACCAGAGAAGAGGAGCAGCTCTGCAGACACCAAGGCAGGGAAGAAGGAAAGGTAGAAGGTGCTCCAGGCACCAGAGAGGAGATTCCCTGCAGCCTGTGGTGAAGACTAGAGGAGCAGAGATGACCTGCAGGGCTCCATGCCAGAGCAGGTGGGTGCCCCAGAGCAGGCTGTGACCTCTGGGAGTCTGTACTGGAGCAGCTTTGTTGGCAGGACCTGTGACCCCACAGGGGATCCATGCTGGAGCAGCCTCTTCCTGAAGGATTGCAGCTTGTGGGAAGGACTCACACTGGAGGAGTTCATGGAGAACTGCCTGCTGTGGGAGGGATCCCACTCTGGAGCAGGGGAAGAGTTGGAGGAGTGCTCCCCCTGAGGAGGAAGCAGCAGCAGAGACATTGGGAATTGCCTGCAGCCGCCATTCCCAGCTCCCTGGGCCACCTGAGGGGGAGGTAGAGAATATAAGGAGTAAGATTAGGTCCAGGAAGAAGGGAGGGGTCAGGGAAGGTGTTTCAAGATTTGGGCTTATTTCTTATTTTCCTACTCTGACTTGATTGGTGATAAATGATTTTCCCCCCTCTAGCTGAGCCTGTTTTGCCCATGACAGTCCCTGGTGAGTGACGTCTCCCTGCCCTTACCTCCACCCCTAAGTCTTTTGTTCTGTTTTCTCTCCCCTGCCCAGCTGAGAAGGGTGATGACAGAGCAGCTTTGGTGACACCTGGCATCCAGCCCAGGTCAGGCCACCAGATACTGATTAGAAGAGAACTGGTGCTTATGCTTGCTTTCCAATGCATTATTCATTTCTCAGTAGTATGGAAATGCGATGTCCTTTTCTATGTTCACCTTTTCCAGACCTGTCCATGGAATCACGGGGAAGGAATGAACGTGCAGTGTCATCAGAGCAGTCTCACATGTTTTTCCTGCCAGCCTGCACCTCCCAGTCACAAGGTTTATTTTGTGTCATAAAAGGAAAAGAGCAACAGGAGGCTCACTTTGGCTATAACAGAAGCTAAGAGTGTGACAGACTAAAACATTTGTTTGCAAGCATCACTTCTGCCCTTGCAGCTCCAAGGAGACTTGGACCCTCCTCCTGGTGTTTGCTAGCTCTTTTGTTCCAAGCTCTTCTTTAAACATGGTATTTATTGACTTAATTTTGTCATACAAAATTCCAAATCTCCATATGAAGACAGAAGAGCTATATTCTTACCTGTCAGATCCCAGCAGAATTCAGGATTTTGCAATTTGGTTTCCTTCTGGCAGGAGTAATCAGCAGATTTATAATTTGTGGAGTATTTTTATCTCTTTTACCACGCCCTTCTTATTAATGCACAGATGCTGTTCTGTGAACAAAGACAATCACAAACAAAAGCACCTTCTTTTGCTAAATGCTCAAGACAGCTGCCAGAGTCCCAGGAAGCAGTTGTATGTGAAGAATCAGTTCCAGAGAGAGACCTGAGGGCAGAGAACAGTGCTTGACATCTGTGACAGTGATCCCGAAAGGAAAGGGGGGGACATGGGAAAGAGTCTGGGGAGAGTGCTCAGGGTGGATGTTTACAGTGGGAGGTACTGACAGAGTACAGGGTGTTTCTTCCTTGCTGTACCCTTTTGGCTTTGGAATAGCTGTGTTTGTGTGCATTCATATACATATATCTATTTGCATACCCATTTCTGTTCATGGAAATGTGTATTTCTATTTTCTTGAGCTAAAAGTTGCATTACCTTCTTATTTTGTTTAATAGAGTTGTTCTTTTTTCTTATGCTATATGTATTTTATCCCTTTTACAACTCATCTGTGCCTTAATGTATTTCATACCTTGTGGCAATTGCCAAATTTAAGTGTTTTTCTCTTCCTTTCAAAACCTGTTCTTTGAGAAGCAGCAAATAGCCATTCTATTTTGTTTTCTCAATGTTATTAATATTTTATTGATAATTTATTAATAATTTATCTGTATCAGTCCTCATTTTTTGTAAGTTTCAGTGTTCTCATATTCGCAGTCATTTCCCATAAAAGTAACTCCATAGCTTTAATATCCTTATCTCATCATTTGTCAGCTCTAGCACATGCTTTTAGGGTAGTGAGACAGAACTGATAGAACATCCAGGGTCTGAGTACATGCAGACCAGAGCATAATGGTGTTTTCTGTTTTACTGTCCCTTTGCTTCCTGATAACTCCTGACATCATATTTACCTTCTTGACCACCACTGAGTAATGAGCTGTTATTGCAGAGAGCTGTTCAAAGATCTCTTCCCTGGTGATAATGCCTAATTTAGAGCCCATCACTGAGCTCCATACGGATGAAATCCATAGCTAGGATTGTTTTCTCTCATGCACATTACTTGGCTGGATTTCATCCTCTGTTTTACCCTCAAAGTCACTGCACAGCATAAAATCCATCTGCAGCTCTTCATACCCAGTTGTCATTGCTACTCCCAGGCAATTTTGCAACATCAGCAAACTTTGTCACCTCACTCTTCACCCCTTGTCCAAATCACTTATGAAAATCTTGGCCAGCACAGCTCCCCAGTGGTTATCTCCTTTACTGTGAAAAACTGTATCATCTATTTCACCTTTTGTTTCACATCTTTTAACCACTTTAGATTGTTGTTAATCCTCACAGGAGGATATTTTGTGACAGCTCCACTTCTGTAAGATTCTTCATGAGGGTCCTGAGTACGAGCTTTTTGGAGAAAAAAAAAAAATAAATAAAATCAGCAGCACAAAGTTCCTTGTGCCCAGAGGGAAAAGTACTTGTGAAGGTGGGTGAAGCAAAGCTCCTACTGGCCTTGTTGTACCTGAGGTAAGATGAAAGCAAGTGGAGAATTAAATATCTAAGGCAACTCTTCAGATGTAAAGATGCTCCATGGAGACAGGATGTTCTCCCAGGCAGCCAGAAAATCTCAGTCCTTGCAGAGTTTCAGGCCCTGGCTGAAGAAAGCCTTAAGATCCACATTTTAAATCATACTTCTCAGCAGTTAATGCAAAGTTCATGGGCTCCATCCACAGCAGCTGCAACTCTAAATGTTTAATTTGTCAAGTTCTCCCGTAACTGTCCTGACCCAAGAAAGCATTGGCCTAGCCTGTGATGGTCCCCATGAGCAACCCAAATCATATATTTGAGCAGCACCTGCATAATAATTCATTTCATGTCCCTCATTTCAGATAGAAAATTATCTTTCTCCCAGTCAAATCTGATATTAATTGTCATTTATTACTGCAAATTATAGCAATTAGAGATGGCTTGCTATTAATGGGCTCTAAAGAAGTGAATTGATGTTTAATTCAAGCTGCCATTTCATGATTTAGTCATGACTTGCTTGTGTCCTTCAGGCCAGTGCAGTGCTTCAGGCAATGGTGCTGTGCAAAATGCTCTGTCTGGAGAGTGCAGTGAACTGCCCTGGTGGGACTGAGGCCCTGGGGTGCAGCTCATCACCCTGGTACACCCAGCAGTGGAGAAGAGGATTTATTTCTTACCTGAAAGGGCACAGCAGTGTGAGCAGAAAGGCCCACTGAGGAAAGAGCATCAGCTCTTCTCTGATTCTCTGTGGACAGCGAGGACACAGCTATCTCACCATGGTCTGCACCACGGGCTGCAGGGGAATCTCAGTGCCAGCACCTGGAGCACCTCCTCTCCCTCCTTCTGCACTGACCTTGGTGTCAGCAGAGCTGTTTCTCTCACATATTTTCATTCCTCTCTTCTCTGGCTGCAATTGCTTCTGCAAAGTAATATTTTCCTTCTTCAATATGTTATCACAGAGGCATTAATACTGTGTCTGATGGGCTCTGCCCTTGTCAGCAGCAAGTCCAGCTTGGAGCTGGCACAATTTATTTGTTAAGTCTTACTTATTTTACTAATTTATTTATTAAGCCTTATAATTTATAGGCTTGATTTTTGAGATAAAGTTCAGGGACCACAATATCACAAAACAATTTATATTCCATATTTATCTCTTCAGTCCCCGTCACGAAGTGTGACAATGTACATCTCCTGCTTCCTTTGTTTTTATCACACAAATCTTGAAAGAAACACAGACTCCTTTAAGAAGCCTTACATCCTTAGCCATTCAGCAGATTGCACTTGCTAAGCTTAAAGGGGTGTGGGGGTGTTGAAGAATGTTGTGATTATTGTTGTGAAGTCTTTTGTGGACCCACACATCCCACTTTGGTCCTGACTTGGAGTGCTCAATGGTGTTACTCTATGAAGCAGTCTCAGCAGCTGCTGTAAATTGCATTTCCCTTGTTCCAGCCCGTGCTATGTCACACCACCCATTGAATTGAGTGGGAAGCTTACGTCTGTGCTGGGAATCGTGACTGAAAAGCTGATCCTGTTTAAAAATAAATATTTTGCAGAGTCTTTCTTTTTTAGAGATGAGGCCAAAAGCACCAGCTCAATTCACAGTGTGGCTGCAAGATGGTTGCTCCAGGTCCATGATGTAACAGGGTACCAGGTGGGCACAGGCATGTGCTGCAGGGATGAGGGAGCAGGGATGTGTTGCTGCTTGCCACAAAGCCGCAGCCCCATGTGGAGACAGCTCTCATCAGTCACTGCTCTCCTCTCCTTTCCCTGCCCTTTCATGCCCACCCACCACGTTACCACCTGTGCTGTGCTGGCACAAGCAGCTCCATGGCTGCTGAGCCAAACAGCTGAAAAATGACTTTGCAGAAAGGTGGGTTATCTGTCATCCTAGCAAGTGCAGCGGTCCTGTTCACCCTGTGTTGCACAAATGACTGTGCTGGCACAATTGGTGGGCAGACCAGAAGCAGAAGCAAATGCTGAAGATGGATTTGGGAGGAAATATGGTTTGACTGTCTTGTTAGTGGCAATTAGAAATGCACACAATACAAATACATTTGAAATGTGTACAGCCCAGGAATCATATTCTGTGCTTCCCACATTTCCAAAGTCCTACTATGTCTCACATGGAGACACCAGAATCCCCCAGGCAGTGCTGGTATCAGGAATATTCGGACTTGTGATACCTGCAGGGTGTCTGTGTGCCCCATCCCTACTGGAGCCCAAACACACAGGCAGAGGATCCATAGTGTCTGCTCCTGATGCCTGAGAGTCTTTGTGCACATGTTCTTGTGTCCCACAGCTGCTGTCTGATAAAGTGCTCAATTCAAATACCACAGGGGCACACTGATGTGAGTGCCTTTCCCTCTGCTCTCCAGCTGGAAGCCATTTCCAGGACAGGAGACACAAGACAAGGCTGCTTAGCAGGTTTCCATGTCAGCTTTCTATGTGTGTGTGTGCCTCTCCTGACTGTGGGCAGAGTAAGTGGTGCTCCAGCCCTCCCCATGAGCTCAGGCACACACATGGATAAGCTGTGGAAGCTGACAGCCTGTGGGTGCCCCTGAGCCCTGTGTCTTGGCATGGTGTCTGCACCCTGTTTGCCAGCAGGGCTCTGCAGGGGTAGGGGTGGCAGGTCCCTCCTGCAGCCCTGGAGCAGGTCAGGGTCCCTCGGGCATGGCAGGAGCTGCTCATCTCCCCAAGGCAGGTGCATCAGAAATCTGCTTCCCTAGACAGCTTTTGTGCCAGTTCCTTTCCTTAACTTGCTGAAGCAAGTCATATAATCCCCATGTCACCCAGCACTGCTCCGAAACTCTCCTGGACCAATTAATTTCTCAGTTTAAAGTAGTTTGTTCCAAGCTGGCTATAAATCACACACATGGCATTGTCCCCCAAATCCTTCTCAGGCCAAGAACACACAGGATCCTTCTGAGAGCATTCCCAGCTTTGAGGCCAGCAGAGCCCAGTGGTATCTAATGTGGGTGAGGTGCTGGGACAGCCCAGGCATGGCTTGGCATCAAAGGCACAAAAGCTCCTGATGGTAAGAGGGCACCAGAGAGGCTGGGACAGCCTGGCACTGCCTGCACACAGGGGTGTGAAGGAAAAGGCAATCCAGTGTCATCCACTGGGCATGAAATACACTCCATGGCAAAGCCTCTCCAAGGTCACCTGCTCACAGGGGCAGCAAATGTGAGCTGCAGCCTCCAGACCCAGCTCTGCAGCCTTCTCAGGAGGCTTCTCTGGTGGGAGCAGGAAACATTGCTGGGATTAAAAAAGCTCCATTGGTGGGGACAGCAATTACTGCCAAGTGATCCATTCATCTGGAGGGCAACTGTGTTCAGTAGTTGTGATCTTTTGTTGGTTTTATGGAAGGGAACACACTTTTGTCCATCTTCAGAATGGGATGATAGTTAATTTCTCCTGGAAGAATGAGAGATGCTTAAAGACAATTAGGGAGACTATAGCTTTTCCTTTAGTACAGCCTGGCACACCCTGTACTGTGGATCATTTTCCTGCAAAAAAGGCTGAGTGTCTGCATCCAGCCTGGAGAAAGATGTAATAAGCAGCTATTAGCATCATGTCTGCAGGTTGCTGAGCACTGCAGCGAGCTGGTTGTCAGCTCTGCACCAGGTTCCTGCTGCCTGCGCTCTTTGAATGGAAAAGTCCTTGAAAACCCATCTGTTTCTTAAAATAGAGAACTCTGGTGAAGCTCACCTCACTGTGACTATGTAATAGGATCAGTTTGATGCTCTTTGGTTTGCTAGTACACTTCTGTATTGTCTCTGTGCTCACAAACTTCCATTTTCAACAAGGTGCACATTGATGACTTTGGATTTTTCTTCACTGCTGCTTAAATTACCCTGCTAGCCCATGCCTTGGAGTGGCTTGTGCCAGGCTGCCTGCAGACTTTGAGCACCATCTCATTCCCTTGATCTTGGCATGCTTGCATCAGCTATAGGCAGGGGGAAAGAAAAAATACTTGTGGTAGTGGGAGAAGGAGATTTCTTTGTCACTATCCAGGTTGTGCTTCTGGGATGTAGGAAAGCCTAAAAGCAAACTCAGAAAAGTCCAGACAACATAAACCAGTGAGCACATGGTTTTCTGGGTTATTCAGGCTGGATCTGTTGCAAAGCATCAGCTTGATGGACAGGAAATCTGCTGATAATTTTCTGTACTATATGTCATGGCAGAGGGACTTGCCATGGACTGGGACTTTCTGGATTTTGCACAAGCAAAGGCAGGGACAGGAGGGAAAAGCCAGTTATGGTGTCCTGCATCTCCTGCTAAAGCAAGGAGAATGGGGAAAAGCTCTGTTCTGTCTATCCTCACCAGTGCTTCTGCAGCTTTTCCCATTGTCTCTCTGCATCCCTTTCCTTAACACACACACAGACAAAAGCAGTTTGTGCACGGGGCAGGATGAAGGATCGGGAGAAGAATATTCATCCCTACTTGGGCCTGTTGCTGTGTTAATTTTTATTACTCTCGCACAAAGAAGATGCCGAGCAGCCTGCATGAGGAGAGAGCAGCCCCAGGCGCCTGGCAGCGCAGCCGAGGTGCGAGACGTGGGGCTGGGCGCCGGGCGGGCATCTGACACTTTCCTGGCTGCTGCTCTGCTCTGCTCTGCTCTGCTCTGCTCTGCTCTGCTGCCAGGGCTGAGCTGACCTCCAGCTGCCCCATCGGAGCCAAAGGCGTGTGTGGCTTTCATCTGTGTGGAGAGGAACAAGGAGAGTTGGTATTTAAGGGTGCATCATCTCCTGTGGTAAATCCTCCACCACAATCCTGTGCTTGCAGAGGACCACACAAAACAAAACAAAACAAAACAAAAAACAAGAACAAAACAAACAAAAAAAAAACAACAAAACAAAACAAAAAACAAAAAACAAACAAAAAACAAACAAAAAAAAAAACCACAACAACAACAACAACAACAACAAAAAAAAAAAAAAAAAAAAAAAAAAAAGAAAAAAATAGACTCCTGCTTTCTCAGAAACTTCCCAGGGTGTGTTTTATTTGCAGAGCTAGAATTCTGGAAAAATCAGCAATGTGTGACTGCTGTGGTATTTCCATGACAGGGAGTGCCCAGGTGAGCTCCTTGCTGACCCAGCTCTTCATGCTGCTCACAAACACAGATCTCTCTCACAACCCCGCAGTGTTCAAGGGCAGAAGTGAACCTCAAATCCCTTGTGCAGCCTGCCTGTCTATCACAGGCTATTATATTTCATTCTCACCTCTGTCTGGAGCCCAGTCACATGTGTGGGAATGCAGGCATCCAGCCTTGAGCTGGCAAGGGCTATTGCCTTTGGCACTGAGAGTTAATGGTTGAGCACCCTGGCTGGTGGAGGTCTGCACTCCACTTCCAGGCTGAATTTGTGAGGCTGCAGCTTCATTCCTCAGTTTTTGCTATGACTTTCTCCTCTCTCTGTTCCTTCACAACCCTTATTTTCTCCCTGAACAAAAATTCATACAAATTGTAGCAAGGTCAGCTCTCACTATCCTTTACAAGCACTTCAGGTTTTTCACTGTAGTGTTTTCTCCAAGTCTTGAAATGTTTAGGGTTTTGTTTGATTTTTTTTTTACTGTAACTATTTAAATATTGAACAGCTTCCAGAATTGCAGAGGTGAGAAGTGGATGAGGTAGCCAGGTCACCCTCCCTTTCAGGTGCCAAATTTTAATTCCTTTTAGCATCTTTCTGAGGTGGAGCAATGCAAGTTTCTGCCCAGGAAATGCAAAATGCAGGACAAAGCACGAGGGCCAAAGACTGTAAGGAGACAGAAACCAAAGTGCAGGTCCCAAGGGCTCAGGCATCCCTCTGACTGAGCTCACTGAGCCCCTGCTGTGTGATGGCTGCCGGGCTCCAGCTGCTCCTGGGAGAGCTTTAGGAAGGTTTTGAGCACTTTTTTTCAGCACTCACTGAGGCAGTTACTGTAAAAAACAGCACCTGTTTTTTATCCTGTTGCAGGAGCTCCCATGACCTTTGCTCCTGCATGCCCACACAACCCCAGCATCTCCAGCCTTCAGAAGCAGCTTTTGGCAGGGTGGGTGGTTCAGCCTTCCCTAAATTGATGGATGATGCATAGTCCATTGACATTGAGTCAAATTTGCAGATAGATGCAGCTTCTGTTAAATCCAGTGCAAAACTGGTCATATAAACCAAAGTAGGCTTTCAGCTAGAATCTCTTTATCCTGTAATAAATTTCTAAATGGACTGTCAGATTTGATATTCTCTCATAAACGTCTAATTATGGAAAAATAAAGCCTCTGCTTCATTAAATTCCTGACTAATAATAGTACTAATAAAATGTCATAAATAACAATGAATGTTGTGATAATGCTTTTATAGACTAATTACCTTTCATAATCATTAGCACAGAACTGATAAGCACCCAAACTAAGATATCTTGGTGCCATGGTGGTGTTGCCAGATGCAGGACAGGGAACAGCCAGGAGGAAAAAGAGAAAGGAAGGGTCTTCTTGTCAGCAGCTGGTTGCTGTGTTTGAAGGACAATCCTGGCCCAACTTGCTTGTCCCCAAGTAGGGATGAAGGCAGAGCTTTGTTCCCCAGGCATCACACCAGGGAAACAATCCCTGCACCTCAGTCTGGCCCCACAGCCCAGCCATACAGGGGCTTCAAAGTTGGAGATGGTTCCCTGAAAATTATGTGCAAATATGCACATTATGTCTCTGGCATGAAGTGGCACAGAGCAGATAAAAGCTTGGCAGCTACAGAAATGGGGAAAGTGAAAAGGTGTTCAAAGAGGGATGCTAAGCTTCCTCATCCTGTTTTTGCCTCTGTGTGAGTGAGTGGGGTGGGGCAAAAGACTCAAGGCTGGCCAGGGAAAGTGTGACATTCCCACCTAGCACTCCATGGCTACCTCCATGTGCTTGGAAAATGCAGCTGAGCATGGATCCTTTGGCTGGAATGTGCTCACGTACCAAGTGACATCTGTGCTGTGTTTGCAGTACATGTGGATCCTCCCTAGGCTTGTCCAGGAAACCCTGAGTGTAGAGAAGGAGGCACCATGAGCTTCTGTCTTCTTTATCCTCTGAAGCAGAAAGTCAAGAAAATACAGAAAATTTTTGCAGAATTCTCTGTCCAGCACAGTGGTGCCAAAGGTTTGAAGGGATTGGGCAGTACATGTGGAACACCTGCAGTTACAACAGTGAGGGAGTTTTGGAAGAATACATGTAAATCTTCCCAGGACATGCATTTTTTCCACCCACCATCCACAACTGGTGTCCCACTGGCTGTTGGTCAGCTGGCAGCCTGGATCCTTGATCCTTGATCCTTGATCCAGCACTGGTCTGGCATTGCTCCCACCCCAGGCTCCACAGCCTGCTCCAACATCCTCACCCTGGCTGGTCTCTGTTGGCCATGTCCAGCCTCATGCTTGGAGCAATTAGATCATCCAAAACCCATCTCGATTCAGGCTGCTCTGTGTAAAGCATTTTACCTGGCTTTATTTCTCACATTGCTTTGTATTCCTTCAAACTCCAAACCCAAAAATCCATGTGGTGCTGCTGTTTTTGCCTCTAAAATGTTTACTCCTGGCTCTCTTTAGGACCTAAAAGGCTGAAAACTGCATCATAATTGTCTAATTAGTCCTAATGCTGCGTAGTGTTGACTGTTTAGTTACCATATATTGTGTACAGAACTAATTGTGGTGAAAGTAAATGAATGTGAAGGAAACAAACAAGCTACTAGAAAATAATTACTTGGAGTGTTTCTTTTTAGTACCTGTACAGCAGATTTCATTATAGTCAACAGCTTCTAAAGCTGCTTGAAATAGCGGTATTTGTCATTTTCATAGAAACTTGATAATGACATTAATTTATCTTAATGGTCTGTTCTATTGTTATAAATAGTAAAATTAGCTTAAATTGTCTTGCTTTTGCTGGTTTTGGATGGCTCCAAAGGGCCCCACAACAGCAGATGAGTAGATAATTTGGTGTGCTTGACAGATTTCCAATAATTTGTTATGTGGAACATGAGGTAATGCTAGTACCATTAATGTTCATTTTCCTCTAAATTCATTACTGCCCTTTTCCCTTTTATCTTTTTTAATGTCTGGGCCATTTTTCTATATTTCAAGTGGAGCTACAAAGCCTATTCATATTCAGCTATAGTAGCTATTAACATTCTGCACATAGAGAACATCATGTAAGAAAACAACTCTTTATGAAATGATGAGGCTGGTGGCTATTTATGCTGAAAAGTAGGCAAAATGGGTTGTTTGCTGGTATTAGGGATTGGCTGTAATTAAGTCAAATGTAATTTTAAAGAAATTTAAATGTTTTCATTTTTATAGCCAAGGTAAAACACAATTCAGGGAAATTCTAAGATGGTGTAAATGCATTAATAAAAACTATTTTCCCTGTTTTCTGCTCCTCCTGATTAAACTTCACCGAGGATTTTATGCATGGCTAGTTATTTGCACAATATTTTCTACCCAATTTAAACCTAATTAGTCTTGGGAAAGTATTAAAATTAATGGTACTTTTATGCGGGTTTGCTGATATGGTAATGATCTGAACAAACAGGAGAGCTTTCCATCGGGGCAGAATAATTTTTCCTCCTGCTCCTTTTCTTTCTTTTTCATCACCATCATATTTTCTTTCTTTTTCACCAACATCAGTATCCTCTTGCCCTCCAGGTGCAGAGGGGAAGGAGAGGAAGGGATGAGGTTTTGCTGTCCATATCTCACTGGTGTGTCTGTAGTGAGTGTGGAAATCTGAGCAGGAGGAGTGAGACCTGAGGCTGTGGGGTGACCATGGAGGGATGCTTGGCACCCTGGCCATGGCCAGGAGGGGAGGGAGTGCTCTGGGAGAGGATGGTGCCCTGGGGCTGACCCCCTGTCCAGCCAGGTGGGAGGAGGATGATCCTTTCTGCTGGAAAGTGCTCGATGAGCTATGGGTCTTGGCAGGCTTCCACAAAAGTGTATTTTCATGGAATTTCAAACAAAAAGTGCTCCTGAGTGAAGGAAGTGTCTTTGAAAACCTCAGTTGTCTTTCAGGAAGAGCTTGATTGAGAACATTCTAAATTTCTGTATTATTTTTAATAATGAAATTATTTTATTTCGTTGGATCACAGAAGGTTTGAGGTGGGAAAGGACCTCTGGAGGATGAGATGAACAGCACCAAAAGTGCCAGTTTCTGTCCATAAAGGAGAAAGGGAGCCCAAGCTCCTTGGTATAAACATCGGGTATCAACCTGACAGGTACCTGTGCCTGGGCAAAGCATCTCTGTCCTTGTGCCTCACCCCCAGACTGTGGGTGGGGGAGATGTTCATCTGCTGAAATTCTCCCTCACAAAGATCCTGGGTAGCCCAAAGATTTCACAGCTGTGTTTTAATTCTGGGTATCAGAGTGCAGCATAATTACACAATGGCAAATTTTTCCAGACTTCCAAGGCTTATGTGTTTTCCAAGTTTGGGCTGAAGCTTACCTGCAGTCTCCTTAGAGGTGTATTTTGCTCTTCCTGGTTTGTATATATGAGTTTTAATTTGTATTTTTTTAAGATGTGCTTATCTTGTTTTTAAATTTTGTGGATGTTGCTGTGCATGCTGAATTTTAAGAAAATCTTTTTTTTTTTGTCTCTCACTGCTTCTGTACTGAGAAATGTATTGACTTGGATGAGCATTTATAATTAAAATATCTGCTACTCAAATCTTCCAAAGACTCACGGAGTGGCAGTCAGACACACCTGGCTGAAGCTGGAACTGGCACATTTTGTCTGTTGTTTGCAAGTGCCTGTCACAACATGCCAGGTTTGCTCCTTGCTCCCTGCTTAGCTTTTATCTGTTCCACAATGAAAAATAACGCTAAACAAAGGGGAAATTTGCATCACAAAGATGCATCTCTGTGCTCACCCCGAGTTGAAGTAGACAGGTTTCCCATTCCCAGCATCAGAACCCATAAGATTGGTAATCAAACACTTTTAAGCCCAGGTGAGCATCTTCTGCAAATAGGAGACAGGGGGAGAGCAAAGCAGGATGTGAAGGGTAGGGCTGACAAGGCACTTACCCTGAAACAAGGCAGGTGTCCTTCTGCTGCTCATTTGGAACACAACAACCGAAGGATGAGCCTGAGCCCCACCTCTCATTCACTCTGAGTACCTGGAGTCCCTGGGAAGGAGCTGTGCCCAGGAAAATCCTGCCAGCCTGGGGCAGCCAATGGCCACCACAGGGCCACCAGCACTGGGCAGAGTCGTGATTGTGAGGCCAGAAATCAGAGTGGCTCTGAGCAGGGGACTGGCACATTGCCACTGAAACCTCCTCTTCCAGGACTTTAGCACACGTGTGTAAAGGTTCATTTGCTCTGGAGCTCTGCACAGAGGAGTTTGTATAGGTAAGGAGCTTTTTGTGTAATTGCATCTCCAAGAAAAGGCATTTGAGTGCCCAAGCCATGACCACCAGCAACAGCTGAGGAGCTGTGGCTTCAGGATTCAGGCACAGTCATGACAGAGACCTCCTGTTGATAATCCAGGTGCAGTGTGGCTGTGTGGCACATGAGACCATAACACACACAAAGACATGGGTGTACTTGATCTATTTGCTGACAGAATTAACCAATCATAGCAAAAAAAGAAAGGATTTTCTAAAAGCAAACACTTCAGACTTCATTAGATTAGGCAAGATTTCCTCTGCCTCATGGAAGACAGAATTGCAGCAGCAGCTGCCAAAAGATCTTTCTGTGGTGCTTCATGATTGACTCCACTCCTGATGAAAAACCCCTCCCTGTGCCTTCCTTGCCAACAACAATAATGAGACACAGACATAAAATCAAGTAAGTGCAGGCAGAAGCATTGCTGCTGGATGCCTTCAAGCCTGTGCTGGGGTTGAGCCACCTGTCCTGGCTGCACTCACAGCAGCAGCTCTGGTCCAGGGTGGTGGGGACAGACCTTCCCAGGTCTTTCTCCTTTGGAGAAGGTGGGCTCTACAAATAGTGAGGGTGAATTAGGAGAGAAGGAAAAAAAAGGAAAGCTGAGTGTGGGTGGCTTTTTTTTAGCCTAGCTTAGGCTGATTTACAGCTGTGTAAGGAAACAGAGCTGTGCCTTGAGGAGCTGCAAGTCTGGAAGGAGAACAAATGAGAAAAGTTCAGTCTTGCCCACTGGGCCACCCAAAAGCTGCAAACCTTTAGGTAATTATCCACAATTTGTAACCTATATCATATAGGTAGTTTTAGCTAGTTGTATGGGTAACTATAATATATGGGTAATAAGTAGCATATAGGCCATGAAAATATATTATCTATAAACATCCTGGGAAACTACCTACAGCCTTATGTCCTGAGGTTTTGGTTGATTACACACCCTCATTCTTGATCACATCCAGCCTGGCTGGGAAGCCAGACATTGCCAAAACCTGCTCTTGTGCAAGAACTGCTGTTACAAGAGGTTCTGGGCCCAGGCCAGAGGTTTTGGGTTGTTGCTGGAAATTGGTGCCTCTCACCCTTCCCTGGGGTACCTGAGGAGGCAGGTGAATTACAGGTTTGCATACATGGCCACTGATAGGAGGGAATATTTTCCTGTGATTGTGTGAATCCCAGGAGACTCAGCTGATGAAAATGATTCTTCTGTGATTAATTTTCTCCCTGGATTTCTGGCAGATACTTTTGGAGAGAGAGAGAAAAAAAAAGTGAATGTTTCATTCAAGGAACTTCATGCAAAAGTTTCTTTAGAGGTAGTTCAGGTTGTTTTGGACAGCTGAGAGACTTGCCCTGAAAACACAACTATTTTTGGTGTCAGAGAAGGCAGTAAAACTTATATAGATGGTGCCATCATCCAGGGAAAAGGCAGTAAAACTGGCACTACTGGCAGATGAGCAGCTCCTGGCAGGATACAGCATGTGGGAGCAAGGACCAGCCTCCTGCTTGGGCAGGAGGTGGGAATGCTCAGGGCTCTTCTTGCCTTGCTAAAGGAAGCAGGATCAGGGAACCAGCCCTGGTGTCAATCCCAGGGAGCTGCTTGTGGCACTCAGTGCCTTTTGTACTGCAGTATCTCGGTGCAAATGTGTTCAGTGTATGGGAGATAAACCTGGGGACACTGAAATAGTGTCTGTGAAGATAGGGTGGTTCTGCAGTACATCTGCCCCATGGGAGGAATGGTCTGAATCTCCAGTATCCTCAGGGCAGAGGAGCAATGCCTAACTGGTTTCACCTGAGAGGTGCAGAGCTGGATCCTGGTCCATCCTCCACCCAGTTCATAGGAAAAAGGCACTGGGGACAGAGGGACCACTTGCTTTTCCACTCCCCTGGAGAATGATGCACTAATGCACCTCTACTCTGCAGGAATCTATGAAAGGAAGCTGATGCAGCAGAAGATGCTGAAGAACCTGCCTCCTATGGGGCAGGTTAACCAGGAGAGGGGCTGGCTCCTCTCTCCCTGATATGGGCTGCAACCCACCAGCAGCACTCCAAAATTCGCCCATTCTCAGAGGCTGAGTTTAACTGAGCTGAGTTGGAGATGGAGTAACTGAAATTCAACAAGTCTCAGAATATTTGTTGTTCCACCCTGTAAGAACTCACACAAATCTGGGGGTAAAACCTCCCCATGGAGCTCCTTCCTGCATCATTAATTCCTTGACTTGTTTTTCCAGACTTCCCTGCAGGTCATTCTTTTCCAGTGCAGTAAAGAATGGAAGAGCACATTGAAACAATTATTGATAAATAGTTTTATCTCGAAGCTACACAGAGCCATTATTCCTCAAAGATGCAAACACAAAATTATTTTGCATTGTGTGAATTATTTTCCTATTTGAAACACAGAATCTCTCTCAAATAGCTTTAAAACCTTCACTGTAGTGGAGCATGTAGTTTGTTCCATTAACTACTCACAGAGTCAACTGGAGAACCACTGTTATTAATTTCAATGGAAAGCTAAAATGCAGTTCATTTTCTGTAATTGCTGGCCCATCACCTAAAGACCCAGGAAAAGCTTTTAATCCGAGGCATTTTTAGAAGGGTATGATTACATGGGTATCTTCAGAAGGTGCATAATTACCGGGGCGCCAGTGACAAAGAAACACAAAGAGCCAAACTTGCCAGGCTGTTAGAGAGAGGGCCCCACCCTCCAAGCTGGGGCCAGCGCTGTGTGGGGCGCTGGGGTGGGCACCAGGGGTGGGGGACCCCTCCAAGAACCAGCCCTGATGGGTCCCAGTCTTCCCCAGTGGGGAGCAGAAAATCCAGCAGTTCTGGTGCCACCCTGAGCCCCCAGCACATGTCAGAGGATGATGCACCGATAACCGTGGGAGCCTGGAGGAGGCATGGGTGGGCTGGAAGATGCCTTGGAAAAAACAGCACTTGAGACAGTGGTAGAGAAGCAGCCAAAGGAAGTTGCAGGGAAGCAGCAGTTGTAGGGACTGCAGAGGGACAGTGGTCAGGAAATATGCAAAGGGGCTGGAAAAAAGCGGTGGAAAGTTTGGGAAGAAATATCTGAAGGTAAATGCTATTTACTTTAAGGATGAGAAAGACTCTGTGAGGTGCAAAATATTCAGCTGAATAAAATTTCACCCCAGGGTGAAAACCACAGATGGTGGTGTGGCTTCCACAGAAAGAAACTGCTGTGTCTGAACAGCTGACCCAGGATCCCTGACCAGCTCCAGAGGATGGGATGAGGGCTGCAGTGGCATGGTGGCCTGTCCTGACTGCCCTCTCAGCCATCACCCCGTGCCAAGCTGCCAGCCACCTCACACCACAGCCAGAAGGGACTGCCTGGCTGAAATTTGAGGTCTTTGGTACCCTGACTCTGCTCAATCAAAACAAACCACACAGCACCTCTGGCATGTCTGGGGAAAGAGGCAACTCTAGCTGGAGGGAAGAAGAAAGGAAAACCTTCAGTTTTGAATTATTGCTTGGCTGTTTTGCTCAAGGAGGCACAGCCACAATTGTCTGCTACGGTTCAAGGCGGCTGCAGCCCCAAGGCGTCCTGGCAGGACTCACAGCCACGGGCAGAGGTTCGGGGCAACACCACTGACTCCAACAGGCCCTTTGTACTCACAGAGGGAATTCAGATCTGTAGGAACACAGAGATGCCAGAAAATCAACCCACTTAAATCAGGCATTTGAAATGCATTAACATCCCTTTCCTTTGGCTCTTGGCTTCAGTCCTCTCTGGCTTTAAGCACTCCTGGATGCTGAGCACTGGCTGCAGCAGTGGAGGGGCAAGAGAGCTGAAGATGTTTCTTTCCAGGGGTTTCACCATTAAAGAGGAGCCACCTCTCGCTGCATCCTACAACAAGGGACACTTTAACTGATTGCAAAAAGAGTTAAGTGTACTTAGCACCTTGGTAGATGAGGGCTAAGGTGGGTAATAGCCATGGCAGAAGTAGCTGCTTGGGAAGCAATTTAATTAATAAAAATGTAAGAAACAAAAAGGTCAAGCCTTGCCTCTGCTGTGCTGCATTTAATCTGCACATGTACACAGGACTTCAGCCTCACTGGTGTTGCTTTTTTTTTCAGCTGGCACATTTCCCCAAACACGATAACATTTTTTAACTTTAGTGGATGACATTTTGTAATATGTTTAAGGATCTGTAATATTTTATGCTTACAGCTTTTTGCTATTGTTGTTCCAATATGGCAGTGATGCTGGTATTAAAGTTTAATATGATTAGAAAGCTCAATTGTATAACCAAGGGGTTATACTCTTTATCTATTCTAATCTGATTAAAAGGCTTCTCTTCTGTAGCTTTCCACAATCACTTTATATCAAAACCTGGGGGCAAAGCAACCAGCACTTTGGTTTGTCCCAGATCAAACAAAATACCAAATGCTTTCCTTCACTGTGTACTTAATTCCTTACCCTACAAACTGCAAACCCGGCTTGTTTGGCTTTAGTGGAGCTGTTCACTGAGAAAGGGCTGTGGAATCAGATGCCCAGGCTTGCCCTAAGGCTGCTCAAGGCTCAATAGCTGCCTGTTCATGGGCAGAAAAAAGACGTTTTGGGTGTTGCTGCCTGGTGGTTTTGCATCACTGTGAGTACATGATAAAACTTTGGGGTTAAAAAGAGTTGGCAGAATAACCCCCTATACAGCAGAGGTTATTCTGTGTGCTATGGATCCATAGCACTAGTGAGCATAGCTCCAAAACTCGAGTTAGAGAGTGTTCCTGATGTGTTTGTATCAACCCCTGCACCTGCATCTTAAAAGTGGGGGGTGGTTGTTCTGGAGACCACCTTCCTCTAAGACCCCCCAAAACTGTGTCACCACTGGGACCACAAGCTCCCATGTAGGTGAAGCTGATGTTCACCACCACAGCAGGCTGCTGTGATGCAAAGAGGCCTCAAAACTATCCCCTCTTCTCTCTAAACCTGAGCCATGGTCTGTAGACCTGGTTGCTGTGGCTAAGCCAGGGTAGGAAAGGTCTGGGAGGGAAGTCGAGGCTACTACTTGAGAAGGACAGCAAAGAGGGGTAGCCCCTCCTGGATGTGGTATTTGCCCTTCAGAGTCACAGAACAGGCTCTGCCCTTCTATTTCATGCCCAGTTCCTCCCCAGCCTGAGATGGGAGCACTTGGCCCACATCCCTCCTTGTGCAAACTTGGCTTTCCCCACTGAGGAGCACGCTGTTTGTTTGGCTGTGCTTGCAACCCACAGACTCCCCCAGCCAGCCTTTACCAGCAAAGCTCAACAACAAAAACCACACCCAAACCCAAACACATTCCTTCTCCTTCTAATCAGCTTCAGGCCCAGTGGATGCCACAGCTGATGCTGAGCAGGCTGCCTGTAACCAGACTCTTGGGCCAATTTGATTTTTGAGTTTTCTGCACGACTCTACAGAGGGGATTTCATCACCACTGTATCTGCTACAATGCATCATTGACATGGGTGTTGTATCCATACTGCTCTGCTGATATTCAGGAGACTCATCCATGTGTGGTATGGCAACAAACAGAAGGACAACATCAACATTTAGTTAAGAGTAAGCTCCCTTATCCACATAAAGTTATTTGCATTGTCCCAGATGTATAGTCTAAAACCCTCTCATCCTCTGAGCAACAAGTAATTTAAGAATAGTTCTTCACTAGCAAGACATTAATTTCACGTGTGACAAGGTCTCTCCCTTCTCTACCTGTCTACAAAGAACCACTTTTTAGGTAAGTAAGCTCACCTAAAGTTGTCTGAGACAACTGGGATGAGGATGTTCACTGACCTTCCTTGGCATTACATCACCTTTTTTCTTAGGCCATGTGGCATGTATTGCCTTAACTCAGTGTTTGCCATCACTGCTGTCCTGCCTGGCACACACCTACTTTTAAAGTCTTCAGGATCTTCTACCTTAGTTTGTTAATAAGTGTCTATGATCCATTAAAATCGCCTCAGAAGTAAATGGTCAAGTTACTTAAAAAAGGTAACTTGCCTTGCTTCTGATGTTGTCTGGGTCACATTCTGAGAATCAGGCTTACATATTCATCATACCCACCCCAGACCTATTACAGAACTTGGAAATAGATTCTTAATATGTATTTTTAATTCTTCTGTGACATTGATTTTTCCCTCAGTTGTTCATGACTGTAAAGAGGAAGTTTAGCCTGGCAAACAAGCTTTCTGGATTTCACTTTATTGGCATGCTGTGCTGCAGAATAAACTATTTTACATTCTTAACTGGAAATCCCCAGGGTTGTTTGGAAAAGGTGTTCCTCCCATAAAGGTGTTCCTCCCATAAAGCTCCAGCAAACAGGTGACCAAGCCCATCACCTCACACAAAGCTCTGTGCACCTCCCCCTGCAGCAATGAACTCATTCATCTGTCTGTAAACCAAAACTCTGGCTCTTACCTTACAGGAAATACAAGACCTCATAGCCTGCTGGCAGACATGGCAGGTTTCTGCTACATTTCTGTACATAGGCATGGTTCTCTTTTAAAGGAATTTTCAACTATTCATAATTACTGCAAGGAGCACCAATACAGTCTGGGCAGCTTTACTGCAAATCACTGAGAAATTGCTTTTAGACTCATTCTAGCATTGCAGACATCTAAGGATAGAGCATCCTTGCCTTCAGGAGATGGAGATGGGAACTGATAACCAGGAGGCTCAAGTTTCAGCTGTAAAACTGATGTTTCCAGCAAGACTGT
The DNA here is from genome assembly GCF_029582105.1 of Oenanthe melanoleuca. Classification (NCBI taxonomy): domain Eukaryota; kingdom Metazoa; phylum Chordata; class Aves; order Passeriformes; family Muscicapidae; genus Oenanthe; species Oenanthe melanoleuca. Next base: position 45,627,620 of record NC_079333.1, read on the forward strand.
CTCCTTGCATCAAGGCTCTGCTGTGAAAACATCCTCCAGCTGATCAGTACCAGCTGGCACGGAGGGGCAAAGAGGAAACTCTACTTGTGGCAAGTACCATAAAGCACAGATCTTACCTCCACTTTAGAAACACTTCTCAGTGCTGGGGCTAATGGTTAAACAGCTGGTATGTCACCCTGGGATGAGCATACCCTCCTTCACTAACTGTAATTTATGATAAATCACAGGAGAAAAAAAATTTATCTTTAAACCAAGTTAGCACCAAACTCCCCGTATCTTTTGCAAAGAGTGAGACAATACTTTTGAGTTATTACAATGTGTAGAATGAACTTTTATTTTCATTCATCCTTCATTAATACCATACAATTAGATAGCAATATTTGGAAAAAAATAATCTTGAAATAATTTAAAACAGAAGGCACAGAAAACCAAACCCAACTATGCTGCTACAAGAGAAAGGGGAAAAATGATCCGGGTAGCGAATTTATTCAGAAAAGTTTTATCGCTTAGATATTCTGATCAAAAGCTACAGCACACAGAAACAAAACTGCACAGTTTAAGCTAACCCATGCTTTTATTACAATTAACATATAAAAGGAAAAAAAACCTAAAAATATTTTTTGCAGGATTTTGAATGAAAAGTGTAATTTTTAAAATAAAAAACACTAAATCTAGTACATATGTCAAAAACTTCCCTAAAGCCTACACACTAAGATATACTTCACAAAAAAATCTGCATTAAGGGCAAAGTATACAGTTAAACACCATCTGGGGATGGGAGCAAACTGGTTCTTAAATCAGTTAAGAGTATCAAATAAATTTGGTGTTTGCTTCAGAAACAAGGATTCTCACTACAGTAATATACTGGAGAGGACATTCTTTTGTATTTTAATATTATGAAATTAAACCAATAGTATACATTACAGAGAGGAACAGAACCATTCATATGAGATTTTTAACTTTTTTTTAGTTTTCTTTTCTTTTTTTCTTTTTTTTTTTTTTCTTTTATTTGCAAAAGAGTAACTTTATTTCTTTTGAAAACAAAGCTACTGGAATTAATGACATGCGATAATATGCCCCAATATTATACCAGCTAAATTTGAAAATAAAGTTCATGCTTCACAATTGAAATATGCTGTGACTCTCAAATACATTCTCTGGTAATTAATAATACAATACTGAGGTCATTCATAAAATCAGTTCAGGTAGGGAACCTGGGTTATAAATGAAGCTCTTTTCAAATATTGAGAAGACTGACAACACACAGGGTTAGCTCCAGGTCAGCACATTTCTTTCTGTGCTCCATCCCTCCTTTCTTAAACAAGTGGGTGCTTAGCCTGCAAATACCATGAAAAGGCAAAGTCTAGAAGTTACAGGTTGGTTTGTAAAAATATTAAATACAATCCAAGACAAACAGTATTACTGACAACTTAATAGCAGGTGCTCTCTAAAGGAAAAAAATATCCTGAAATGCAAAAGAGATCTTTTCAGCATTTGATATCAAGGCATTTGCACATTTGTCAGGAAGTGACAGTAACAGTGAACTTTGCAGCTTACTATGCAGTTGGACTTGTAATCAAAGAGCTTTCCTTCTAGCCTGCTCACCTGTAAACCATAACATATGGTTTCTTAAAAGCTTGCTTTTTTCCCTGGAAATAATTTTCTCATTTAGAAAGTACAAGTCAAAGTATTGTTTAAACACTTGAATAAAGAGAGCTGACAACTACATTAGAAACAGTAAAAATGATCTTCATAAAAATGTTCATCAAAATTCTCTGACATAGCAAAACATTCATTTGTAAAGTAAAGTCTAATACAGCAAGCCATTCACTCAAAGGAGACCTTGGGCACATGAATCCTTGCCAGCATTGCAATGGGAATTACTCCTGTATTTCTTGTCATTATAGGGTACAAACTCTGTAATATATTAAAGTTTCCTAACAAAGAGTCCAATTATTGCACTTTATAAAAATTCTAGTAATATCAGGCTTTTGTCCTACTTTTCTATGAACACTGATGCCCTGCAAAAAAAATCTGGGGGACTAAGTAACTTCTGATGAGTAAGATGGAATAATTGAACCAGCCCGAAATATGGAATCAAAAATGGAAAAGTTTAGGAAATGAAGAGATGTAACCTTTGGAAACAGGTTTTGGTTCAGAGCAGCAGACAGATGTGTCATTCTGGTACTGACACACGTTCTCTTTGCTGGAAGAGTGGGCAATGAATGTTACATTTATGTACCACAATACAACTTGAGGACTTTGCAGAGAAACCCAAAGAACCACTAAGTTCTTATGCTGACCCTACAAGCCTGATGGGAAAAGCTCAATGACAGCCATATTTGAGTGGGGGCTTCTCTGTGAGATCTAATACATTTGCATTTGTGTCAGCAACAGACATAGCAAACAAAAATAGCTATTTCAGGATGGCAAAACAGGTAGAGTAGTCTGAGAGGCCTCTAAAAAAGGAAAATACAGCAGTTTTGGCCCTGCTTTTAACCAGCTGTATCAATAGGGAAAAAAAAAGATAGAGGAGATTTTTGTGCCAGCTATCTAGAAAAAGATGCTGCTTGAACACAAGTGATTCACAACTCTATATGAGGCTTCCAGGCCAGCAAATCACAGTCAAAGTCACTTTGTTCCTCTGCTCCTTCAGCATGGGAACGAGTGCAGAATGACTCATTCCAACCGTGGACAGTCCGTTTACAGCAACAATCATATCACCACACCTAAGAAACACAAGAAGAAAAGAGAACACATTGTGAGTCCTGCTCTGTAGTAATTGGCACACACCAACAAACAGCACTTCACTGCTGGGGTGGTAGGTTTGCATCAGGGTGGAAAATGCAACTAAAATTCCCAAAGCAGTTCAATTTGAAGTCTGTCCTACTACTGAAAGATGCCCCTGCTCATTGCAGGAGTGTTGGACTAGAGGAACTTCTAAAAGGTGCCTTCCAACTATTCTAGGATTAATCTAAAACTCATCTGGGAAATTCCCAAATCACTCTATTTCGATTCTAATACCAAGACAATTCTGCATTAAGAGCTGACCTGTACAGAAACATGAGAAAAGACATTTGGAAAGACCTAATGGAGTCAAGAGAAGATGAGATAGCATGTGCATGACAGAAGCACTGTTTGTTTGTGTGGATTATAACACATTTACACCAAACATGCCTTCACTGTAGGAGGTGTAAGTAAAGATACTTATGGTTACCAACCAACCACATTCCAACTAAGAACCTTTTTTTCAGTGGCTTATGATTTTGTCAAATATAACCATTTGGCTTGAAATCTCCCTCAGCAGATGGTTCAATTGCAGCATCTCTGCATTTTGAAATGGGTAACAAATTTGTGAGAGTGCCATTTACTGGCCCTGAGAAAATTCACCTTGAAGGGTTAAGTTCTGGTTTTTAAAACTTCAAGAGACTTCAAAAATGCATCTAATTTCTTTCTGTATTGAGCATGTTTCTTCTCTAGACACCTCTGTTTTGCAACTTGAGTGTGTGACATTCCCCAGAGTGGTCAAATGTGACCTGGAGATCAAACAGGACTTTTTCTGAAACTCATCCACTCAAGTATTGAAGGCACCAAAATGGGTGGAAAAGAGATGCTCTCCTGAGCTTTCCCATGTCTTTTCCCTGAGCAGAGGAAGAGGAAGCAGAGTTACCGACACCGTTCAAATGTGCACTCAAAAGTCCTTCTCTGCCTGAACCAAGGAACCCCATCACCCAAACCCAAGTGCTACAGTTCACTGAATGACATCTCACTCCCACAGCCTTTCTGAGGAAGTCATTTTGCCTTCTATAAGATCACTCCAGACAGATCATGTAAGCAGAAAACTGTTCTAAACTATTGAACTGTGAAGTGACTTACTCCCTCTTCCTCTCCAGCCTAATATTTAGATAATTTAAACAAAACAGAACAGCTTTAGAAAAGACCTGGCACACAATAACTCAAGATGCAAGTTCTAAGGGGCTCTCTCTTGTTGATGGCCCATTTTTAAGTCCATATTTTCAGTGGAACAGTACATTTGAAAAGAGAGTACCATATCACATTATCACACAAGAGCATATTTTCCATAGATTACAAGAGGTTAAATGTGACCATGATGATTCTTCCACTCTTCTTAGGAATGATGCTTAAATTTCTGTTTGTGTGAAGACTTCAAGTTATTAAATTCCTAATCTGAAATTATTTGAGTTGAATTGAGATCTTTAATTTAATCCAAGCTTTTCCACAGTTGGAAAAAAAAAAAAAAGTAATTTTGTGTTCAGCCAAGTTATTTTTTCATTTATTTAGTCACTGAACTGAAAAATCAATTACTGTCAAGGCTCTAGGCATAAGTACATTATTTTCTTAAGTCACTTTGTAAGAAAATCTGCATGTAAAAATAATGTAATGCCACAAAACTTCAAGTTGTGTATTTTTGACTGCCACCTTCACAAAAAATCAAGTTTATGAACAAGAGAACCCTTAACGGGAATTTTACGTCCTAGTTCTGAACTAATCCTACTGAGGCTAAGATGTGTATCTGGATACTAAACCTGGGGGCTGCATCCAAATGTAATGTGTAAGTAAAATGATATAATATTTAAGGTCAGAAGAGACCTCAGGAGGTCTATAGCCCAACCTTTACTGCAAGCAAGGTCAGTTGTAAGCTCTGACCAGGACTCTCAGGGCTTTACCCAGTAGTCTCAGAAACCTCCAAGGGCAGAGACCATGCAATTTATGCCACTACCTGACCACCCTTATGGGGAAATAGTTTCTCATAACCAGCCTCAAGCTCTTTTGTTCAATTTGTTCCTGTTGTCACTCATCCACTGCACCACTGAAAAGCCTGGCCTCTGTCTCCTTGATAATCTCCAGGTAAGTACTGGAAGGGGCTGCTGGCTGTCCCTGAAGCCTTCTTGTGGGACAAGTGCTCCAGCTCCACCATCTCAGGGACTTCTGCTGAAGTTGCTTCATTTATCAATGACTTTCCTGCCAACTAACGGCAGGGTAATGCCATGGGGACTTGGTCCCTTACACATCTTTTTAGACATCTTTATCATCTATTTTCCTGCCCTTCTATTAAAGCAGCAGCACCCATCTTCAGTATCAGTTTCCAGCAGTGGCTTTAGAAGGCTATGTGAAAGCATAAAGCAGTTTTGGCCACTTTGCAGAAGTTCTAACTTTTACCTGTTCTATAGGAAGACAAAAATTAGCTGGTTTTGCACATATACAGTGCACATTGTCTCTTGCCTAAAGTGGAGTTCAACAGGGAGACAGGAGGTGACATCAGCAGCACAGCTGAGGAAGTGCACAGGAAATGCCATCACCTCTGAGATGCCCCTTCCCCAGCACAAACACCCTGTTACTTCCCTGCATCCCACTCATCAGGGAGGCAAAGCACCACAGGGCTGCATGATCCAGCAGCACAAGATTCTACAGTGTATTTCCTTAAGCAATTAGTTGCACATAACTATTTAAAAGTGGTTCATTATGGTTGCTGTTCATACTATTACTATTATTATTTCTCCCACTGTTACTCTGGCTTACTTTAATCTTCCATCAAAGTAGGCAGGAGTTCCCAGAACAATTGTTTTAATGAAGAAAGGCTGGTTTGTGTGGTTCTCCTCGTAGCCACCGACGATGCTGAAGCCCCAGCTCCCTAAATTGCTCCTCCGCAGCACCACGTCATGGCAGCTATGCAGGCAGCTGTGGAATGGAAGCACAGGATAACAAGAGAAAAAGCCATCTATGGTTCTACAGCAGGCACAACATCTGCTATCTCATCGTTACCACTGGGCTAAGTGTGGAACAGAAGGGGAGGGATGGTGATTAGACCTCTGTTCCCAGAGTAATTTTGTAATATTCAAACCAATTACCAAAAAATCCCACAATCTTGAGACAGAAAAGTGTTTAAAAGAAGCAACACAGTGATAGAAAAATTACTTAAATACAGTTAACTTTTCAAACTGACAGTAAGAGAACTGCATTTTAGGGATTTCACAGGTGGCAACAATGTGGGTGGAAAATCAATACCTGATGTGTTCAGTTTGCAAGTCAAAAATGCAGAGCATTTGTCTTCCACCCCCAGACAGTTTAAGCTTTTTCTGCTTAATGTAAAAATTAAAAATCCATGCACAATCTTCATCACCTCTGTACTGATTTATTATCAGTAATGAAAATATAAATGACTAACCATTTTGTTACACAGAATGTAAATAATTCAGATCACACTTTACTAACTGTACTGCTATATATTATCAGCCCTAGTGAAAATTAAGTCTTGCCAGTGAAGTTGGCAATGACTGTAATTTAAAAAACAAACAGACATAGAAATTAACTTTTCAGTAAAGATACTAAGTTCTTTACTGTTGTTTGACACTGCTTTAAAGCACAATGCATAGCATAGAGCCATACATGGGCATCTGTAGCTATTTACCAAAAAAGAGACATTTATTGAGATTACTCATTAACACTTTAATAGAGGATAAATTAATTGACAGTTAAACTCAGAAAAGGTGAAACCTCTGGAAGGCCAATACATGGTTGTGCTATCTTCAGCTGTATTCTGCTTCCAGTCTGTCTGGTTCATGTTGTGGTTTTACACTTAAGTACAGACCTGGTAAATCCATCAGAGGGAAAGGAATTAACCTGCATGCCCTGACTGAAGTTAACAACTCTACTAGCTGCAGTAGGAGCTCTTCTTGATAACATATGATACCAGAATGAGATTATAGCTGCAGCCTCAAGAGAGTACAAATGATGTCCAGCGGACTGCAGAGTAGTTAAGGGGAGGGAGATTGCTGCAAACCTCTAAGATTTGGTGTTTGGCAGAGACGGTAGTGGATTCTTGAAAAAAAACCAGTGTGAGCCTATAGTTACATGGCTACAGTCTTGGCACAGGACATGCCAAGACTCTGTCAGAATGGCCAAAATCTGATGCAATATTCTGAAATTAAGTATTTGGCCTCACATACTCAGGTAGCAGATTAGCAAAGAGACAGATGGATATATACTTTGTGGTTTTATTAATAATTGCCCAGGTTTTAGATATTCTATAGAAAGTTACATTACAATAAAACAATAAAAAAGATGAATTGTGTCTTAACAGAAGATTCCACATGGGTAGTTACTATGGTTTGTGAGGGGAAAAATCCACTCTATTCATCTTCAAGTTTCCTAAGGAAACATTGCTCCTGTTCACAGCCCACTTCCTAAACATACTGCCAACTGAATACAGCCAAGATAGTCAGGCAGAAATAAGGGCAAATGTGCTGCAACTAAGCAGGTCTCTGCTTCTTTATGTGTCTCTTGCAAGACTTAGCTTAAAACACTTAAGTAAGTACTTAGCCAATTAATTCCATACCTTGGCAGTCCCAGCCACATGACCCACGATGGTGACCAGCTGGCATCGTATTCATTTTCACTGATGGTACTCAATTGTTCTTCATTAGCCTGGGGCTGTTCTTCTACAATCTGGACTTCCAGGGCTTTCAGGGCAACTACTGAAGAGGCAGCACTAGCCTTCAGCATGGCCACGGCCTCGCTGTGACTCAGGTTGGTCAGATCAATGCCGTTGATGTTCAGCAGCACATCACCTGTTCAAAGGCAGGAGGGAGAGCACATCAGTCTGACAGTCCTGCCCACCCACAGCACCTCCCACGCCAGGGCTCCATTCCCTACTGGAGTCTCTAGACCTGAGACAGTCTGAACTAACAGACTAATAGCTCTGAAGCCTTTACATTGTCAGTTTGAAACTTCAATGTATTGAGCTTGCATCAAGTTGGATCAGTGTAATTTATTTTCACATAACACATACTGTAACTCCTATGTATACTGCTCTGAAAATCTGAAATAGAAATTACTTAAGTACCTCATCAGTTTGACTGCAACTGCTACTGCAGATGCCATGACACAACTGTTTCCAGGTGTGGACCTTGGGTTCACCCTAACTTTAAAAGTGAAGGAAGAATGACAGCAGGAACAATGCAGGCACCCCAAGGTAACCAATTATTGTAGACAGGTGAGGTTCCACAGAGTGCTTTCATTAATCTGGTTTTAAGAACTTGTGACTTGGGAGAAGAAAATGGAATTCAAAAACTACTGGAAGCTTTGGTACAAAACTCAGTTAATTCAAAGGAATACATGGAACATCCCTACAAAAAGTCAAAGCCAGAAAAAGATTTCCACAATTTTAGTTTTATGTTTTTTAAAAGCATCAGGATGAAAACAAGAATGTTATTAACTATCCAGTGGCAGACTACTTTTTCACACAATGTCTCCCCAATGAAAGCCAGAAAAACCAGATCAAAAGTTCAAACACCTGGGTCCCATTTGGAATGAGACTCAGCTTTTAAAAGGTTTTTCCTCCCAGTAGCTTCTGTGGCTACTTTACTGTTACACAATGAAAGAACAATAGTGATTCTTCTATCAAGTGTGTTTTTCATAGTAGTACAGAAAAAGAAAGTGTACCTGCTGGTGTGTGGGTGTAAATCTCCCTTTCTCAGAAGCATAGAAGGATGCTCCCACACTGTTCTTCTAAATGTACAATCTGTGAAGTTTCTTTCCTAAATTTCTTTCCTGAAACATTCTGTAATTCTGTGAACTGTGAATTGCAGAGATCCCACAGGCAGTCTCTGATTCACATATGACATAATATGTTCTAATCATCAAATGCTTTGCTATCAATTACGCAGGACTGCCTTCACCAATGCTGAGCCTAACCTCCACCTCCTCATTCCCTTTTATAAAGCCAAGGAACAGGGACAGGTGTTGCAGCACCCCTGAAAACCAGCAAACTCATGCTGTCCCAGAGGATAAGAAAGCTTTTGGGAACCAGGATTAACACTGACGTAGTTTTTGGGGCAAATTTTGTGTGGGTGAGCTGTGGCCTGTCATCAGAGCTTTTTTGCTGTTCAGATATTATACCAGGGAGCAGAGATTCCTTGGACAGAGATGTGGTACAATCCATTAAATGTAATGCAAAAACAGGATGTATCTGCATCACAGTATACCCTCAGCTCAGGGGATTATCATCAGCTGTAAAGAATTTAACCATAACATTTCCTGATCTTATCCACTTCCCCTGCTATCATGCTGTAAACATCCCCTTCCCACAGAAGGTGAAAGTGCAATACTAAATACTGTATTTCCATTACTGAATCATGAAGAAAAGCATCCATAACTATTTTCCTACATGTGTGACAAGACTTTTTGACACCACTTGACTCCAGAGAATGTAGTGATCAAAAAGCAACCAGAGGCAGCCGTGCCACCAGGGAAGCCAAGCCCCACCTCGTTTAATCCTGCCGTCTCTTGCCAAACACCCGTGAGGCTGCACGCTTGTCACAAAGATGGGCAGCTCGCCACTTTTGCTGCCTCTGCCTCCTGCCACTGTCATTCCCAGAGATTCATGGGGCTCTTTTTTCACAGTAATGTGCTTTTCTTGGCATGTAACACACTGGGAGAGATCCTGTTTAATAAGGATAAATAGCATTGTTAAAACTGAGGAAAAAAACCAAGCAAACCAAAACCGAAAACCAGAACAAAACAACTAAATACACCCCAAAACCACATTTTGGCACTTTAATGGAACAGTTTAAAAGGACTAAACAGTAGAAACCAGCTTTGGCTGGATTTCTTCTCAGTCAGATTCGCCCCCCTCCAAAAAAAAACCCAAATCACCAACAAAAGCTCCATTAATGCAGATACTTAAACATAGAAAGATTATAAAGGTCCATTTTGACTCTAGTTTTTCTTAATATACTACACGGGAAGAGGCTAAATTTTAGGACTGGTCAAAATGTCTGGAGACAAGCCAGATACAAATCTTTTGATGCTGGTGAACATCAGTATTACTTTGTTTGTCAGTAGAACATGCCCCAGAACTACAAAGAAGCTCCTAAGAAATGAAAAGGTGTTTTCATGATGAGAGTAAGAGACCCTTTAAAGCCCTTATGCATCCTGTTCTCTTTTTCAGCTGGTATGTAGTACCTTCCAGAGCACAAACTAAGGCCAATTGATGCTAATGGCTTGTAATGGGTACCTTGGGCAGCCTCCCTAATGATTATAATGAAGACTCAAGCTTGAAACAAGAAGAGATCCTATATTAAATTTTCCAACAACTGAATGATGATGTTCAGCTTGTATTTAGCTCTGCCCCATAAAAAGAGATCTAAATCTAAATCAAAGTAAATTTTATTTGCCAAAGCCTTTCCCTCGGGCTATTAAGTAAAAGATTCAAACCACTGCACATACACCTGTGACAGCATCTTAAATTGACAGAATACTTGCAAGGAATCCAAAATAATGAAAGAAGTAATCTGAGATATTCTTCAAAGTGTATATATGTATATAACTCTCCCACCTTCTCCTGAAAAATGACAACATTGTCTTCTTTGACCTCCAATGCCATGTTGCTCTTTCTGACTGGATCTGCTCCCCACATACACATTAATCATGGAAGAAGCTATATGTAGATTCACCTCAACTTATACAGACAGTTCATTTCTAAGGCTTCAGCCCTCATGACTGGCTGCTGCCACACAATCATATAAACATACTTTAAGCAACAAGGCCTCAAAGCCAACTACAGGTTAATGAGAGCAAGATAATTGATACAAAACATGAGAAACGTCCACTTGCTGTTACACAGGACTTCCAATTTTTAATGAGCCCACAGATAGCATTGATCAGTGAGGGAAATCCACTCATCCAACTTTGGATCAACTTTGGAACTGTGGTAAGAGCACAGCTCATCCTGGCACATGCAAACTTGCTTCAAGCTCTGATATCAACAAACTAATTGTGTGGGTATGACTCAGTGCTGTGGCCTGTACCCACAGCCATGATATTCAGGAGCCTCACTTTTGTCCATCAGGAGGAAAACAACCTTCCTAGAGCCTCATTTGCTCTTTTCTGAAATGATCCTCACTTTTAAAAGAAAATACTATCAATGCATGTAAGTTATCCCACCAGAAGTATATGATGCTAAATAGTAAAGCAAGTAGAGTGGGCAGGTGGAAAAGTGGATTTGTTGATATGGTCAACATAATTATTTCACAAAGTCGACATCTTAAGAGTGAGAAGTTGTACTTTTCTAATTACAATAACATCTCAAACACAGGCTCTATTTTTGCATGTCTTCTAAATAATTTGATACTAGCTTCATGAAAATCTCTTCATTTTGCCTTTCTCTCCCTGCTTGAGATCCTGCAGTACCCAGCAGTCTTGCAGCCAGGATTGTTGACTCATGAAGGAGATGACACATCCCTCCAACATGCTCTTTATATGCTGGATGGTGGGCACCACACATCCAGCACAGCAGCAAGAAAAACCGTAACAATCTTGAATAACAGCCCTTCCATGCAGGAGTACCAGCCACTGTCCTAGACAAGGTCTAACAACTACAGCTGGATGAGCTCACAGAAATGTAGTCAGCAAATCCAAAAACATACAGAAAACCTGTTGTGTATCTTTTGCTCCAACTCCAGACATGATGCAGGACTTGAGTATTTGGGAGTCACCACCATGTTTTCATTAATTAGATTTTTAAAAATACATAATCCTTTCTTCTAGCTTCACCTTGCTACACATACCACCACATAAGTAAACCAGTATTTTTACTTTTCAGAAGGAGAAGCACCAACCTTATGTGAGTTAGGTCTGCTGTGAAACAGCTGCTGGGACTGGTGTTGGTGTGAGCTGCTGTTGTGAGTCGCGGTGTCACGGATAATGCTGACTGTCTGTGACTTCAGGGGTCTAGAGATGATCAAGTTCACTCTCTCCCCGCTCGCCTGTTTAATACATTAGGTCACCAAACATCATCAAGTTTGACAGGATATTGATTATTAGAAAGGGAGGAAAACATACGACAGAATGTGAAACAAGACAACAGAAGACCTTGCTTTCCAGTTCCTTTTTAGAGTGCACACTCCTTTACTTGCTTCTTTTAACAATACCCCCCGAATACAGGGGAAATTAACATTCTTCCTTCAGCTCTGGTGTTACCTTTACATCAGCTAAAAGTCCTTTTGTCAAAAGGACCATTTCTCACTTTGTGTTACAAAACTTCAAACATTAAAATTCACCCCATTCCATTTGCAGCTGCTGTGAACTCCAGGAACACATAACAATAAATGGAAGAAATATCTATGTGATAGCTCCAAGATCTACATCTTTTGATCAAAAGCTCTGAATACCTCTGGCACTTCCCAAAGGCACTTGCAAGAAAGATGTTACACACAAGCATACCACCTTATTCTTGATTTTGGGGAATACTAGGAGACCCAGTTATCAGATGCTAATAAAACATCAATTCTTTTTATTGCTGCAAAGCCACACCTCAAGAGTTACCCAATGCTAAATTCTAATCACTGTATACAAAAACTGGGAATTAAAATTCCCAAGGGAATTGGGAAATTACAATTCCCAAGATTATTGTTATTTTCATTTCCCTGCAAGAAAAACTCTTGAAATTATTTCCTGAAACATGTATTTACTACTCATTTGTATCGGAGTTCTTTGTGGGGTGCTTTAAGCAAAGATGACTGCACTGGACTGCAGGAACATACTACTGGTATATTCCAACTTTCCTAAAAACAGAGCCATTTTAACGAACATCCCATTGGCAGGAAGTAGCAAAGTGCTACATCTGTTTCCTTACGGACTGGGAGAAAGGCATGGAGTAAAGGTTTTTCTGTAGGGACACAGAAGGGTCATATATCACACTGCAAAAAGCTTCACGTAATGTTTGTGTCCAGAACATAATCAGAAATTGGAAACAGCCCCTCTCTGAACACTCAGAAAATCAGTTGTACCATTCATAACTCATGGAAAACCTCTATTTGACTTCTCAGCTGCTACCTGTTGGCTAACATCTAACAAATTACTTTCCTGTTTTAACTCAATTCCATGCACAGGCAAATCAACAAAAAAGCCCACTTCTATAGAGCTTACTGAGAGATTAAAATACAATACATACATAAATAGAATGACAATAATCCTATTTTTTTTCTTCTTCCCTGCTAAACAATAGGCTACAACAGGCTACTCTCCTTGCTCACATGAGCTGTCTTCTAACCTTCAGGCTGCATTCCAGTGAAGACGAATGCATTTTTCACTTCTGAGGAAGTGAAGTTCATCTGGTAGGTGCCAAAGCACCTATTACTTTCAGAACATAAATCACTGTAGATTACATTGACACAGGCTCTTTGGCCTCACAGAAGCTGCTCTGTCTGGGAGCAGGCTGTAGCAATAAAGCGAGCTAGGGCTCAGGCAGGGAAGGCCAATCACCTGTATAACCTGAGCAGCAAGCTCCGGCGTGCCGTGCTTCAGGTCGTGCCCGTTGATGGCCAGCACGCGGTCGTTGCTGCAGAGCCGGCCGTCCTGGGCAGCCAAGCCCCCTTCCAGGAGGTCGAGGATGAAGACGCCCGGCTCGTCCGTCCTGCGCACCAGCTTGATGCCGAGCTGCTCGCTGGAGTCGCGCTTGTGCAGGGTCACCTGGAAGCTGTCGTCGCGGCCGGGGCCCGGCGCGTCCCCGTGGCCGTGCGTGCGGCCGCCGAAGCGCCGCTCCCGCAGCACCGTCAGGTGCAGCACCGAGCACGGCTGCGACAGCACGGCGCGCGCGTGGTTGTGCGACACGTTGCTGATGTCGAAGCTGTTCACCTGCACAACAACAGCAACGAAAGGCACAACCTGCCGTCAGGTGTTCGGTTAAGTCCTTTCCAAAGTAAGTTCACCCGCTGCAAAACCAGCCTTGGAGCAGGCTGCATGTCTGACCTTACTATGCTTCCCCTCCTGTCATTCCATTCTTTCTTGCAAACTCACACTGGATGTTCAATCTATAAACTTACTTTTATGTTGGAAAAGATCCTCAACGCCATCAAATCAAAGTGTTACCCCCCAGCACTGCTAATTCCACCACTAAACCATGTCTCCAAGTTCTACATCTACATGTCTTTTAAATACCTCCAGGGATGGTGACTCCACCACTTCCCTGGGCAGCCTGTCCCAGTGCTTGACAACCCTTTAGGGGAAGACATTTTTCCTAATATCCAATCTAAGCTTCTCCTAGCACTATTTCAGGCCTTTTCTTACAAAAGTGACAACATGTCCCCAAAAGTCAACACCGTCTGCCATCATAGGCAAAGGTTTTTGTTTTCTTGATCTCCTATATATGTCTTCCTTAAATCTTCATGTTGTTTGCTCTCCAGGAGAACATGGTATGTGCTCTCAGCGTCAAGCACAGAATCACTTAAAACTGCAAAATAATAGCTATAAAAAGAACGCATCCAAATATCTGAAGCAAGTTTGTGTCTTACAATATGCAGTACTTTCATTATGAAAAAATATTTTTAATATTTTAAAAATATTTTTTAAAAATTGAAGTCAAGAATAATGGAGTTGGTTCATTAAGATAGTAAAAAAAAAAGGCAGTTGTACTAATTCTCAAGTCTTAGCATGAAGTTAATTTTCCACAGATTTCAACCAGGCCAGAGTTTCAGACTTATGACCTGTATCACCCAAAATTCGCTTGTAAATGAAAAACAGGTTAAACTTTCTCTACCTAGAACTAAGAATTGTGTTTGTTATACGGCCCACTGATCCAAAGAACAGTAACTTCAGTCGTTTCTTGTAAAAATAAGAACTGACAGTACAATGAGATTTGGCAGAAAAGAGGAATATGACAAAAATTCAGGACAAAAGCTGTGTGTGCCTTATTTTGTAAGAAAGGATTCAAAGTTAACATTAGAATTTCATCCTTAGCCTTGGTGGAGGAACTCCTGCCCCACGATTTCCGCAGATAGAAACTAACACCAAATGATTTATACCAATTGATGTGCCTTACCTAAGCCTTTTAATACTCCCTATTGCAAGCTAAGTAAGTAAAACCAAACATGCAGCTTCTCGCCATCTAACAGCAATATTAAAAGTATAAAAATATACCAAGTAATCTATGCACAACAGCTGCCACGTTTACATCACACATCTGAGCTGAGGGGCTCCCAGAAATCTGTGCTGAACAATTTGGCTGTGGTGGTTTCTGATGGTGAAGGAGGACTGCACCCTCCCTGAAACACCTCCAGCCCAAAACCCAGCACAAAGCCACTGCTGCTGGCAGCACTGAAAGCTCAGACAGAGCCACAGTGGTGTCCTGCTCTGCTACTGCCCCAAGACAAGTTGTAACCTTGGGCAGAAGAAAAAGAGGCACAGCTAGGAAGAACATTTAGAGCTGTATCCTGCAAAAGCCACTAAGGCCCATCCATCAGAGCCTTTAAATTAAATCCATTTTTATTTTTAACTGTAGCTAGCTAAAGTAAATACATAAAATATGAGAGTACTCAAAGGGCACAGAAGAATATATGCAATAGAATGTAATTCTTCTTTCTATAAGGCAGTTTAAAATTTCAGAATAAAACAGCCTTAGCACTTCTTGGGCTAAGAAATTCTCATTAGGACATGCTTCACATGAATTACAGTCACAGTCCAGCACAAAAAAGAGACAATTTGTAGAGCACTTTGAAAATGTTAGGCACCTATCTGTACCTTGCAGACAACACAAGCTTTTATGTAGCTGTTACTAAATGGTGTTCCCAAAGCTCTTAAAAGCATAATACTTCTTGTTTGACTGGGCAAGAAAATGCTGAGTTTCATCTCTCAGTCCTTGCTGGCTCTTTCTTTTAGACCTTTACAGCTCATAAAAGCCCTGGAAGACATTTTCAGAAATATCCAACCCAAGTGTACACGCTGAGCTGCACCTAAGTGCACCTAATTACAGATGGCAGAGATTGAACCTGATCATTTTAATATAACAGCTCAGCACCTGCACAGGTAAATTCAAAGAAATAAAGATATTCTATCTCCCCCAAAAATTTAGATTTTACCCTCTGTACCTCTCCCTTGGCATGAGGGAAGGACTTTAATGGACACCCACTTAGTATCTGACAGCCCCACTGCCAGGCTGTTGATAGAGAACTCACTGCAGCTAGTAAATTCCTATTTACAGTCAATTCACTGCCATTTATGGCTTTGGAAACTGTAACTGACAGCTGCCCAAACAGCAGGAATTTCCAAAGCTTCACTGGAACTCAAGCTCCCTATTCTGTCAAACAAGTAGAGCCCTTAGTATAAAAATAAATGAGGCAGCATTCAATCAGTGTCTGCAATTACTTGTTGAAAAGGCAACATCTTGGAAACCTCTTGGGTTGTTTTCTTGGCCAGCCACTATGCTTACACTCCAAGAGCAGAAAAAGGCACATTTCTCAAAAGGGACTTTATTTTCTGAAGTGCAAGCTAATTCTATTCCAAGGGTAACTACAGTATTTAAGCTACTTCCATCAGCTTGATTTCAAAACAGTAAAATGAAGAAGGCTTGCAACTAGATTTGGACTGATCTAAGGCTGCCAGATCAAAAGCAAACATTCTTACTGAAGTAACTTTGAATTGAATTTGTTTCAGGTGGAAGGATTAAAAATAGAAGCTGGATGACTGTTCTATTTATGTAGCACTCAGTTACTGCCATTCTTAAATGTAGTATAAACAACCCCTTCCCATAATATAAAAACTAAAACTTCTAAATTCATAGAATTTGGTCTTTTTCTGCTGCCTGTGGCAAATTACTTAAAACCAAAACAAAAATACACACTCTATCAAAACCAACTTACATTTTGTTTATTTTTTTTTTCTTTAAATACTTTGAGCACCTTGCTTTAAATCCTTCCATTGAAGCCTATCACTGAGTCTTTTATACATACTGAAAGATGCTGGTCAACTGCCTCAGCTTTTGGAAGGCAAGAGTGAAGCCAGATTAAAATAACAGTTTAGATGAAGCCAGCCTTACAATCCACAAATTGCTTTTTACATAGGACAAGTTACGCCAACTTGCCAGCCAGAAATAACCTTGGGCTTCTTTGGAATGCATGCATAAAGTTGAAATAAGGACCAAGTCCCACAGCATTTAAAAACAGAAAAATAAACTTGTATTTTAAAAGTTGACAACAGATGCTAGGGAGGGAAGATAATTCCAAGGACTGGTCCGACAAACAACAAAGCATGATAGCCAAAAGTGCTAGAACAACAGGCTCTGCTCTGAATATTAATTTGCTTTCCAACTGATAATTACAATGCTAACATTGACACAACACAGTCTGACAAGAAAAATCTTCCATCTCATTTTAACAACAATTCTGCAAGGAGTGAATAGAAAGCAAGCAGAATATGTAATTAGATTCCATACTTGAAGTATTTGGTCTCCAGCAAGAAGTCTTCCATCTCTGGCAATGATCCCATCTCGATAAACCTCTTGAATGACAATGTTGATCAAAGGTGTTTCATTGCCACCCACTATGCTAATTCCTAATTCAATATAAGGATTGGACCGATGAATTTCAATAGTAGTGATCTCTCCTTCAGGCAAGGTAGGTGGCTGTTGATTTGCTGCCAATTGTTTTTAAAAAGAAAGACAATTAATATCTTTTCCACCTCATTCACTTCCAATAAAATAAATCACAAAAAGATAATGTAGACAGACCACAAAGTAGCAGTTTAACAAAAAACTAAACCAGTGCAAACGGATCAGTTCCACTACTTGTTGAAAGCCCTAGGTTGTTAGAAAGGAACTAATGACTTAGTAGCATCCATGCTTGCTGAAATGGGGTCATTTGGATTCGAACAGGATATTCTGAACCCTTTGGATCCCATCCTTTATAATAAATTTCATATGCTTCATTGGGTCACCTGGGGATTTGCATTTCATGATGACAATAAAAATCTATTTTAGGGGTTACCCCACAATAACCTCTTTGTCTTGCAATTGCATGAGGGGCTGCTATTGGGTTACTGGGTAAACTGAAGGAGTCCATTTCTTTAGCAAACATGGAGACAACTAAGGAGGAAAAAGGAGAATTCTAAAGGATGGCAAAAATGGAGAAGAAGAAAGGGGACAGGACCACCTTCCTCTGCGGTAAGGCTCAGCACTTCCTCTCTAAAATCCCAGATGCTAAAGGTGTTACTGCTCATTCGGTGCAGATGGGTGCAGGGGTAACTCAGCTGCCTTTTTGCTCGAGCAGGACAGCACTCCGTGTGTGAGAAGGCTGCTGATCCAGTTGGGGGGAAAGGGTGAAGAGGGAAAAACAAATTTCATCTTAGAAAACAACTTTTGTAATTTTATAGAAGCTACACTCCTTCCATCTCACTGGTGAGGCCAGTCCCACTAAGAGATGAACATGAACTACTGTACTGTGACACAATAAATAATGACACAGCACCACACTAGCCAGCACACACTCTGACGTATTTCTTTCCTTTCTGTGACTTTCTCAGTTGTAAACTTGCACATAACCAAAACCCACTAATATTTCTCCAGAAATTGCAAAAGAAAAGAGCCAAAGATGAAGAGGCACATTCACAGTTGGTAAGAGACAAAAGCTCTGACAGCACAAATGTTTCCACATCTGATAGAAGATACTGGAGAAGATGAGTGATGACATACTGTCTGTTACTGTGCTCTCCTCGAAAGGCGGATTGTCGATGCCGGGCTCGTCCATCCATGCGGGCAGGGCGGGTGAGGTAAAGCTCGGCTCAGCTGGCACTAGTCCCTGCTCAGGGTCTGGAGACAGACTGCTGGGCTGCTCCGGCCCGCCCACACCACTCTCGCCCTCTGCTTCGGCTTGCAGCTTGCTCGTTTTCCTCCTCTCCAGAGCAACTCTCCGATGAGAAGCCCCAGGACACCTGGAAAGACAACACTGACATCATGCTTCAAGCCTGCAGCCCTGCTTGTAGCACAAAACCCAAGTATTTCATCAAGTTAAATCAGTCTTCTTCAAAGCCACAGCTTTAAATGCAGCATAAAAAACATAGTAAACGTACTGAATTTTAAGGCCAAAATATCTTTTAGTGGACAAAACCCCAATACTGCTTTCTTCACAAAACTTCTACTAGGCAGTTTTTTGGCCATGAGCTCAATGTGCTGTAACACCTTCTGAACATGGACTTATTATTTTATCACAGAAGGGTTTGGGATTGTAAAGGGCCCAAAAGATCATCTAGTTCCAACCCCTCAGCCATGGATAGGGTCACCTTCCACTAGAACATGGATTCTGTACATTTCAGTTTCTGGAAGATAACCTGCTGGAAAGATTAAGCATCATATTTTCCTGGGCTCATTCAAAGGAGGAAAGAGATTAAAATAGTACCTATACTGCGATCTAAGTGCTAAAATACTGAAAGAAAACTCTCTAGGAATCTGTATAAGAGGTTCAGCAAAAGTAACAGCTCTTGGCCCAATAGAAGGTGCTCTCATCTCCCTCCTGTCTCCTGTTTTTTCTTTCTGACTTCACATAGCAGGTGAAATTTTTGTTTCCCTTATGCAACAATGCTCCCTCAGCATTTGATGCTTTTCACTACAAACTCAGTTTTGTAAGTTTCAATTACTCTTAATGCAGTATTTTTTTTGCTTATGTTTAAAAGCCTACAATACCTTATTACAAAAAAGGGCCAAAATATTGCAAGTTTATGTAAAGCTTTCATTTATCGAATTGTCTTGCACTTACGTGCACATAATTAGATGTGGATATCAATCTCACATCTGCTCTGTGACAGTTTTGCCAGTGTCTGATAAATCACTTCTTACAGTATTTGATGTCCTTAAACTTCCTGCTTCTGAAGCTGCTGACCACCTAAAAACACTCACACTGTAGCAATGTCAGGAAAAAAAGTAGCCACATTCCTGAAAGGATTCAGTGTTTGGAACCTAGCAGATTGTTATAACAAAAGAAGAAATTACTTATTCTTGCAAAAGAAGAAATGTGTTAACAGAGTAAAAAACAGCAGAAGCCTAATGACATCCTAACTTATTAAAGCAGAATGTTTTGAGAATCACAGTTCTGTTCTGACATTCTGTAAAAGGGATTTGGTAATTATATGGTTAGACTGTTTCAGCATGGATTTTGAAGATAACCTGCTAATATACATACATAACATTAGATATATAGATAGGTATTTTCAAGGGTTTTGTTTTTTTTTTTAATGATATACATAGAATGGTAGAGTGGTTGTGGTTGGAAGGGATCTTAGAGATCATCTAGTTTAAATCCCCGCTGCCACGGACAGGGAACATCTACTAGACCAGGTTGCTCAGGGCCCCATCCTGCCTGGCCTTGAACACTTTCAGTAATGAGGCATCTGCAGCTTTTCTAGGAAACTTCTTCCAGTTTCTCACCACCCTCATGGTAGAGATTTTCATCCTATTATTTAACCTAAATCTACCATTTTTCAGTTTAAAGCCATTCCCCTTAACCTATCACTACATGCCCTTACAAAAAAATACCTCTCCAGCTCTCTTATACTCCTTTTAGATACTGAAAGGTGCTATAAGGCCTCCCCAGAGGTTTGTGTTCTCCATGTTTAGAAGAGTAGACAAAGATAACCCAACTGAAATATGCATAAAAACATACACTAGAGACAGTTCGTATTATGTCACGATGCATTTCAGAAATAATTCCTTGGGGCTTTTCCCAAAGCAACTGCTGGTCATTTTGTGCTTCAAAGTTAAGCAAGTGTAAGCAGGAAAGATGAAAATTATTTCAAAGGTTTTGCTCTGTGAAAACATTTCCCTTATTTTAATGATGGGACACAACCCTATTTCTTGGCTTTGCCCAGACACTATTTACTACAGAAAACCACTGGTAAAGCAGGACTAATTGGCCAATATATCTGTCTGGTGGCCAGAGACACACAATTACAGGTGAAAATCAGGAGGAAATTTCTACCATTGACTATTTCACAACCTCAAAACAACAGTCCCAAGAGAACAAGAGGAGGAAAGATGCTATTATTTTCCTTAGTATTTCTAACATATTTTACCTTGATGGGTTAGCCTCATGCTTCCTCAAATCTTAATGCTGGCAACAACAAGCAAAAAAAAAAAAAAAAAAGTAAAAAAAAAAAAAAAAAAAAGGAACAATCTCCAACATCACTCACTTCTGCAGCAACACAGCAAGAGGTAAATGCTCTTGCAGAGAAAACCTTTTGTCTGCTGGGAGCTCAGACAGACATGCTCTCCTACACTGATTCACAAGAATTTAGGACAAAACCAGCCCAAGCTGTGTGTCCTTTCTGTCCCTGAATGGCTGTGCTTTAGAAGGGGTGATTTCTCAGCAAAGAGGTAAACAAACAGTTCAAAACCAACACTGTCAGAGAACCACCCTTCAATCCCTCTGAGTATGACAGCAGAGTCCAGCCTTCCTGGACTACAGCCGTGAGCCAGACGCTTCCTTAGATACCTCCTACAAACCACTGCACTGCTGTTGACTCTGACTCAGCCATCTCAAAAGGCCTGAGGAGCCCAAAGGACCTGCTTGAGGTGGCAAAGCACACCTTAGAGTTTTGGGGTTTTTTTAAGCTGTGTCAAATCAGGACAGCACGAAACTCATCCCTGGAAGTGTCCTATTTCTGTCAAAGCCTTCTAAACCACAGTCAGGTCCTCCTCCACCCTCCTTCACAGAGCACATTCTCCCATCATTACCTGGCAGCTGATGAAAGTCATCATACAAAATATAAATAGATTTGAGGTTTATTTTGGCCAATGATGTTTAATTATAATTTCAAAAGCTAGTACCAAGAAATGTAAACAGCCTTGTGAGCACACCTACTCAGTTCAGTGGAATCCTTTTTGTGCCTTACTGTGTGAGGCAAAAAAGGGCAAAACCCCCCAGATTCTTCCCCAAATTAACCAGTAATTGTAATAGACTCTAAATTTCAGTCTAGTACAGTGCAACTGCATTGCCAGGAAAGTAGCAGCCTAACAGAGATATTAATTCATGGGATGCCAGTTCCTAGGTCTTTAAACACAGCATGCCACCTACCAAGCAGCAAAGCCCTGTATTGATATTCAAGCACATCTATACGGATATTTTTTTCTTTCCACTTGCAACATAAAAAGATTTTTGTTGGCAGGAAGAATGTATTATTCACAAACAGCAAAAGCATGCAGCAGTTGTAACAGTTAAGGACCAATAAATCTCTAGAGGTGCACACTTTCACTAATACCAAATATCTGGGATAAAGAGCATTTTGGACTAAACCCTGTAACAAGTTTTGTACACAGATGGGCACCTTGTAATCCAAACAAGCTTTGAAGATTGGATTCTTTTACTCATAAAAACATTCTCGTAAAACAAATTGTATAAATAAGGGTTGAATTCAAACTTAGAGAAATGGTATTTCATACCTACCTAAAAAACCACAATATCTTGTCTACGAGCAAGAACAAAGGCAGAATTGTTTCAAAAATTCTTAGAAATTCTTTAATTTCTTTCATGAATCAAGATGCTCAAGAGTAAGATTCCAACTCAAACTATTCTATGATACTAAAACTACCTAGCTAAACCAACTGAGTAATGTTACTTAATAGGAAGATTGAAGGGCAGTTATTCTAGGGATGCAAAATTAGCTTCTGCTTATATTCAACTTCTTATTCAGCACCCGCTTCTGCTGAGGTCTGGATGGTGACAGAGTATAGCTTTTACCTTCAATTGCTCTTAATTCATATCAGACAGAGAAGAAAAATGGGTCTTCTTGTTTGGTGGGTTTTTGTTGTATTTTTTTTTACAGCCAAGTCTGCTGGATTTCTCATTTAAAAGCTGACTTCTTGGAACACCAGCAGCAATCCCTCTTTGCTGATAAAAAGAGCTTTCATACAAAATTAAGATGTAGTTTGCAGGGTATTTCTGCAGAATAACAGCAGGAGCTTGAAAAACACATTTGCTCACTGACTACTGAAAAGAAAGAATTCATTGTAACCTACGCCATCAGCTTCTGCCCAGTCTAGTGATTTGATAAAAGCAAACACACTAAATAACCTCAAACCAGTTGCACTAAATCATTTTCCAAGCAGGAGCTGTACTTAAGCAAAGACTGCAAAGAAGCAACCCAAGTGCCTTTGCTATTGCTCATAAAACCTTGCCAGCAAAGTGACCTTAAGCAGTAATTTTGGCATGATTTACAGCTGCAATTCAAAGTAAAACCTGGTGCTGCTTTGGAAAGTTAAATGTCTGGGTCTTAGTAACTCTTTTGGAAAAAAAAAAAATAAAAAAAAAAAAACGAAGGGAAAAAAGAAAGTGAGGAAAATAAGGCACCAGGAGTTATCTAGGTTTGGGAATCAGAGAAGACTAAGGAAAAATAAAATAAGAGGTTTTGTTGCATAGTTCTCTCTCCTACTCAACAATGTGAGAAGCTTAGAAGGAGTGAAGTGGCTTCAGAGCAGAGAACAACCACAAGAGGGATTGTTTACCTTTTCAGCTATGGGTAGAGTCCATAGGGCATGTAAAAACTGTGAATCTGTTGCCTATCCACTTACACAGAAGAATGTTAAATCCCATAGATCCTCTTCACTACTGGTGCTCCAAAGTGCCAGGCAGGGACAGTACCTGCAGCTAACATGGGAGAGTGTGGGAAGAACAGGGCTCACCAGCACTGCCATAAACACCAAAATAAGTGGGATTGCCAGGATTTTGAATGATAAAATTCTGTACCTTTAAAATTTGTCTTCCCATGGATTTTGTTACTCTAGACCCATATATTAGGCATGCTGAGGGACACACAGTGAATAGCTCAATTGTTTCTTTAATTCCAAGAAATGCAATACTATATAAAGTTCAAAGTTAATTTGACTATAAAACCATCTGCAGTGTTACCCAGTTGGAAAAATGTCTCCATCTAAAATGGTAACCTAAGCTACCATACGGAAATCCAGGAGACAAAAGCTAAAGCCCAACCCAAAAGCAATAAACACATTATAAAGTTGTAAGAATTTCACAATATATTTTGTACAATAGACTTCTTTCACTTCTGAATAACCTGTTAGAATTAACTCAATTAAAATCATACAAAGAAAATCTCATTGACTTTTTGTCAGATTTTCTTCTCATAGATTTACCTTTGATATTTAGAAATTGCAGCAACAACTAGGTTGGAAAAAACCTTTGAGACCATAGAGTCCAATCCATGATCAAGCCTCACCACGTAACTAGACCATAGCATTGAGTGCCACATCCAGTCCTTCCTTAAACAACTCCAGGGAATGAAACTGACACTTACTTTACTAGACTCTAACAAATTTTCTATACCAAGAGACTGAAAAACAGTAGAGCATGACTCATGTGGTTCTTCCCTTTAAATCGTATTACATCACTCTGTTTAACTTTAAAAACCAAGTTTGCAAGTGAATGTAATGAAACTCAAGAGTCTGAGAAATCAGGAATATTTTCTTTGTGCAATGAAGTATCATGGAGTGCAATTAGTGACTGTGAAGTAATTAGATTTTTGTCTGATGCCTCTCATCTCCTTGTGGGAGAATCTTGCAGTAATGTTCCTTACACTCTGAGGCACCTGGTGGATACAATGACATTTTCTTCCAGTTTTTATGCTCAAATGAAGCCAATTAAAAAAAAAAAAAAACTGGAAAAACCCCAGTGTGAAGGGTTTTAGACAGTGAAAATTAACCAACCATACTGCCTTCTTTAGAAACACAAAGCAGCTCATGTAAAGGCTTGTTGAGACTTGTTGGTTTATATTAATCAATGCTGACAATTACAATAATACTGAATTTTGTATTACTTTTCTAAATGTAATGATCAGTAGTAGAAGTTTACTGGATTCACTAATCCATATTCAGTTGCTGCCATCATTTATGTCAGCAATGATAACTTATAGGTGCTCAGATGTTTGCAAATAAACTTAATTGAAAACTGTAAATCACCATATACTCAAAACGTGTATCAGCCAAGATAACCAAGACAACAGAAGGAATTGAAAATGAGCAGCTTTCTGCAACTGAAAGCTTTTTTCCAGCCGACATACACGAAAAGCCTGTGACTCAGCTCACTTGGATTCCACAGCAACCCTGTGCATTAAGTAAATGGATATTTCATGTATACTTAAAGAGTTCATACACAGTGCTCTATGTACAAATAGATTACATGACCCTCTTGTAAACAGCCCTAATATCATTCAAAACAATGTCAACCAAGGAAAAAGGACTGAAGAAGTGAGGGATATGACAGTGGGAAAGCAGAGATGAATCAAATACTTAGCAGTAGTCCTGCTAGCATTTTGCCTTTCATTAAAACCGAATCAATTAAATACCAGGATTATAAATCATAAAACAGTTAGGTCTCCTCACCATACCCAAGTCATCATACAGATCAGAAACTACTTGCCACAAGTAAATAAGCAAGTGCTTAAGCTAACATGGAAGCCATGTGGAGAATTAAAAAAACAAAGAAGATAAAAAACTAGCGAGAAAGGCTCCTAATTAGTCCCTGTACCTCCCTGGCATGGACACCAAACTACAGTAACAAAAAATACCCAAGCACCTCCACGCTCACCACAGTCCACAGGGCTGCTGCATGTTCTGCATGCCCAGGATCCTCCTGACCTCTGAATCCCCAGAAGCCTTCGGGATGTGAGGAAAAAGGAAGAGGGCACACTGGAAATATGAATGTGAACAAACAATTTCCAAGGCAGGTGGTGTCTGTCCTTTTCCCTTTGCAGAGCACTTGCCTGCAGGCACATGCTCCCAATCTCCTCTGCAACATCACTCTTCACCAAGACAGTCTCCAACTGGACAGAGACATAGACTTGGAAAGAAGTCCATGGAGTAGGTCCATGCACTTCCCAAATTAACCTTTCTGTCCAGATGGTCACCAGTGTCCCTGGACTGAATGAGGGCAGGCAGAGAAGGTCCACCAGTCCTGAGAGATACCATGTCCATCTGCCTACCTCAAAGCAGGATCAATTCTGATGTAACTACTCCTGATGAAAGTTTGTTTAACATGTTCATAACACTTCTAAAAATGGGGAATGGACAACTACTGCCTAACCAGTCCATGCCAGTGCCTGACCATTAAAAAGCTTTTTCCCCTAAAATCTGAACTTGATCTTCTTTGTTCCTACTACACTAGTTCTCTCCTCTCTGGAGACAGTTTGCACATCTCTAATCTTCCCACTCCCTCAGCCTCTCTTCCCCTACAGTAATCAAATACCACTGTATTTTATTTTTGTGATAAATCGTTTTCTTCAGATCTCTAATGATCCATGTCATTCTCCCTATGGCTATCACCAAGCAGTCTTCACTATTTTCTGGTGTGATACACAAAAAAAGGGTAATCCAGTGCATTGCCTCTGCACAGTTACAAACTGACCATTTCCTAGAGTCTTCTACTGTGAATTTAAAAGCCACTACCAACTCTCTCCCCCTCTCCTGCCCACAATTTCTACTGCTACACAAACTGGCCACAAACAAGCCTTAGGGAAAATGCAATGCAAGCACATGCAGCACTCACCTGTTTTTAAGATGTGCTGCCAGGTCACATCGCTGCATCACTTCCTGACACACGGAAGAGAAGGGGCACAAAACAGTGAGCTTGTCTAACAGTTTATGAACAAGGATGCTGGATTTTTTGCAGAGTTTAAAATGGAGTCTTTTTCGATCTAGTGGGCAGAAATCCTTCTCCTGCAGAAAGTTCCTTAGGCACTTGTAGCAGAAAGTGTGTCCACAGGGAGTGTCCAACGGCTGCAACAAGGGCTGAAGGCAAATGTGGCAGACCAAGTCATCATCCACTTCGTTCTGGTAGTTGTAGAGATGGTTCTCCCTTGTCCAGTGCTGCTGGCCACACTCAAAGCACAGAGGGTTCAAGGAGGCATTCTGCTCCACTGCAGCCATGTCATCACCTGTAGTCCCCATTTTACAGCTAAGAAGGCTGACAGATCCTTCTCATAGGATGCAGATGCTCACGAAAAGCTCACAACAGAACAACTTCTTCCAGGGTGACTTATATATGCTCTTCAGTCATTTTCTGCAACACATAAAGAAATAGAAATTATTCATTTTGCAGGAAATATGGAAGTTCCCTTCAAAACATTTGAATGCTGGGTTTACCAAAATACAACAGCAAGATAGACCAGGGGAATATTCCTTCTGTTTTCTGTAAGTTTGTCATAGAAAAGAACAACAGAAAAAATTCTACAAATATGAATCCTTTTACAACACAAACAATTTATGGCTGGTGCAGTGCAGTCTTCAACTGCAAGATGACCATTTTGTGACAGCAAGGACACCACATTATGCATTGTCACACTAGAAGCATGCAATTAGTATCTGGCACAAAAATACCCTATTGTGGAATGATGGTTATATGATCAAATAATTAAATGTGTTCTTTAATATGAGATAACAATTTTAATCTGGTCCTACTCTGGTTTTAGGATTTAGACTATACAGAATATTAGGTTATTAGTAAAGTTCTAAATACACTGCATTGAAAATAGCAGCAAACGGCTTACCCTGGTTCATTCCATTAGTAATATTGCAGATATATCATCACTTACTTCTAGGTTTTCTCTGTGCATTGCTACACAGTAAGAAGGACAGATTCTATCCAGTATGCCCCATCTGATTGAGTACAGAGCCCAGTAATAAAAACATGGAATAAACCAATCATATGAAACTACTGGTTTCAAGCAACTTACTTGTTTTGCTTTCTACCTAATGAAGTTACAGCACACTCAGTGTGGCAAGAAAGGACTCGAGGTCTGTCACTACGGGATTTATTTTCTAAACTTTTTATATTATTAACCTTTGCTCCTCTTAAAATAGCTGCTTGGGCAGGAAGTTGTGCAGCCAGTCTGCAATTTCAAACACTAAATCCTTATCCCTCCCAACCTTATTTACCTTTTCCTCCCTTACAGAATCACACTGATTGACACACATAGCATGACGATTGAGAAAATAAAACAAATTTTCTCATAGTCTTAAGGTACCTCTGTATTTGTTAGTTTTGGTAAACATTCTCACTTGTGGGTGGAGAAAAAAAAAATCAAATTAGAGCAATGTTTACTTTGTACCTAAATTATTTACTGCAATTTAGCAAGCAACACTCAGAGACTGTTTTCTAGCAAAGCAATAGAAAAGATACAGAGAAATGAAAACTAGTAGTTTAGGTATCAGCCCATCATCTTTATTTCTGACTGCTGAAATGCAGTTCTACACATACCAACACAAACATTCTGAAATTCATGTGAAACACATCCATTTCCCCATGTCTTACTTTTTACAAGATTCCCTATTTTGATTTTCGCCCCATAACCTCACACAGCCAAGCACGAGACTTAGAGCACATTTTACAAGGATTATTATATCCTTTGACGCAAAAAGGATTAAATAGTAATTTGTAATCCAGGCTTCCATTCTGCCATGGAAATTGATGCTCATCATTGCCCTGTCTCGTAGTAGATAATGTGCACCTTCTGGAAAGGATTTCACAAGGGAAGAGCATACCAGTTCTTTGTTACTGGAGACTAAGAATGCAAAATGAGACCCCAAAAGAGATTAGTCAAAAAAACAGTCTTAAACATATTATGTAAGAGCTCAAAGATTGGAGATCAGATAAGGAGAGCAGCGCATGGAGCCCTCGTGCTCAAACCACAGCTCTCTCGCTCTGCATTCAGGCTGCTGGATTAAAACAGAAGGGATGCGACCCATCTAATGGCTGGTCTTTATGTAATACAAAATAAACCAGATAAATATTCTAGAAAAACACAGCACTGATTTGTGCCTTATCAAATTATTTTGTCAGTCAAGGCACCAGGGGAGGAATAAATAGCACAAGTTGTATTGTACTGGAGGTATGTGCAACACCAACAGGCCCTGCAGAGCAAAGTGACACAGAACAGGCAGCAAAAACTACTGTACGAGTGTGTGCTCAAATTGTAGCCCTATTCCAACTACTGACTACAACCAGGACTCTTCCTCTTTCTCCAAGCAACCAAAAACCCAAGAAAGGACCAAGTCCTGATATGCAGAATCATAAAATACTCTGAGTTGTAAGGCATCCATCAGGATTATCAAGTCCAACTCCTGGCCCTTCACAGGACACCCCAAGAATCACACCATGTGCCTGAGAGCATTGTCCAAACACTTCTTGAACTCTGTCGGGCTGGTGCTGGGACCCCTTTCCTGAGGATACCATTCTAGTGCTCAGCCATCCTCTGGGTGAGAAACTTCTTCCTGATACCCAACCTAAACCTCCCTTGCCTCAGCTTCATGCTGTTTCCTTGAGTCCTGTCACTGGTCACAAGGAGTGTGGATATTGGTACTTGTCCCTCCACTTCCCACCATGAGCAAGATGAAGACCATCAGTGAGACTATGGAAAAACCCAACACCATTCTGTACACTACTGTAAAGGAGATCCAGTCAGGACTCCTGTGTGTGACCATCCCAAATTCACCTCCTTGAAGGCTTCTAGCATTTTTATCCTTTGAAGTCCATATAACTCACATGGCAGTCTGTGAGAGACCACGAGTCAGTGCCATACAGTAAATAAACCCACGATATACTTTGACCTCTATAACTGGCTACAGTCAAAGATATCTGCATTTTTCTTTTAGGAGGTTGTAATTAAATCCTTTTTTGTGTTAAAAATTTTAACAAGTTCCTTTAAATTTTGAACAAAATGTAAAACCAAAGAAGTTATTGAGCAATTAGGCATTCACTCCCACGTAAAAAATTATAATGACAAGCCTCCTCTATTAGGACAGGTATACCCAGAGAAAGGCTCTATTTAGTGTAATCCCAAGAGCTTGACACAGGCAGTCACTTCACTGCCTACCACTGCAGAAGGTGAGCAGACACACCTGTTCCTATGGCCGACCCATCCCAGTGTCTGAATGCTGCTGGTGCAGGGACAGGTGCCCTGGGCTGTGCTTTGCTGCAGAGGCGCTACCCCAGGCCAGAGAGAGGCTGCTCCTGGTGGTGGCTGACACTGCCTCGGTGCTGCCACTGCCCTGGTAACTTAAACCATCAATAAATGCCATGTAAACTAAGCCCACCACCTCTTCTGCAGCTGATGTGACCACCCTTCCACCACCTCTCTGCCAGCAGAGCTGTGGAAGAAAGAAATAGTGGATTACACTATCATAAGATTCATAAGGAAAAAAAAATCTCACTGCCACCACAAAAAAAAATAAAAAAAAAAAATCATAAACCAACAAAAATAAATACATAAATAAAAAACTAAAACAGAACCACCTCGAAAAAAGAAAATTTTAAAAAATGAAGATTTCTTTACTTTCACACTGCTGTGCTATACTTGGGGCAAGCACATTCCATGACGAAAAAATCGCCAGGAATTTTACTGATCATATACTGTGGCTGCCTAATTATTATTCTTAAGACATTTTACTGTTTGTTCCCAGTGCAAAATATCAACTTATTTACAAAAAGTTGACAAACACAGAGTCTGTGTTCTGAGCAACAGCTGGGATGACAGGTCAGGTCTAAATTTCCCTGATATAAAGTACTATATCCCTGAAATCCACAATACCAGAGCACTGCCATTTTTAATACCCTACTTCAACCCTCTTTCTGCATCCCTTACATTATTTTCTGTATCTCTTATCACGGCAGATCACCAGCTCCACAGGATGATAACAGCCCAGGAAAGCTGCAAACAGGAAAAATAACCAGAATTATAAAAAATATGAAGTGGGTAAAAGAACCAGCCAGGCCTGTTATTCAGGTCATGTAATTGCCTAGAAAATAATTTTCCCAGGACCTCATTAAAGCAGTCAAATAGTGCTTTCAGTTTTAAATTACAATCCACTTGAGAACTGGGCAAGACTGGACATCCAACTGTGCAAATTTTTATTTTGGTTTTTTAAGTGGAGTGTGCACAAGAGCAATTTTAGACCGAAAAAGACAGCCATATCTTTAGGTCTCTTCTAGTCCTGATTTATTGATTCAAAGAACATTCTCTGGAGAAGCTCAAACCACTTTTACAAAAGCATTAGATGTCAGGCTTTATACCTACATCAGATTTCACAATATTTATTTCTTCTGTCTGAATGGGCACTATTTAAAAAAAAAAAAGAAAAACAAAAACATAAACAAACAAACCACAGGCAAACTGGAACTTTTTTACTGGTAGCAGTAAGTTAACCTTTTACCTGCACTTGTCTTTACATAAGTCACAAATAAGTAACACTATTTCCAGTTTGAAGTGAATGGAAACATGTATTTTACAATTAATGCTCTCAGAGATTTAAGCAATCTATTTCTAAATTATCTTATTAAAATCCTAAAGATTTACAGCCCATTAACTGACTGTTCAAAATTTTACAAAAAAAAAAAAAAAAAAAAAAAAAAGTATACCCCCAAAGTAAACAACTATACAAAATATCCATCTTACCAACTAATCTCTTTTAAAATGACCTTTAATATACCCGAATTTTCTACTTTGTTTACAACTGTCTATGGAATTTTCTCAACCAAAAGCACATGTCAAAAGAACACCCTGAGATGAATGATAGCATTATTCCTTTGGAGGACTCCACTTTATCCCAAATGGCTGGGATGCAAATCTCAGTTCTGCACCTAAAAACTCTCTAACCAGAGGGATGTGTTTGCATGGAGATCTATCTAACCACTAATCAATGATAAATTTCTTCTGTGTAGTTTAAACTAGCAGCAGGTGAAAAACTGTCCACTTGTATTTTCCCTTCAATTAAAGGCCACTGGGTATTGGTTGCTCCTTCTCTTCATCCCAGAGATGAGATCTCAAAATTTTGCTGCCTCCTGGCATCACAGGAACACCCTTCCTTATCCCTCTCCAGTGTAGCAAGGGAGCATATGGAAAAAATTATAACAGCTATGGTGAAGGTTTCACGTGACCCAAAACTCAGGCAGTCCTGTCCTGGCAAGGCAGATTTGACCTTGCAGAGCAATACATAATACACACCAATCAATAACTCTAAACAACAGCACAGTCATCACCCTGGATTTCAGGAAAGATTGGCTTAATTTTAAAATGTCACAAGATTTCCACAATCTGTTCTCCATGGACAATAGTCCCTGACTGCCTAAGCTAGCTAGGAAGGGTCTCATAATTCCCAAATTCCCCTGCTTTATTCAAATGCCATGGCTGTGAACAGGATCTCTGAGCAGTCAGGAGTGGATTGACATAAGCCCCAGGAAAGAAAAACTAGACAGTGGTTAAACCCATTGCTTAAAACCACATCATAACATTAATTAAACATTAGTTCTTGGTTCTGAGTATTCTTCACAGGAATTACAGCATCAGGCTGATGACTTTTAACTGTTCTCAAAGCAGACCCTAGCTTAAGTGAGAGAATAAAAGACAGAAGAAATTAGTAAAAACCATAATGAGAATAAATAGCTAGCAAACATTGCCATAGGGGAAGTGTTATTTCCCATCTCCCAATAAGCATGACCTAGCTCATTAGATACAATTTCTGCTTTAATATTAAAGCCATATAGCAAACAAGTGAAGCAGCAGTAGCAACATGTATTGACTTTATAATATCCTTGTTAATTATACTGATATCCAAGGGCTGTACTGCCTTGAAACACCAAACACAGATTCAATCCTTGTTCAAGTTTATGAGGCAATAATCCTGTTAGATTCCTTCTTTTCTGAAAATGCAAACAAATGAAAGTTTTGTCAAAACACAGCACCTGGCAGCTCCAAGTCAAAAATCTACAAGATATGGACAGGGCACAGCAATTAACCTGGGACACTTTCTGCTAAAGCTGCAGCTCCACTGTCACTGCATGCCAATTACCCAATACACCTATTTTTTTGTGCTGATGAGCAACCTTTTCCATGTTTTTAAGTTGTTCAGCAGAATGACTGGAATTTTTATATTCAAACTAAATAATATTGTGCCTGAATGGTGACTTTGTTCTGCTGAACCACAACCAGGCAACACTGGGCTTGTACTAAAACCACCTCTCTAGAGATTATTTTTTGCATCTGTGCTAGACTTTTTGTTCCATCAAAGGAATGCTCTCACAAACAAAGAGTCAGCCCTTCACCAGGTGTTGATGTGGCATCATCACAGCAAAGGCAACAGGTCACAGGCGGCAGTTTTTGCTCCCCGCCCCAGGGGTGAAGGTTTTTATATGCAATTCCTCAAAAAAAAAAGTGCACACGCACTCCCTTGCTGGGTATTTTCACAGTCCAGCATTTTTCAAGAATGCAACATGAAACCCTGCTTAAATCTGACAAATAAGGAACATTTGGGAAAAATAACAGGACCGTAAATTGTGTTTTGTATTTGTGTAGTGCTGCGTTTCCGTGGCAACTGGGGGCTATGGGCTTTAATTACCAGCACAACGTTAAGGGTCCCTGCTGCACAGGGGCAGAGAGGCAGGGGGACCACAGGAGCACTGCCTGTGCTCCCCTCTCTGCCCCACAGCTGCCTGCAGAGGTCGAGGGGATCTGAGCAATCGGCACTTCAGAGAGCAAAGAGATATCTGGAATAGGGAAACCGAGGGGAAGGACTACAATGACCATCCTTAGGAGAGATGACGGACAACGCCCACCTCCCAAAACCAACACCTCAAAGCCAGGGATGCTCAGCATCAGGGGGTGACAGGAGGAAAGAAGGACTCGGTGCCTAGAGATAAAACAAGTGGGCAGAAGGTTTTGCTCAAACAGGAAAAGATCCTGCTGCAGCCATCTTCTATGGCACAAATGGAATGGCTTCTATTTTGGGACCAGGAGATTAAAATAGCTTTACTTTAGTCAAATTGGTCTCGAATGAAACAGGAAAGATAAGGACCGTGACTGTACGGAGGTGCCTGCAATGAAATATCCATTCTTTATAGCAAATATAGAGCTACATCCGATAAATCATCTCAGAATAGAAGAAACGAAGGCAAGTATGAATCTTTAAGAAAGATACAGCTACACATCTCCAGATTAAATTTTGCATAGTCCTACTGAACAAGAGTAATGCTGAAAGAGGAGGAAATAGGACACTCAAACCAAGCTAAATTAGAGCAACCCAGGTTTGGATGGCCAGTCAGATGTCCTGGTCTGGAGGAAGCACAAACCCCACAGAAGAACTTGAACTCGTACCCTCTCTTCTGCAGGCACTGCTGCCCACCCTATCAAAGTGTTACTCAAGTATTTGCCTTTCTCTGCTATCATATTTCATAAGAGGTGGGAGCTGCCTCTACAATTTGCGAGATCTACTTTCTGTAGGCACATTAATTTTTCTGTTAAGTGGAAGGTGAAGTACCTGTTTCTGGGGGCTCTGTGTCAGAAATCACTCCATGGCAGGAACCCCCAAACACAAGACAAGCACCTGAGGAGTTCAAGATGCTCCCAGGACTCTCAACAATTGAGCAGGTTTGCAACTTTTAGGCCTAAGTATTAAAAAAATCTGCAAGAAACCTCCAAGTTCCTAAACTCATTCCTGGATTTTTGCAGCAGTGAAAAAGTAAATAGAAAGAAACATAATTAAATAGAAGTGAAGAAATGCAGACTTACCTGCCAGGAGATCCAATGACAAATTTCCTTCCTTGCACAAAAAGAGTAAGGAAAGTAGTATTTAATTACTGCTGCTGTAGCAGGTGGGCTTTTATATCCAGTGGAAGTGAAAAAAGTACCCCAACAGTCAAAAACCCATGAGAAGGAAACAATTAGTGAGGCTTTCTTCTCACTGATGGAGCAGAGGAGAAGAGCAAGACAGAGTAAAACATTTGCTTATCCGCCATGGATATTTTCTGCCGTGCAATCTGTCCACCAGCCCTTGCCATATGTGCCACCCTTTCTGCTGGGAGAGATGAAGGCAGCAGAAAGCTGTCCATCAAGATGCTAAACCTTCTGGAAAGCCCTCCCCTACGCACTTTGCCCTGAAACAGGGACTTTTGTGGATGAACAGAATACACTTAAACTAGATTAAACGTAGCTCATTCCTGGATGTGTACAGAGAGAATTTGATTTGATTAATTCAAATTTTAAGGAGCAGTACTGGTTCAAAGAAAATAAAGGAAACTGAGAGCTATGTTCTCTTTTTCTGCACTTCTTCATAACCAGCCCTCATCCCTACGGGTGTGCATGGAGGAAATTCAGGGAGACAGCACTGGGATTAATCACGAAATGGCTTTGATGACAGAAGCTGGGGGTGGAGGGGTGGAAAGGATAAAAGAACTTTCTGAATAGTTAAATTGTAGGACTTAACTATTTTCATGGAAAAACACCATCCCATCTCTTCCTTCAGGCGTATGCCACCTTGCATTACTTGTTACAGCTGGTTTCCCCCATCAATCACAACTTGAGTGATGGTGAAAGCTATTTTCAAAGGTAAACTATGCTGTTACTAAGCAGTTTTTTAGCTTAGACGTAGCATGAAAAAAATGAAGCCACCTCCTAAGCTAACATAAACCTCCAATCTATTTGAAAACAAGCATTTCTAAGATCTGTGCAAGACAGCCAAGAGGACATGGTTGAGAGATAGCTCAGATAAAGCCACAGATAAGCCACACACTGTCGTCCTACAGGAAAGGAGGGAGAGTCCTCTGCAGTAGTGACTGCCAATGCCCTACAAGGAACCCATGACAACTCATGGCCAGAGGAAGAAACTTGAAAGTACAAACAGAAGGGGCTCAGAGAATGGTCTAGATTTGGTCTGAAGCTTGCAGTTTCAGTTTTCAGCCTCAACCTGCCAAACCCCAGCAGCTAAGGAACATCACTTGGTGAGCTAGGGCAACCCCCTAAACCGGTCTGCCCTGCCTAGAGACTGCTTATTTTCTCTCTAATGAAATTAAACAAGTATCACCACATCAGAACTCTCAAAGAAAAGAGGAAAATAAGAGCCTTCTTGAGCCCATACTCAAGAGTATTTAACTCAGGCTACCTACATGCAGGCCAAATCATGACTTATCCATGAGCAAGGCTATTACATGCAGAGTGACCAACTCACCACCACAACTGCCCCACTTGGTCTGCAGCCCAGCACAACCAGGGATCACAGAAAGCTGGGCTGGCTCTGGCCACTACTTGGCAAGCAGGTGACTCATTTCAAAAGCACTGCCATGCCTGAGCAGTCTCTAGTCATGCCTGGGAACTACATTAGGATGCCATGCACTAGCCATCACTTGAATTAACTCCACAATAAAGGCAAATTCTTTGATTCTTAACACTTTAGGGTGATGACTGTGCCTCTCCCTATTAAATCTGCTGAAGACATTTCACTTTGCTGCTGTACATAACTTAATTTCCAGTTAATTTCCAGGAGGAACTTCCCTTCTGATACATGTAAAAAGGTTCTTTTCAGAACCAGCTGGCTGACTCAGCTTTGAGCACACAAAAAGGGCAGAACATGACTTGTGCACAATACCCTCATATAATTTTGTAGGATGCTTTTCAGAAATTAAAACCTTTACACTGAGACCTTCCACTTAGGCTACCTGTCTTACTGCATCAGATGTACTCTGTACACATAATGAAAACAAATGGCTCCACACATCAGCAAAATTTACATAACAAGAACACATTAGATCTAGAAGTTGTAGTCTTTAAATATACAAATATTATCTTAAATAAAACCCATTTAAATACTTTGTATGTAAACAGATCTTTACATACACAGTAGACTAGTGCTTGATCTGAGGCCTCCAGACAGGATCCAGAAAAGGAAATGGACATTGAGTTGACTATGTAAAATCCAGTCTGGTTATATGTATCTGACAGACACAAAGCAAAGATTGCATTTGTTTTTAGTCCTTCTGTAGGGAATCATATATTCTCCACTTCAGCCACCAAGAAAGAGATAACACTTGTCAAACGAAAAGAAACCAGACTTTTTTTCCAAAAAGACTTCTCTATTCCCTAACCATGTTTGCCAGCTGTTTATTTTACATTCCCTATTAGCTTGGCTGATTGCACATTTTATATATATACACACACACAGGCACATGTATGTTAAAAAATATAATTTCAGTAGCTATTACATAGGGAAGCTTCTATGGTGCAGCTTTTTACCTGCCTGAGGTGCAAAGTCTGGCTGCTTTAGCGTGTCCTCTGCATCCTGTTAGTGCCCCCAGAAAGAAACTACTTCAGTGCTGGAAAACGGTTCTTTAAGATTCAAGTGAGAAATGTTAACAAAGCTGCATAGTAGCACACACACACACAGCAGGCCAGCAGGCCCTGCTATGTATTCTCACATGAGTGACAGGGGCTAAATATTAAGCAGCAATCTAATCTCCTAACTCCCCCTTGCAGAACGAATAATGTGGAAGAGGGAAAGCTGAACTGCTGTTACTGTATTTCTGTCTGCTTTTCTCAACAGTCTCATTCTTTTTAAGAAAAGGTAATATTCCTAAAAAAAAGGTAAAAATTTAGAATCATTACCTTTTAAGTGAGCAGCAAAAATTAAAACTAAAGAAAAAAAAAATCCACTAAAAACAGTTAACTGGCAGCATCCATGTAAAACATCAAACTGGCAGCCACATGCAGAAATTAGACAGAAGAGATACATTAATAGAACTATAAATCAAGAAATAAACAAGAATAAAACTGCTCAACAAAATAAAGTTAAGTCCTCACAGAAGGCTACAGGCAAATGGGAAAAGCTCAGGTGGGGAGGCTAGTCCTAGGGTGAGGAGGCATCAGGACTCCAACTGCTATACTCATCTAGCAAACAAAACCCAAGTTGTTAAAAAAACCAAACGCATGAAATTTGAAAGAAAAATGCATTTCAGAAAAATGCATTTCACTACTTAAAATAGTTAACAATGGATTTGCAAAATATATACAAGGTACTACTCACATCAGCAAGGAATTCCAATTCACCATATTTTGGGAAGACGGTGGTAAAGGAGCAGTGTGCTAAAGAGTCCTATCAGTTCAGGTTCCTAACTTCAGGCACCACTTTTCTGTATCCATGGTCAAAATGGTTGCAGCAACAGAGGCTGACAAAAACATGCTACATCGGGAAGGAGCCAACCTTCTCCTCCTCCTCCTCCCTGTCCAATCTCTTCTCAGCAGGCTGAAATTTTGCATCTGTGGGGGATGATACAATTTTCGCTTCCTCATTTATTCTATGTATTCAACCCTTAAGAGCTAGCTTTTAAAATACCAGTCTTGCTTTGAAGGATTTTACTTCATTAGCAGTGCTTTTAGAAAAAGGTCTTTAAAAGGCAGACGACTCACCCTCTGGAGTATCCATCTTCTTTGCACTCCCTAACCACAATTTTCATTTTCCCAAACCAAGCACTTCTCAACAAGTTAGGCTAGGTTCACAGACATAAAAAATTAAACCCACCTTTAATTTCCATACTTTTTTTAAACTCCCAACTCATACTAAACACTTTCACATGTTTTATGCCAGATACTTACACAAAACATTTTTTTAAACTTTATAAACTTTTTTTTTTTTTTTAATTGCTACATTGTCCTAGAGCCAGAAACCACCCCAGACAACACTCCTGCTCCGTTGGCAGTTGTGCAAATGAGCACAAAGCATTATGGTTTCTCCAAGGTAAGGATGCACATTCCCATGGGATGTATTTCTTTTCCTCAAAGGGAGCAATGCTGTGCACAAAGACTGTGGGATGCCAGAAATGCAACACAAGGACCAGAGGGGCTGTAGAGACTGCCTAGCCTTGGCACGGAGGCAGCAGCAGTAGCTGCTGTGTTCATAAGGCCAGGACATCCTCATGCAATAGACCTAGCATGCAACGGATTATTTGGAAACAACAGTCTTCCAAGCTTTTTTTGCTCCTATCAACATCAACAGGCATTCAAGGATTTACTCAGAAGCTCACCTGCAAACTGCCTGTTTGTAAAATGCAGATTTTTAAAGAAGTAATTCAAACTTACCATCAAGTTCAGGGTAGTGCAGTGACTCAGAGGAACGGGGTCTAGTTGGTCAAACCGACAATGCCACAAGTCATCTTCATTTGGCAGTCACTAAAAAAGCTAAGGAATACCCAGAAAACAAGTGCACACTATCCTGAGAAGGGTTCCTTCTGCATCAAGCTTCTAATACAGGGAAGTGTGAGGGAACCACACAAAAAATCCCCAAACAATAGTCTGCTCTGTAGTAACTAGTTTCCACCTAGACTCAGACATTCTTTTTGCACAGAACCCAACTTTTCACACTTTAGTGAAGAGCTGTTTTAGACTGCAATAAGACAATAGCCTTGATTTTCACTGATTTTCAGAGTTAAAAAGCTAATAATTTCAATTTAATGAACCAAGAGGAAGGCAAACAGGGTAATTAAAAGTGTTTATCCTGTCCTTTCTGTGTGCAGTCTGAAAACCAGAAGTCCAGGCAAGGAGATGATGAGAGCTTCATTCAAAGGAGCCAACTTGCTTTAAAAGCAGGAGGCTCGACTACAAGCAACACTGCATCTTAATATCAGTCATACAGGATGAGAACACAGAAACAATAGATAATATGCCAGGCAACTTGACACTGTAAAATGAAAGATATAAGGAGGACAGAGTAATGAAAAGAATGTCAAGATGGAAAAGATAAAACTACTCATGGAATCAAGAAGTTACACTGGAAAGGTATGCAATGATATACCACACTTCGGCTAAAGGGAGTAATTTGCATACATTTCCCTTTGTAAACTTCAGGACTAGAAATGTATGAACTTGGATTTACTGCTTGTCCATACAGACCAGTTTAACTGAATATTAAGTTTCAATAAAGTTAAATTCTATAATGATACTTTGCTGTTAAAGCATGCTGTGTTGCTTTAGCTAGTCCTTATTACTAAATGGGCTATAAAACAGAAAGGGTTTACAAAGACTCTTTTTGCTTCTACTGAGTATGTGAAAATAAATCACTCCAGCTTTCTCATATATAATAAAAGGTGTGGTTTTTTTCTATATGATGGATTTGAAGAGCAGCATATTTGCTGAGGCTCTGGCTGGCTGGAGACCCCAGTTTTGCACTAACCTCCTGACTCCCTTCAAACTGGCAAATGCAACCAAGGGGGAGCTTTGACTTAGAGATTCCTAGTTAGTGGAAAACTCAGGGCCAAAGTGTGTAACAAAGTTGCTATAAAATCTTATCCCAAATAATTAGGCTTAATATTGATACACAGTATGCTTGGTACACACCAACAAAACCACTGATCCTCTCTTCAATTAAAATAAACAACTCCTGACAGCCCTTGCTCCCCCATTTTCCTCTTCTTTTCCTTCCTCAAATCCTAGAAAAACAGCAAAATGCGAATTATCCTTTCAGACAAACGTTTCCACTTGGAAACATTAAGAGCAGTTTTTCCGAAATTCTTATATATCAACAAATCCTGAAGACAAACAGATTTAGTGAAAATAGAAGGAACAAATGCCTGAATGAGAAACTGAAGATCACTCTGTTTTTCAGAACACATCATCCCTTCCTGATTTTTTAAAAAGTCTTAATCAAAGGACTTGTGTTACTTAAAGTTTGCATGCGCTGCACAGCACCTGGCAAAATGAGCAACCTTTTTTTTGCAAAGCAGTTAATAAAGGCTACCTGCAAATTTACAGGGTTTCTAGGATGCCCAATGGAAAACCTTACGGATAACTACAACTATTACTACATACGTATCCTAGGAGACCAAAGAGCTTTCACGTTTAAGAGCTTATTTCCCAGCCACCCTTTCGATACACATCTCATGCAATTATAAATAATACAAATAGCCTTGAGAAAGGAGGACGTTTAATTTCAGGCAGAAGGTACACAGACCTCTCTGCTTGTATCTGCATAAATGCTTCATTTTATTTCACTTTTCACTTTCTGATTACAAAGATACTCGGTAAGATTATCTCACATAATTATTGAAATGTGTTTTTAAAATTGACATTTACAACTGCGTAAAGCTAACATTTTTTTAATCTTTAAAAATTCACATACATACATACAAATAATCAGAAAGAGCCTTTGTATTTAGTCAAGTGAAATCTAGATTCCTGACCACAACATTTTGCAAAAGCATCAGCCTGTTAAAAAAAAAAAAAAAAAAAAAAAAAAAAAACATACCAGATAATCATATAATTTAGCAAAATGCTTAGGACAAATTAATTTTTAAAAAATAAACAAAAAGCATGAACCAGCCATTAAAAGAGACTCACTTTACACTTCATGTCTGAATAGCCTATGCATTTGAAATAAGCTGAATCAAAAGCTTGTTTTTTATTCTCATCACAGGGTCTAACCTGCAGTTAAGGACTTGGTACCCAGCCTCTGAAGAGGAGCATCCTTAAAATGCCAAGCAGAGCCCTGGAAACACCCTGGTACTATTCCTTGGCAGAACCAGGATCTGTTACAAAACCCGCAACACAGAGCATGACAGCCTCCTTCCTTCATCACCTTTCTAGTCTACATTTCTCAGCCTTCCATCCCAGCGGAGGTGAGGAGGCAACACAGAACACCTGCCCAAGAGGAAAAGAAGAATATACTGCTGGTCTCCTGAGGAGGGGATATCACATGACAACAGGGAACTCCAAGGAAAAACGCTGTCGGCATGCTGGCATCCACCAATGGGTAATCAAAACAGGACCAGTTCCTCCTAAAGCCACTAAGCAGCTCTCAGGGTTTGATTTCCTTAAAGCAGCAAATTAATCACCTAACCTCACACGAATACGCGTGAAGCCTTAACAGCAGTGGCTCAGCAAATACTAACCAGAGCAGGAGCCGGTGTAAAAGATCTGCAGGCACTTTCTTACACCGTGTTCTTTTCAAAACCTAAACTTAACATTAAAATTAACTGCGGGCTAAAATGTCGCCAGCAATTTCTCATGAATGCATAATGACACATTGCTACTCCACATAGCACACAGTTTTATAAGCACATCCCATAGTGTGCGGGGATGACCTGTGCAGGAATCCTTACAGGAACTCCATGCCTATGGTGGCTTTACAACACAGACGGGACATGTTGGGTCCCTGACGTGCTATATGCTATAAATACTATGTAAAGCAACACAATGCTTGCAAGAAAAACAACGAAGTGGATTATGTAACATTCTTTTTCTTTCTTCTACTCCTCCATTTAAGAAAATTCTGCTTTTTAAAAGAGGAAAATTAAAGCGAAATATTGAAACTGTTCACATAACTGCACATAATTTCTGAAAAAGTGTCAATTTCTGTATAGTTTTATAATTCAGTATCTCAATACTAGAGGTGTATTCAATGCAGAAATCCCACTTTACATCCTGAAATTGCTTTACTTTTGTAGATTAAAAATTACTATGATTTTCTTTCAAATTAACTATTTCTGGCTTTTTGAATACTATAAAAATCGAGCTTATTTGCAGACTCACGAATTACAAACATCTATCTTCCACAGGAGCTTATATAAAGTCTAGTAATTACACTTGTGAATTGAATAATTGAGTATTATTTTTCCCTTATACTGGACATAACACAAATTGCATAGAGGAGAGTCGCTGACCAGCTAAATGTGATAACCACCACATCCTTCATAACCACTCTCTTCCTTCACTTAGTTCCATGAAGTGGATGAAAAAAAAAATCCCCCAAATCTACAAACACCATGATAAATGAGTAGTACAAGAGTGTTCTCCAGCAGCAAAAGGTTCAGTTTGAGGTCTCAGTGGATGCTTCAGAAGACTTCAGGGTGGCCTTTATAATACTCTCCATTTCAGAAAACATGACTGCAAAGTAAATCATCCCTGTGAAAAAGCAGCAAAACTGTTTTTCCTGTCTCTTCTTGGCTTGGTATGGCTTTAAACAAACAGGCTTGGATAAACAGCATAATGAAGAGGACTGATGTCATTCTGGTTCACAGAAGAGTTGCATGGCCTAGATGAGACATCACCCCTGGTGAGACTATCAGACCAGTTAAATAAATTCTCCAGTCAGAAGCGAGGCCCATTCTGCTCCTTCCCATGAGATAAAACCTGTTATGGTATTTCAAAGACATAGCACTAAGAAAACTTTTGACCTCTGCTAGAGACATTTCCAACAGCATTAAAATGACAATGTCAATGATATTTATGCTAGGCTAGCAGTGTTTTCTTTGGGTTTTTACATCTACTTGTAATGCCCCATTTCAGCTGAAGAACCAACCCCAGCTACTGTATTCCTCTGTGAGCACACCAGTACTACACCTACGCGGGCTTCCTTCAGCACACACGTCATTAATTAAAATAAAGTCATAGCTGGAAATGGCATGTGCTAAGAGAGCGTGATTTTACCATGAGGATCTCAGCTGTATGGAACGGCGTGGTGAAACACCACATGGCAAAGGAAGGGGGTGTAAGCACAGACCTTACCCTGACACACAAAAGTGCTCCACAACCCAGCCCTGCTGCCACAAGCCTCCCTCTGAGCTGCAAGCATCAGCGCTGCTCCTTCTAGAGCAAAGCAGAGGAGGACAGCTGAAATCTGCCTGCTCGGCCAACGGGCTGAGCAAGAATGCTGGGTGTGAGCCCCAGAACTGCCTTCAGAAGCTGTGCATTCAAAAGACCCGAGTGGATGAAGAAAGCCCCTTCTCCCGAGTGTTGAACCTGTTCCCTCCACAACGTGGAGTTTAACACACAGGCTCTGCAGCTTTAGTAGTACTTTGCAACATGAAATTTAACTTTTTAAAATTTCATTTAAACTTAAGACATGACATATGATTACAAAGAGTAGCTGAATAATGAGATTTACGGGAAAGAAAGAAAGAAAAATCTACCACAAAACTCCATATTATACTAACCTAAAAAAAAAAAGGCATTTACAAAGGAAGAGGTAAACAACTTTCACCCTCATTAAAAAGTTGAGAAATGTGCACACCACCACTAAAATATAATTAATACACAGCCTTCAGGAGAGTCCAAAGGAGCAATTTAATTAACCACCCACTGATTTCATAAATGACAAGAACACACAAAGGTAATGGCACCTTATAATTGAAAATGTCCTGTTTATTTAGCTGAGCAATTGTGCTGGCCTATGTTGTGCATAAATATGAGGAAACATATTTTCAACTCATGACATTTTAACTTTGTAAGGTATAACAGAAAACATACTGCCCATGATACAGTCACTGTATACTCCACTTATTTAATGCCTTTACCCAATAATCTCTAAGTCACTGACAATCATAAAATTTTAACCTTTATGAACTTTTCTGATGGGCTTTTGCCATGGCCTCTTCAGAAGTGTGGAAGAGCTGAAAGGGAAAAAAAGCCCAATTTTACGGGTATGCCACTTCAAACAAACTATTGGCTCATTTAGGGACTTAGTTCGTACCTATAGCTCTTCCATTTTCGTACAAAGGGATCCTCTGTAAGCTCCATGAAATATTTCTGCTGATGATCTTCTAAACGAATTTTCTCACTTTCTTCCTTTTCTTCCACATGAAGAAAGCTCCCTTTCAGCTACTACATCCTTTGTAAAGGCCAAAGAGATGCAGCTCTCACCAAGGCAGGAAAAGAACATAGCAGAATGTGAAAGGCTCTTCCCTGTTTTTTTCATCGAACCTTTCAGGGATAAAGCTGGAATTAATATTCCTTTTTGCATTCACAAAACTCAAAAATGCCTTTGTGCTGCTACATTATAACCATCAAAGTCTATTTGACTGAACATGAAACAGAACAATATCTGAATTTATGAGCTGTTCATCTCCCTATCTAATGGACACATTAGAAGCTTTCAAAAGAGATGTGGAGAAACTGGAGAAAGCCCAGAGAGGGGAAAGATGATCAAAGGACTGGAAAGTCTGCCATATGAGGAGAGGCTGAGAGAACTGGGTTTGCTCAGCCTTGAGGAAAGGCTTAGGGGAGACTTTATCAAAATGTTCCAGTATTCAGAGGGTGGCTGCAAAGAAGCTGGAGACTCCTATTTTACAAGCAGACATATGGAAAATATGAGGGGTAATGGGTACAAGAAGTTACCTCTGTGAAGATTCTGATTGGATACAAAAGGAACGTTTTTCACAAGGAGAACAATCAGCCATTGGAATAATGTCCCCAGGGAAATGATGGATTCCCAAATGCTGGACACTTTCAAGATTCATCTGGAGAGGGTGCTGCACCATCTTGTCTAGGCTGTGCTTTTGTCAGGAAAGGCTGGAGCAAATGATCCTTGAGGACCCTTCCA
The DNA here is from genome assembly GCF_029582105.1 of Oenanthe melanoleuca. Lineage (NCBI taxonomy): Eukaryota > Metazoa > Chordata > Aves > Passeriformes > Muscicapidae > Oenanthe > Oenanthe melanoleuca. The sequence goes on from NC_079333.1 coordinate 45,672,531, forward strand.
CTCTGGTATTTTCTGGTTTTATGATTTATACTTGCTTTGGGGCATACGTAATTTAAAATAACATACTGAAGAGATTCCTCAGGCATAAAGGTCTCCATGGAAAAGCTGACTTGCCAGATTTTTAAAAGGCTTTCCTTCCAGGATTCAATGACATACCATACAATCATCCTCAGCAGTCCAACACCACACAGCAGCAGGGTGTACAAGGATGGATGTGGCTGCCTTGTACATCCATCTCAGATCTCTCATCCCACCCGTCCCCTCCTTAATCAGCCACCATGCAATGACAAAAATGGCTTTACGTAGCACTGTCTCCCTGCCCACTCAATATAGGAAAAGCATTCCTCAACAGAAATTGCAGCATTAAATGTTGACCCCAACAACATCACCGCACAATGGAATATCTGAAGCGATTAGTTCACATGTACACATTAAATACACATTTCTGCAATTCTGGATCCAAGAGCGAAATCTCTACCTAGTGGTACTAGCTGGTCATGTTGACTGTTCCTGAGGGTTTCCCATCATTAGGTGTTTATGATATTTACTCAGTCTGTAGCAAACCACTACCAGGCATACCTAGCTGGGTTTGCTGCCCATCACTTATGCCATCAGATATGTAAACATCTTTTTAAAATGATGAAAGCTCCCATTACATTAATGCACTATGGTTTACTTACCAATCAAATCTGGAAAGAAGAGTTCTTGAATAAATACCATAAAGCATCCTCTAATATTTTTTTCTAAACTATTCTCTTTCCAAAGTGTTTCCAGCTTTCACACGTTAACTGAAAGCATTCACATCAGAAACTGGCAGGTCCCAGGTACTGGCCTGTGCCCCACACCCCAGCAACAGCACCTTTGGGTTCCTTGTTACTACTCCCTTTGGTCCTCAAAGGACTTTTGGGCACATTACTACAGGATTGAGCACAGCAGTGTTTTCCAGTAGTTAATCATAATAACTGCTGCACGTTTCCAGGATGCATTCACCCTGTGAAAATGGTTTAGATTTTCCATTCCCAAATGTTATAGAAAATATACTGCTTAGATTCAAATACATCGTTCAACTGTCTGCAGCTTCCAAAACAATCTGGACTGCTCAAACTGAGTAGTTTCAAATGCTTACTACTGAAATGAACTTTATCAGAAATAGTTACCTCCTTCCATGCCAAAAATGCATTTTGAAAGAAAAAATCATACTCCATATGTCTCTGAAAGAACTCCATTTACCCATCGTATTTCCCCCCAACAACTGCACTCAAAGTTTCTCCAGTGGTCTTATCTGCAATAAGAGTCCACCCATAATACACAGATTCCACGTGCTAAGTTAATGAGGCAAGAAGCATTAGGAAAGATACTGACCATAGTTAGAAAAAAATCTTTATAATACAATACTTGTTGCAAGTGCTGTGCTCCACTGGGAAAAGCTCTCGAAGATAAGCATTGTTTTGTAACTCACCAAAAGTCATCTGGGATGCAGGACAGATGGAAGGAAACAATGAGTCCTCACTAGCACGGAAGAGCTCTTAATTTTTCACAAAGTATCAGAACTTCCCATTGCAGCAAGCAGAAATACCAGATTTTGAAGGCTACCTTCCTCAAAATCTTCCTGTAGGAATTCCTCTATGGCCTGTTTCTTTTTAAGTGGGTTAAATGCTGCCTATTTCCCCCCTACTGTTAGGAAGATTATTTTTTCCTTTATAACAGCATTCTCCCAAATTCTCTCCTACACAAGTTTGAAGAGAGCCAAGGTGGTCTGCAGCTTGTTTATGAAACTGGCCCTCACTATCTCCCCAGTCAGCCCAGAAGGACGGGCAGCAGCTGGTTCTTCACCCTTCTGGGGTGATCCCTCAGCCTATTTCTACAGGATGTGGGATGGATGTAAGGAGTTAAGTTATTAAGTGATCAAAATACACACAAAAATAATTCATTTAAAGTATTACATGAGGGATATAAGTAGTCTATTAATTGCATCTTCTAGATTAATTCCTAATTCCATCAGGTCATGGCACAGTGAAGTAATTTAAATCAAGGGATTTAACAGCATTTTGTATTAGTTTAATAATGCTAAACCTTACTGTATATATTCGAGTATTTAACTCACAAGAGCTGCTTATTTTTCCCCATTCTGTAGTATTAGTTTAAAAATCAAACGGATTTCATTACTATTCCTGGTAGAGAACCTTATTTAAATTTTACAAGAATAATGAAAATAAACAATACCATTTAATGTTTAAATACAACTTAAACCTTTAAACTTAAAAGAGTTCAATTAAACAAATTTCTATTACAAAATGAATTATTTTGGTGCAGTAATATAGTTATTTTCCTGTCAGTCCCCACTGCCACCAAAGGCTTGTTTGATTTCTACCACTGAACAGCCCTTCTTCCATCTGCTGGTATTCTGCCACAGCACGTAATTTTGAAAGCAGCAGTTTTGCCTTGAGCTTGGATTGTCGCCCCCAAAATCTCATCCTTACAAAATTTCTTTTGCATTCTCAAAATTAGAATAAATAGAAAATAAAGTGGTTTTTCAGTTTCTCTGCACACCAGCAGTTTGACAACCTCACCAACAGGCCTGCTCAGCACAGGGTCCTCTCTCGTAGGGCCCACGCAGATTCCTCAACCCAGCAGCTCAGACAACACTTGCTGTCTTTTAGCAAGTACCTGCTGCTGACTGCTTCCATTCCCACAGGCTTTCCCATGGCTTCTGTTGTATGAGCAACCTTCAGGGTGCCTTTCACTAGCTCTATCTCATTTCACATTTCAAGAGAACAGAAGAACATAGGGCTCAGCTCAGGTAACTTGTAGCTCACAAATCCAGATCTTTTGCCATCTCCCTATCTCTACTAGCATCATAGCTGGAGGGTTATTTTTAAAATGTCTTATGTACATACGTTGCCTGGCTTTAATGAATTAAAAACCAAAAAATTCTACTCAAAGAAAAATACACAGACTATCTGCTGTAAAACTGTCTGGGCAAACAACTTTAAAATTCCTTAAGAACATCAAATGTCCTTAAACTCAGTTTTCTGAATTGAGGGGAACCCACACTAATGCTACATTTCCTAAGTAGTTTCTTACAGAAGAATTAAGAGTTGAGGAAAAATTTAGTTCTTTCCATGCCAAGCCCTTTTTATAAACTCAAGGATTTCTACATACATGTAAACATCTTAAATAAATAAATAAAACACAAGAAAATTTTTCTTCCAGAATCACTTTGCAGTGTAACAAGAACGGTATTTTTCCTTTACTGCATTATTATGTTCTGGTACTAACCCAAAAGTTCACACTGTTTTAGTTTCTTTATTGCCAATAGCCATCTAGGAAATGCTGCCATCAATAGTAAATCTACATGAAGTCACACTCCTCTGGTGCATTTTGTGAATAGCAATCAGTTCATAACACAATCCTGTTCGGTTTAAATTCAGTTTATTCTTCAATTACTCTGCTAGCCCAACTCTAATTTATTATATTTTCTGGTACATTTGATTTTGAATATTATGACATCCTGGCTCATGCCATTAGAGAGAAAACATAAAATGGTGAGGATGTCTAGGGACAGATGAGAGTAAGATACCAACAGCCTGGAAAATTAACAATACCACTGTCTGTGCTCAGCTAGACCACTCCCGCATTAGCACTAAAAAAAATTTGTCAGTATTTCTCTAATACAGACTTGTCATCCAGGAATAGCCTCAGAGGCACCATAAAACCCCAGGCAGCACAGCAGGCAGCTGGGGTGGTTGGGTGGGCAGGCAGCAGCCTCTGAGCCTACTAGGGCAGCTCAGCTGCAGAAGAAAGGGAACACTGGCCCTGCTGCTGCTTGGATCTCACCAAAGAAAGAAACCAACATGGTTCTAAATGCTGTCAATACTACATAAATTGATTTTTTTGGTTGGCTTTCTTTAGCCTTGCATTGTCTCGGTCCTAGCTACCATTTCTTTTTCCCAGCACCCAAGGTGAAATGCGAGGCAGCAGCCAGAAGTCTGCTCAGAGAACCTTTCTTGAGGAGCTGGGCAGAAGGGAGGGCTTCACCTTCCCCTCCAGCTTGGTGACCGACTGCATTAACCTTCAGGGCACACTGCCAGCCCCACCTGCTTACTCAGGCTTTTATCAACAAGGGAAGCTCTCACTGCACTGCTTTGTCCTTCGAAGATGCATCCTCTTTCGCTTACTTCTTACTACTGCAGAACATTTGGCATTCGAACTCCTGAATCCAGAGAATGGAGGGGCAGTCCTGATGGGGAAACATCAGACTTTTGTATTCATATCCTATCCTTTTCCCTACAAGAGATTCTGACAACCTCAAACATGAAAAATGCTTAGGTTTTTGCACAGCTTCCTCTGTCCCAAGGAATTCCACACTGGGTTTTGAAAACAATGTGCATTTCCCTTTTGTCTGTTGCTCTGAAAGCCTGAAAACAGCTTACCAAAACAACTCACAAGAGTGAATGCTCTACAGGGAAACACAGGCAGGCAGACCCAAAGGGGCCGCCAGCATTTGGAAACAAGTTTCAATAAGGAAAATCAGGCTGGATCCAAATCCTCACTCACTACTTTGTCCTCCAGAAAAAAAAAAAAAAAAAAAAATCAAGCAGACTTATTTTCCCCTAAAGGATAATAAAGTTTTTGGCTGTCTCTAAGCTGTCTTGTAGCTCAGGCAGTATTTGCCAACTCCTTCTAAATCTCATAAGCAATAAGGATTTTATTAATAATGTAGTTGCTGCAACTGTTGCATTGAAAAGACAATGTCAAAAACTACATGTAGTGATGCCTACAATTACATGGAGCTAATTTACAAAACTATGAAATGCCATGTTTTAGCTTATCCACTGCCTTTCAATTTTCCCTCATTTTTCCTGAAATTATGCTGCAACCCAGTTGCTGGCTTCTGTTCTGAAGTTTTTTCCCCCACAACCCAAGCCCACAAAAAGGACAGACACAAAAGGGAGTGGCATAAGGGATGCTTAAGCATACTTCCACTGTTAGGTTGCTTGATTTCACACTTAAGAAACCCCACTGAAAGACAGTTACTGGTGTATGAGAAATAAGGAGTACAGTTTCAGTTCGTGAAGCCTGATCAAATCAGAGCAAATCAAATCAGGCCATATTTAGGTGGGATGAAGAACTGGGACAGAGGGGCTCTCCCCTCCTGTTAAGTGCTATCACATGCCCCAGTGCAATGACACATTACCACCATGATGAGAAAAAAAAGCTCCTCTCATTTTGACATGCTGGGAGCAGGAAAACACACCACCCAAGTTCTTCAGAAGCAACGACAACTCTGGCTGTAACCATTTTCTCTTCTCAACCCCATGTACTTGTAAGTCACCTGCCTATGCTTACACTGCAAATCAATGCACATGCTCCAGTGTCTCCCTGCACCTGCTCTCATTACCCTATGTTTGAAACAAATCTTGAATCGACACTGGAGACTCGATTTCACTTCCCAGTGGGCAGAGTAATCATCAATAATTGATGTCAGTTGCTTTCATTTGGGGCACTGCCTTGGGCGTGCAACAGAGTTACGGTACTCACCAAGGAAAGGAGGATTTGTATAAAAAATGATTTGATAATCTGAAAAAATCCCTCAGTAAACAAAGGAAATTTACAGATAATCGTATTAAAGATTAGAGTTGTTTTAAAACAATGCAGAATGTATTTGAGAACATCTGGGAAAAAAAGATGGTAGTATTAAGAGCAAAATCTTTGGGGAAAATATCCTCCCCCTCAAACAGGAAACAGTAATTAATTTATTATTAAATCCTAATCCTTGTCAATTCATGTTAAATCAGAGCACTTTTTTCTAATAAAGACTTATCACTATACTTAAATGCAATTTTATAGATGAATACTTAAATATATTTACCTATGGTTTTAATTCTGATTAAACGACTGCTTGATTATTCCATTTATTAATTGCTTCCAATTTATTTCAAGTTTGAGAAGCAGGATAATTTTATGTCAGAAAGCTAAGTTAAAATAAGGGCAGAACAACCTGTGGACTAAGAAAAATGTATCGTGACAGCAAAAGCAATTTAATGTCTTTCCTTTCACGTTTACTCATCAGCTGGAAAATTAAGAAAATAACTCCTTTTATCTTACAAAGATTACTATTTTTCCATTACCCATTTACTGTGTTCTGAAGTTTCGGTGTGGCAACTTACGTGAAAATCCCCACAGTGAAACCCATAAACTGTTCATGACATTTTCTATAATCAGTGTTGACAATTAACAGTACTGCTTTTCTATTTAAACATCTTGATTGAAACTACTCATTGCTGTAATTGCTGACAATGTCAGAACACTATTTACTTCACAACTGAAAAGTAAAAACTACAGAACTGAACAATAATTAAATTGGTAAAAACATCCTGGATCAGATTTCTATAATGTCTTTCACTTCTGTATTTCTGCTCCATTCTTCCATAAAAATACTTAGAGCTAAATCTGGATTTCTAAGATCTGAAAAGAAGAAAAGAAAAAGTACAGTGTTTGTTTTTTCTCTTTTTATGCTCTTTTACTTCTTTATATACAGAGATTAATTTAATATATACATGCACACATAAAGTTCAATGACAAGCAGAATGTTAACCAGATCTGCACCAGCAGCTATTGAGCCTTAGCAAAGAAAGCCCACCAGGGACGCTTTGTTTTAACCATATCATCATAACTGTGCTGAATTCAGTGACTTCCTTGGGAGCAGAAGCAGGCAATGGGACTCTCATCCCATAAAGCTCCCTATGGAGTTACCCCTGTGGATTCAATTGTACAAGTCAAGCTACAGGGATGGCAGAATAGGACTCGATGTGATACATCACCTGAAAAATGATATACACAGGATAGCAATTTCTCCTAATGCACATGGATGCATTGTAGTGAAGCTCCTTCTCTCCTGCATATCAGCCTGCTTAGCAGGTTTTCAGGTATAGACAGACTCACCTATAGGAACACTATAGAACAAACCATCTTCTTTAACCTCAAAGTCAGTATTAGCTAAAACATAACTCTCTCCTCTTTGACAGTTTGAGGTAAAAATAAAAAACTTGGCACAAGTTGACTTTACTGCATGAAATAAGTTGCCTTCACTGAATTTAAGGTTTACTTAAAGGCTTATTCACCTGTTGTAAAACTCACATCTGATTGTTTGTAGAAGGCAACAAGTCAAGTTACACCCAAAAGTTCCAAGCATCTTCGATTTTGTAACACAACAACACTTTTCTTGGCTTCACAGCTTTCTAAACTTTTCAAAATGTGTGTTAGGGAAGCATTACACTTCTACAGCGTTTCTCTGGTCAATGGCACACATCCCTTACTGCTGAAGAAAAGGCTGTTAACAGTTTTCATTTCACACTCCAGTAACCCAAAATCTTGTGTTACCACTCACTTTAGTGTTACTTTTCCCACAGATTCTCTTTTTCTGCTTACATGGCAAGACAGTTCAGGTCAAATGCCCAGACAAGCTGTGCTGCTGATTCTCCTTTTTACCACCACTGAATCACCTTCACTTTTGCTTCACCGCAAAGTTATTTTGCCTGCAAAAAAAGCAGGAGAGCCACATTCAATAGAAAGTCAGCAGCTACAGTCAAAATGGATTTCAAAGTGGGAATAAACCTCTCCTCACAACTAAATCCTTAAAGATTATTTATGCAGGATCATTCCAACACTGTATAAATACACCACGACAGGTATATATGCTGCTGTTCATGTGGTGAAGCCCAATTCAGCTTGTATCCCTTCCAGCTACAAAATATAAAAGTATCAGTGCTGAGCAGACATGCTGAGCCACCCTCCAGGTGTGAACAGGAATGAAGAGTAGTTACTTTGCCAGACAAAGTAGAAAGATGCCTTTTTTATTGCTGATTTCAAAAAAAGAAACATTTGGCAGTTGTCACTGAATTCTTACAAAGCTTTCTAATGTGTACGTACAGACCTAACTTACACAGTTTTAAGATATTTGAATGAAATGCATTTCAGATACAAAAGTACACAAACTTCTCTGTATTTTTAGCCTTATCCAGTCTGAATCTGAGTCTAGCTTTACCTTTAACATCTAAAATAGTTAAGAAGCAAACCTAAAATCTGAAAGGAATTCAATACTGGTTTAATACTAGGCTAGAAATCCTATGAATTTTAAACCTTCAAGCTTCATTTGAAGCAGAAATGACAGTTTAGCAATGGACTAATTGTAAAAACAGTCCAGGAATTGATTGGTACTAATTTTTAATTAACATAAAGGCAGGAATGAACTATTTTACTAATTCATTGGGTGAGCCTTCATTAGTTTCTGTCAATAACAATAACAATAAAAGGCTGAGAAAACTGCTCTAGAACAAAAGACATAAAAACAGGAAAAAGAGGCCAGACAGAAGGAAACCCTCATCAACCTGCTCCGGAAGAAGCTTGACTGAAAATGTTTTTTGAGAAGCTTAAAAAACAAGTTATTTCAATGCAGAGTTGGGGCAGCCCCCAGGGCACAGTGTGGGTTTGGCTGAAATCTGTGGTGCACACACATTGTGCCAAGGGTACTTAGAGCTGTTTGATCAGGACAGGGTTTATGGCAAACTCTTCAACATGATCAGAACACTTACACAACACATCAGGATCTATGTGGTCTTGTGATGATGCATCAATCAACTTTCACTTATGGTTAATTCATTCTGGTTATAAACAAGTGTTAAACAACTCAATTTAAAAAAGCAATGAAAAAAAAAAAAAAAAAGAGAAAAATTACATGGGGCAGGGTAATAGATCCAGTAAGAAGAAGCAAGAAGACAAAGAGGGATGAGCCACTGGTAAACAAAGGCATAAACTTGGAAGTAACAATAAGGAATCCTTCTCTTCATGAAGTGGCAATAGCTGTAACTGGTTTGGATTTTTTCTGTAACTTTTAACCTCCAAACACATAGAGGCAACTTAATAAGACGCACACTTAAGTATTTAATCTATCACAGATATTCAGTGCACTATCCATGAGGCACATCCAGACATTCATGTCTTCAGCATCCTCCTTGAAATGTGACTTGCTCTAGATGGAGGCTACTTGGCTGTAGGATGGACTTCAAACGTGCTGCTGTGCACAGACTGATACTGATGGCAGTGGACGAACCAGTTGTGCTGAAGGCAGAACGTGGTTAGCTTAAGTGCCTTGTAGGGGTTATGGGACTTCTTCTCAGTGTTTTGGTTTTGCTGGTCAATTAGAGGAACTATTTGGATGACATGGCCATAGCCACAGAAACCTCCACCAGGGACTCTACTGCCACTACAATATAGCTCATTTCATCTGGGGAGTATGAGGTATGGAGACAAAAGCACTTTCACTTCATGACAAAGTAAAATGCACCAACAAAGGTGGCTCACTGATACCAGCTAAGCTTTTTTTGTTGTTTTTTTTTTTTTTTTAATTAAGACCTTGTCCAGGAATGTCAACCAAAACTCGATGGCCAGAAAAATCAGGGCACCTGGATTCTGAAACATTACTTTGCATCATAATAAAAGCCTCCTGGGTTGGTCCTTTCAAAGCAAACATAACATTTCTGTGGCAGAACACAACAGCTTATCCAAGCACAAGACAGCAACCACAGAAAATTGCTTCCCACAAACTGGTTTCAGTACACAAGTCAGTCTCCATCAGCTTTGGTTGAATTTAAATTTTCTTATGTTGTGCCAAAAAACCTCAGCTGCACCATCTTTCTTCTTTCTATCTATGAACTCTGAAACAAGGATTAGCACCAATCTGAAGAAGAAAGAAAGCCACAGGAAGGTAAGAGCTTAAAATCCTCCATCACAAATATTCTTTGGTCTTTTGAGGCCACGGTTTTTGACAATGACGCTGCAGTAAGAGAGGGCTGTCTGTGACAGAGAGCTCAGATTCAAGCAAAAATTGCATGAGAAGAACGTAACAAAAATCTACGCAATGAGTACAACTGCAAGAGTTAATAAAAATATCTGCATTTAAGAACACTAACTTGAACCCAATAATAAACTGTACTCCCAGTTGTCTTCTAATGAGCCAGCCCTGAGAATGCACACCACAGGCATCCTGACATCTTCCACTGGGCTTGAGCAACCTCTTTGTAGAAGGTCATGGGAACATGAAATGGTAGTGTGATCTCAGGGGATGGGGAACATGGCCTGTATCACACTTCAAAATCACTCCCACTGCAAGGAATGTACAAAGCAGAAGCAGGAAGCATTTTTCCCCACTGTGCAGAATAATATCTGACAGCACTACACCATTCCAGGAAACACAATCCAAAAGTCCTGGTTTGCCTTTCTGCAACTACTGGGTGCCTCCCTTTGCCCAGGCGCATATGGGTTCTCCTTCAACATGGACCACCTTTTCACTGTGCTTTATTGCTAGAAAAAGGATAAATAAGTCATAGCTCCTTCTGTTTCATTATCTAGAACTACTTATGACTACCATTTACAACATTTTAAAACTGGATTAGTTCATATATTGGATATACTACTTGAGCAAATTGCTTTTTGTTCTACAAACAAGAGTTCTTCTGAAAAATTCTGTACAGCCCATCAAACAGTGGTTAAGTGTGTCAAATCTCTCCAATGAAATACAAAAACACTTCCAAGTGACAGAAGAGCCAACAAAAAGAGGTGCTATGCTCAACCTTGTTCTCACCAACAAAGAGGATCTGGTATGGAATAAGAAGCTAGGAGAGAGCCTTGGCTGCAGTGATCTTGGAACAGTGGAGGTTGAGGATCTTAGGGCAGCCAGCAGGAAGCACAGCAGGCTCAGTACCCTGGCCTTCAGGAGAGCAGATTGGCCTCTTCAGGGATCTGCTTGGTTAAGCATCATGGGATAATGTCCTTGAGGGAAAAGGAGCTCAAAAAAACTGGTTAATATTCAAAGATCACCTCCCCCAAAATGAGGCTTTGACCAACGTGGTCTAGTGGCAGGTGTCCCTTCTCAGGGGGACTGAAACTTGATCTGTAAGGTCCCTTTCTACCCAAACCATTCTGTGATGACTCAATGATTCCTCTCTGTGGAATGAAGGAAAAACAGCCTGGCAAAGTACATCATCTATCACTCCACCCCAAAGTGAACCAACTCTTCCAGGGTAAAAATTACCTTCCATATAACATTGATCTGACTCATAATCTAATAATTACTCTCCTACCCAATTTAGTCTGGTTTATTGTGATGACAGTGAGAAAATTCTAGACATTCTTAACAACATGCCAAAACTCCAGAGCAATATCAACTTGCTAACTTGAAGAAAAAATGAGACTGCAAATATTGAGCTATGTTAACCCAAGTTTCCACGTCAAAAATAGTTCCCACTATTCAAATGGAAAAAAATGGAAAGCCATTTGAAATCCTGTATGTTCACAAGTTATTTAACTTTATATCAAACAGCTGCATACTTTGGCTTTTGCGTTCACCACCTAACACAGAGCTCAGCAGGAGAGACTGTAAAATATTCTGCTGCTATTCCAGCCTGCAAATTACTTGCTAAACTGACATCAGCTGAAATAAGCATCTATGAGAACATAAAGGACTGACATCTCTGGTACCACCAAAGTGCTTCAGAAATCAAAGACATGCCTGTAGTATTGCAGAGCACATTACAAGGATGAAGTCAGCTTGGGTACAGCACGGATATCCCCTGTAACACAGCAGTGGGGCTGGGGGCACCTCCACACGTGTCGAGGCACAGACCCACCAGCCACCTACACTATCTCATGCAGAATACAGAGCAGTCAGCATGAAAACACACGACAAGTTCTGCCCCTGAATTTTGTGAACATTAATCCTGAGCCCAAAAACATTTACATGCAGGCTTATCATTAAGCCTAAGAACAGATCCTCTAATTCCAAAAGAATACTTGAATGTTTAGAACTAGGCATATGCAAGCACAAACATCTACAGAATTAGGACCAAAAAAATCACAAAAGCACACTCCACAACATTATTGTTCCATAGAAACCTTGGCCTATCAATTATATAACTTAATACTAATATTTAAAAGCATTTTCATCTTCAAAAGGCACTACAGTTTCTAAAGGACAAACTCCACTGATCTAATAAAGCAATTAAATAGCATGTAATTCAGCAGTATCACATTAAAAATGCTTCTGCAAACCAAATCTACAAAGAATTTTCAAATCAGAGACAAGCCACTGCCATATCAAACAGGCAACCAGCTTCCTCTGGTGCCTTTTACACCAGGGAGCATTTTAACACCAAATGAATGTAGTTTTCTTATTAGTTACAGCTCTTAATATCCTGTATCTCTTGCTGATGCAAGGCAATAATTTATATTAATTTAATGTCTAGAACATATCATATATTTCCACACTTCACTTTGATATTGTTGGTATAACTTCTTCCTAGTTGCTTTCTAATATGTTAACATTTTTTAGAAGCATAGAAAAGTGAGATGAAAGAAGAAGGGGATATTTTGGCATATTTTCAAGTATACGGTTTTAACTAGTAGCTAACAGACCTCTGTTTTTTAGTAACACAGGCCCATAAATATACACCAAGATTGAGACTGCTCAGTGTGGGCAAAGGCTTACAAAAAAAGAAACTTTCACTCAGGTGATCAGTGCTTCCATGAGAGTGCACAACAAACAAATGCCAAATGTTGCAATATCAAAGCCACCATTTTTGGCAGGACAGGTTTTAGTAAACTTATTTTTTAACCTGTCTCAGGAGAACAGTACTTTTGCACACAATCACCGGTTTATATTCCTTTTGCAAATTTCTGCCCCTTAACTGTCACATGTTTTTGTTGTTTTGGTAACAGAAAAGTCAGGTGGGAAAAGATACCACGTTTGCAAATCTCAGACTTGAGCTCAAGGCCCTGGGCTCTCTCTTGCTGAAGTCACCAAGCAAAGTTAGGGGTGAGTACAGTTAAAAATTCAGTACTGAAAACTCATGGCAAAATTATGAGCTTTTAAAAATATCCATAGATTTTAGAACTGCAGCAGTACAAGCACTTTAAAACATAATATTATAACCTTTTTTATTATTTTAAAAAATATCTACTTGGGTACAATAGTGTTATTTGCAGCCTGCTGACTCCAGAGTTAAAAATTTTATATTGTACTTTGTTCAGGAGAGAGGATTCCTTACTCAGTGATCTGATAATTGGAAAAAAAAAAAAAAGTAATTATAAAGAACTCCTATTAAGTCTTATGGTTCTAGCAAGTACACTGATATAATTTGTTTCAATTTTGTTTTAATAAGTCGGGGCAGCATATGGTACAAACATGTTTATTTTCCAAGTGGTAGGGACACTAACCAAAACCATCTGATGCTTCTTCCTAAGCCTCCTTGATCTGCTGCTGGATTGCAGCTTAGAATAAAGCATTACAAAGCCAGAAGTGGGAAGAGGAATAAAAAAATAAAATCAGTAATTCAAAGTGTTTATTTAATGAGATGCAGCTGAGACCAGTTCCTATTTTGAACACAAGTTCGAAAGTATTCCTGATTGGAAATTTATTTCCAGAGACTATCAAATGTAGTCCAAAGCTAATCCCTCACAGACATTTTTTATTTTGCACACAGACAAAAACCAAACCCCTAACATGGTGTAATTAAAGCAGGAATTAAAGGAAGCTCAGAAATACTTAATGGATTTCTAGAGAAGTAAACAATCAGCTCCATGCATTATGAACACGGTAAGAAAAGTCACTGGGGACTACCAGATTCATCGCTACCCGAGCTCCAGGAGCAGTTTTCTCAGTTCGTTGACCAAGTACTACGATTCCATCGAGAGCAATGATAATTTTAAAGTACGCCTTGTTAAAAGTACAAAAGACGAAAAGTTTTCTAACCACATTTTCAGTGCTAAGAGCTAACAAATGAGGGGGGGAACCAGGGAGTGCGGGGCAGAGCTCCGAGGGCTAGAGCGAACGTCTGGAAATAGCTGCCAAGCACCCGGACTCCAGCGGCATTTCGCAGGCAGCCCCGAGTTCCGCTGGCGCAGCTGTAAAACACACAACCTGAAACCCGCTCCTGCAGCAGGGGCTCGCTCGCAGCTGTTCCCCTGCCTCCCCCGCACGCAGTAATCTGACTCCTTCCCGGGAAGGAGCTTCTTTCATGGAGCCACACGAGAGCAGCATAGGTGTATCGGGGGACCCAAAACCAGGCGCTTTCCAGCGGGTCTCCAGCACCCGAGCCCGCAGCTCAGGCTCGCAGAGACGCGCCGCGGGGACAGCCGCCGCCGAGCCGGGGCTCCAGGGCGGGGACGCTGCTCCCCAGCTCCCACCTCAGCCCCGCACGGCAGCTCCGGGGCCCGGCCTCTCTCCCGTACTTGTTGCCAGCGCAGAGCGGCTCAGCCCGGCCCCCGCGGGGACCCCCGGCGCCGCTGCCGCTGAGGGAGGCTGAGCGGGGCTGAGCCGCCCGCACCGCGCGGGGCACAGAAGTTACTCACCGCGCCGAGCTCTCCTCCTCAGCCGCGCCGGCTGCGCCCGCCCCGCCTCACGGGAAGCAAACTCCGGGCAGCAGCACTTGGAGAACGTGTCTCGCCGGGCCGGGCCGGGCCGGTGCTCCCGCCTCCGCCCCCCGCCGCGGGCAGCGGCGCGGCCCAAGTGACAGCGGCGCTCCGCCACTCCGGCGGCGGCCCTGGGCGCGGGGCCGGGCGAGCCGCAGCCTATGGCAGCGGGGCCGGGGCGGGACGCGGCGGAGCCCCGGGCCGGGGTGTCCCCGCCGCTCGCCTGATCGGCGGTGCGGAGCCCGGAGCGCTGGGGAGCGCGGGCGGGGCCGGCGCGGAGGAGGGGCCGGGTGGGGCGCTGCCCGCCCGGGGCTGCCCGCGGACCTGTCCCCGCCTGCCCGAGCCCCGCGGCCGTGCCCGAGGAGCAAACCCTGCGCGGCTCCGTGTCTAAGAGCCCCAGCGGCCGTCCCGCCCTCCCCACACTCAGTCACCGGCCCGCCTGCTCCCCCCGCCCTGCCAGAGGTGCACGGAGGCCCTGCCGTACAGGGAGCCCACCGCCCCCGCTCTCCTTTGGGCGGGGGGCGCGACCACCGGTGCCGCAGGTGCCCGCGGGGTGTGGCGGGCCCGGCTCGCACCGCCCCGGCTCCTCCCGCCGGGGTCCTCGCCGTCCCCTCCGCCCGCCCCGCTGCCCCGCCCCGCCCGGCCGACCGCGGGTGATGGCGCCGGCCTGCGCCTGAGGAGCCTCAGCGGGGGACGGCGGGGAGCCATGGAGGAGGACCCGGAGCTGGAGAGGTGAGGGGCGAGCGGCAGCGCGGGGAGCGGCCCCGAGAGCCAGCGGCCTGTGCGGGGCTGCTGCGCCGCTCGGGGCCCGGCAGCGCCGCCAGGCCCGGGCAGCGCCGGGCTGGGGCCGGCGGCCGTGGGGCGGCTTCTCCCGGCCCGAGCGCCCCGCGGTGCGGAACGGGCCCAGCTCCGCCGGGCTCTGCCCGCTGTCCCCTGACCCCCGCCCGGGGTGCGCCCCGAGGGGAGCGGCCTGGAGCTGCTTCTGCCCTGTCTTCCGCACTGAGCTTCGGCTGCGTGCTGATGGCCCTTAGAAACAGACTAGAAGGTCTCGGGTTGTTCACTCCTCATCAGTTGTGATTTGATGAGTTGTGTACTTGGTAAAATAAATTTTAAAAATCCCGAAACACCTTATGTTGGTAGGAATTTCAATTTTCAATGCTGGATATATGCCCATTGACCAGTTATCAAAGAAATACAAAATGCTTGGCAGTTATTTTGTCAAAAAATAAAATTGTTTGTACTTGACCTTTTGTTGGTACTAGTGGATTCGTCTTGCTGCACACTTAGAGCTTGCAGTGCTCCCAAACAAACACTGAGGAATAAAACATTGATTTCCGTATTTGGACACTCAAAGTAGGCCTCTATTACTTTAGTTTTCTTAAATTGTGTTTATATCACAAATGTTTTGCAAAACAGTCCTGTTTATGTAATTGGAATTTTTTTTTTTTTTGTGAGCTTGTTTCTGGGTTGTTCACTTTCCTTATGGTGTTTAAAACAACTGTTACAGTGAAGTGATGACCAGAACCATGTTCTCCTCCTTTAACTTTTCAGAAACAATACCCAGGAGTGCTTATAGAAAATAACTTTTCTGTTTATATATGGCAGGTATTTGAAATGTGCCAAAAGCAGTGGCACTGAGACAGTGGAAGGGCTAGAGAGCATAATGCTTTCTAAGAGGCTTTTAATTCTTGCTAAGCTACTTCTGCTCTCAGATCATCAGTTTAATAATTAAAGCTTCTTTCTGTCTATGCATGAATGTTATTTTTACTAGTGCTATTCCAAACTTGAACCTTTTTCATTCATGGCAGGCTGAAACTATGCTGCTATCCTTCCATGATGACTTCTGGTTGCTGTTGCCATGCTGGGGACCTGGAGTTCTCTAGGCAGTTCAGGGCATAGCTGAACTATATAGCAGACTGTAGTCAGATAGAGCTGACCTCCTGACTGATGCTCTTCTTTCCAGGAGCTATGTTCAAAGTTTTTCCTTTCCTCAAAGGTTCAGTCCACGTTGGGATTTGCTATTCCTGTTGTGTGGCAGCATGGTGGATAATGAGGATGAAGTTCAGTGTTGCTTATCCAAGGGTACATGGTAGGGTTTAGCTGTCTGGTGTCACCAATCCACCTACTCACCTCAGTGTGTGTTTAGTCAGTCCCAAACACGTTATAACTACAATATATTGCACTGGAGGATTAGCTCTTTCTGCCTTAGATCCACCTATCATTAGTTTTTCAAAACTTCAGTTTTCTTAATGTTCATTTGGGTAGTAGCACCCTGAATTCAGCTTGTACTGTGTGCATTTAGAGGGTTTAATTTGGTATTACTCACTCTAAACAATGCTTCCCTGTACAATCTTCAGTACAGAGTCCTTCCAGTCTAATACAGACTTTTCTTTATGCTTTGGGTTACAGGCATTAAGCCTTAGATTCATATTCAATAACTTACTGATCATATTCTCCTGTGTATAGTGTAGCAACAGTAGTTTAGGCTTATAATTTTAAGAGTTTTATAATATGGCTTTAACATACAAATAATAGCATTTCTGTTCTGTAGCCACAGCGTTAACTACTTTGGGTGGAGGTTTAGTGTTTAAAAATGGATTTATGTGGAATGTTTTGAGTAGTCTGTCTCTGAATTCAGGCCAGTCTTGCAATGCACGAGTCTTAAGTAAAAACTTAAGGTTTTTGTACATAAAGCTTTTATTTAATTTACCATGAGGGAAAAAAGAATGCTATGTTTTTGTGTATGCTTTTTCAGGTCAGCAATGAATTTTATGTCCCAGTATTCCAAAAAGTGATCTGTTAAGTCAGTTGCCCTATTTTTTTGTTACTATCTAAAGAGAGTCTCTTCATCTAGCTTCTTTTATTTTATCCTTACTGCCATATTTCCTGATATTATTTTTCAGTTTTAACATGTCTGATTCTCACTTGATCTTGCTTTTGATGTTTTCCTCACTTTAATGTGAAGTTTTTCTAGAAAGCTGAGTACTAACTTATAAGTTCCTGTGTGACTATTGCATTCTGTGGATTTTAAAACTCTAAAAGCTGTAAATACCATGGATGCGTAAAACAATAATATTTGCTACATTCTACTGAACTACGCCCTCAGCTCCATCTCACTCAATACCTTTGATGGAAGTATGAACTGAGATTTTCCCCTGTGAACTTGCTGGTACATCAGTGAAGACCCTGAGCCTTGAGGTCCCATGTGATTCTTAAGAAAATTCTAAATTATGTTAACATGTAATTAATGGTATTGTGAAGTTATGACCCAAGAAGGAGGTAGAAAAAGTTGCAAATCAGCTAGTAGGAGTTGTTCAGTTTGTTTCCTCTGCAAGCAACTGTAAGTGCTTTTCCTAGTTTATTTCAACTAAATATACATTGAGATATTATGTAGGTCACTATTTTCATTCCTGTCTTAAAAAAAAATTAAAGATTTCTTCCCCCTCTGCTTCTTAAAGTATTGTCACTGTGGTTTTGTGTGTTTGAAGCACAGAAGATGCATTATTTCTGTTCTAATACAGAGAAAGTAGCTTTGTTATACTGTGTGTCCAAATCCTTCCATAATCCATTCTGTCTTTCAATAGCTACAAATATTTCACAACCTTAGATATCATACTTTATTAGAAGTGCCTTCCAAGCTTTTAATTTATTTGGGTTTAAGAGTTTCCTAAGGAAATGCTGCTCTGAATCACAAAGACTGCTATAATTCTGTAACAAGAGACCTGTAGTTGAGTTGAGAATCAATAATCTAATATTTTTGCTGCACAGGCAGCCCAACTACACTTTTTAATAAGAAAGCTTTGTGCCTTGGAGAAAACTGATGGTTCTTACTATTGACTTTAACAGTTAAAGTCAAGTGTCAGGATTCAGTATTTCATACTCCTGCCAAAAAAAAAAAAAAAAAAAGTGGCCTGCAAGCTAAAATTGGTGTTTGAAATGGAGTGATATGTTCGCTACTCAGGCTGGTGAGAATATCAGCACAGAAATGTACTGCAAATAGCACTTATAAGACTGACAAATAGAATACTTAAATAAGTACAAAACCTGTTCAGCAAAGAATGAGAGCATTCACATTCCCAATGTGGAATGTCTTAGCCTTTGAACAAATGTCAGGAAGCTTGTGGCATATTGTGCTTCTTTACATTCTTGCTCTTGTAGTCATGGCCTAGGTTTTATTCCTGACTTTCATTTTCATCAGCTTTCTTAGTGAGGGTGAGCAGATAGGATCACCTCATGAGCTTTAATTTTAAATAACACTGTCAGTGTCTTCAGTCACTTGTTTGACTGAAGGTCTTGATCTTCATTATTCAGCTATATTTGGAATACCAACATTGTCTTCTATTTCTAGTCCCATGCACAGTTAAAAATAAGTTGTATAGTTAGCATAAAACTGCTTTGAGAAAATTGATTTTTGAAATTGATAATTGTTTTTCCTGAGCTTGCAGCTTTCTGTCAGGACCTGGAGTGCCTCAGGAAATAGATTTAAGTGTGGCTTTCGTCAATTGCAGTAGAGGAGAAGCTTAGTCTTTGAGCTTTAATAGTAGTGGAATAGACTGCAAACAGTTGTTAATGTGCTGATGAAGATGTGTTCATTAAAGTCCCTTCTCTGACTGGGAGATGTTGGATATGAGCACTGCCCTCCTACTCCAGATCTGTGCCCTTCTGTAGCTGGCTGTGTGCTGTGAAGCAATTCCAGTAGGTACATTTTCATAAGAGTATAATGAGGTGATGGCGTGGGTTGGAGATGGCAGCATTTTTTAGGTTACGTACCAAAAGCTTTCAGTGAGAACTACGGAGAGACCATGGCAGATGGGGGAGCCCAAACATCACCCAGTCCTGGCTTCTCCCAGGCCCTTGCCAAGAATGACCAGCCCATCAGAGTTCCATCTCCGTGAGCCCAAAGGAACATGAGGACACATACAGAGCTCATCCCAAGAGACAGCCTGGGCATCCAGGCATGATGCCCATCAAGATGAGTCAGTGCTGGGGCATCTTTGGGACTCAAGGGCGTTTCTGCATGGGGTTGTTAGATGCCAAAGAAAAGCATTTTGTGATCACATAAGACATGTTGGGAGGAAAGGGTCAAAAATGGAAGATTTGGCAAGAGGGGAGTAGTTTTGCTCGAGTGATGTTGCAACTGGGAATACTAAGAATATCAGTGTGGGAAGACTTTGCATATTATGCCTGCTGCTGCTTATACTCTGTCTGGTTTGACAGAGCTGTAGAGATGACATAAATGTTATCAAAGACTTAAGAGGCATTTTCACAGACAGGCTTGAGCCTCCTGCTGAGAGAGAGAGAGAGATCAAAAGCCCAGATATGATATAAAGTACAGCAAGGTGATGAACTGCACGTGTGCAAGGCCCTTTGATAAACTGGGGTGAGCAGGGGGCTGCCCTGGCCACTCAGATGTACTGAGCCTAATGGAGCCTGTGTCCCTGAGTGTCCCTGCTGCACAGCCACAATTGTTAGCAAGGTAAGGAAAGAAATCCATGCTCTGCATTTCGCCTGTGGCTTGGTGGTCAGCCTGGCTACCAGTGTTGGTTCACTCATGGCTTATTATGGGATGTGCAGGGCAGAAACCAAAGACAGGGAAGACAGGAAGTTCAAGTGATTTGGGGACAAGTGAGAGTGGGAAAATGAAGGAGAGGATAAAAAGGTCTGGTCATGTGTGTGTATAGGCTGCTGGTTGATACTCTTGTCTGGCTGTGCCCTGCTCTAATCATCACAGTCTGTCCTGTCTTCCTGTTAAATTCCTTTCTAACTCTGTCTTGAGTGAAGGATTCTGAGGGGAGAGGGTGTACATCTCAGTGCTAGCAGCTACAGTCAGACTGTGGGTTGGAGGACCATGTATCCATGGTGCCAGCAACTGGAATGTGAAGGTTTGGATGCCAGCAGTTGGGCTTGGACCCTGGGCTGGAGGCCTGGGTGCTGGCAACTGAGGACATTTCATGGAGTGAGTAAAATCGAATGTTAGCCCCTGATATTGTATTGGGGACCACATGTTTATCTGTGTTGTAATACTGGAGCAGGTATGGGTGTGTGAGTGATCATGTGGCTGCTGGTGAAGATCAAGCTGGAGTAGCTGGTAAGTGGGTGAATAAGGAGAGAGCTGAGTGTGATCTTGTGTCTCCAAGAGCCAGGAGGAGCTAAGCTGTTGGGGCCACCAGGAAATCCTGACCAGCTGTTGGAGAGACTGTAGGGTCAGGGATAAGATGTATATGTGTGCCTGTGTGTTTCTACAGGCAAGACTGAAGTGGGGTTGGATATTGGGGGACCAGGGTGTCCCCGTCAGCCCTGTGTGATGGTCTGCACAGGCAGTGTGGTTGGGCTGAAGTTCTGGGGGCTCCCACACCTGGCTGGAGAGAAGAGCAGGATGAAGCTGTCGATGTGAGCACACTGTATGTCTGCCTGTGTGATGGATGTGGCCAGCAGTGTAAGTGCCTGGTGTGTGTATCTGCCTCCTGGGAGCTGATTTTCAGCCTTGCTGCTGGTTGGAGCTGGACATGGAGCTGTGACTGCCTGGCCTCTCGGCTGTCAGATCCAGTGTCATACATCTTCTCCCGACAGTCAACTGTAATCACAGACCATGGGTGGCCTCTGTAATAACACGGTGTTCTCATTGCCTGTAACTATCGGACATACCTCTTTATTACCAATTATTCTTTTTTTCAGTCTGTCCATTGACCTTTTGGGAAAAAATGATTAAGCTCTTCCCCTGAGTGAGGAATAGAAAATACTTCTCATTGTGCCTGACTAGGAGCCTTTAACATTATTCTATTCTTTTGATGCATGCATTTGTGATACTGGTTATTAAGATACATGCAATGGGAGCTTTGCCTGTAACCTTGGAATATATAGAGAGGAAAAAGTCTAATCCTTCAGAAATGAAAACAGGTCTTGTACCATACTCTTGAAGATAAAAATATCACTGCTTGTACCTTTTTGTTACTGTAATTCTGCAGCTCGATTGCCCAAAAATAATTGCCACAGCAAGTTTTAAGTGCTTGCTTTAAAAGATGTCAAAATGATGACAGAGTTTGTAAATGTGCCCCTGTCCCTAATTTTCCCTCCTATCAGTCCCCCAGTGTTTGGATAGTTCTCATGTGAAAGTTGCATGCTGCATTCCCTCTGCTCATGCTGCTGCCCTTAGAATTGAAGCTGGCAGCCACAGAACTGTTTGTATTGTAACCAAGCTGTAAAAATGAAGAGAGCAAGGAATGTGGAGTCCCACGAGGCCTCTAAAAGCAAATTTTAAAACTTGTTTGCATAGCTTTTGGCTTACTTGTGTAGCGGATATAAGTTCAGTGAGTGGAAACATTATTTCAGGGAGGATCTGGGCATTGCATTTCATTTGTCTGTGGAAGCTGAAAGGGCTTTGTAAAGGTGCAGTGAATAAGGGCAATATTCAAAGAGCAGAATTAGGAAACAACGTTTGATAATGAAGGCTGTTAAGGGGGATGCCAAGTCAGTCTGAGCTTTGATGTAAGAAAAAAAAGTTTCAAATACTTAAAGGCTTGTAATTCCTACCTAAATTAATAGAATTGGTGTCATCATATTAATTTATTATGATGTTTTCCCTAAAACTGAATCATAGCTGTTTAAAATACCTATGTGTGTGTTTTATTAGTGCTTTGTAGCTCAGATTCTTTGGTTTCTTATTTCAAGTATAAATTGTGATGGATTTTATAGTACAATAATAATGACAGGCTTTTAATCTTTTAGTCAGGTTTCTTAAAAAGAGAATCACCAAGTTTTGTAACTGGTAATTAAAAGTCAGACACTTTCTTCCCCTCTTTCCTCACCTTTGTCTGACATTGTGGTTTGAAGGCTTAGGGCAAACTTCTATAAAATCCATGTGTTCCTGCCATCGTCGCTATAACTTAGCTCAGGATGCTCAGGCAGCAAATTCTGGGTCTGGAGAAAAATCAGATTTTGCTGTAATGTCACAAAGACTTGTTTGTGCAACATCTCTCACATTCCAGTGCTGCAGCCTGTGTTTTGCACCCTTTTTTTGGTGTTTTTGCAAGTAGCCATCCCACATCCATCAAGTCTCTTACCTGGGAAGGCAGCAGTAGCTGGTGAGGTTGCTGATGCTGTACTTGGCACCTTGGAGAAGATATCTCCCACAGATGATGCCTTACCTGGGAGATACTTCTTTTCCAGAAGTTCTTGTGGTATGATGAGATACACAATGTCCTCACAGGCAGAAGTATGCTGAAAAAGGATTTGAAGTGCCCCAAGCCCTGTACTTCATTCAGTGTTACAGCTTTTGTATTTGCAACAACTTTAGTTGGTTTAAATATTTCAGAATGTTTCTCTTAGTCCTGGTGCATAGGAACTTGAATGATCTTGAAGTCAAGGTGATTTTGGTAGCTTCTTTATTGCTTAATTCACTGCAGTAAATAAAGCTATCTGTTTTATTTGCCTAAGTGCATAAAGTGGCAAGTTCTTGTGTTCCACAAAGGGTGATTGTTTTCTTTTTCTCTTATTTAGGAAGGCGGTGGAAGAGTTACTTAAAGAGGCAAAACGTGGGAGAACCAGAGCTGAAACAATGGGAGCTATGGGTTGGTAAGTTGTGCCAAGAGGAAATGAATGCCAATGCCAAAATAAATCTTACCTTTAATGTGTGACAGAAATCTCTACCTTTTTATGTGTTTCATGTTTAAATAATTTGTCTTCATCCACATTTTAATTTTGGGCAAAAATCCCAGTTTAAATAAGAAAGAAGTTCAGGTAAATTCTGTCTGCATGAAATTGCTTGTCTGAATGTGTTGAAGACAAAGCAGTTGGAAAATTGGGGATATGTTCTTATAATAGATGGAATTGCAAAGTTTGGGTTGGAATGAGTCTTTAAAATGCTGGTTGTCTCACTGTGCATGTACTTACATACTGGATTCATGTTATTGGGTTAGAGTGTGTTTTAAGTGAAAAGAATTCATAACCTGACAAAGAAACTTAAAGCCTTATATTAATGAAACAACAAATTGTCCTTTAGCAGACAATTCATGTGCAAATTGTAGCCAAAAATGAACTCGGTGCACTCAAAAGTATAATCCAGTTTTTGGAAGTGGGTTACTTTTTAATTTTAAAAATCCCCTAAAACTCAGGCTAGTTTGTATAGCAACTGGGAAAAAAAAATCACAGTATTTACATCTTAAATTAAATACAACATTAATTCTTCAATGCAGTATTCCAGATTTTATAGCTAGATTGTCATAGAAAGTAATGCATGTAATTGTAATTAGAGAAGTAATAACATGGTGAAGAGAGTCATTCATCATAAAATAATGTATATGATTTTGATAATAATCTGTTAGATCTAGGGATGTTCACACAAGTAGTGCAACAGTTGACTGCACTCAACACACTTGTAGATAAGGCTTGGCTTCCTCCATCAGCTGTTGTAAGAGATAAGGCTGCACTGTTCATGAAGTTCTCAACTCAGTTGTCTGTTTGTTTTAGTAGCTCTGAAGAGATTAAAATAGTGTCTTGCTGAAAAAAAAAGGTACTCCTTTATGTTTTCCAACAGTTTTGGGATTTTCCATATGCTTTACTCAGTGTTTCTTCTAGGGATGCAGTTAATACCCTTTCTGTTAAAATAGCTTAATTGGTTTAATCCCCCAGAGTGGCTCTAGCTGTGCTGATCTACTGTGCTTTGACCCTGTCAGCCTAGCCATGTGGCCAGGTAACCCAGTGCACACAATTAGCACCATGAAGTGGTGTATGCATCCAGTTACTGTGAATTTGCAAGTTGATTCCAGATATGGAAATGAAAGATTTCTGCAGGGAGATAACCAGGTGTACAATTTTGCTGCCACTTGTCCAGTCTGGAATATCTGCCAGGAGAGTGTATGGGCATCTGCTCCTGAATGTAGCTCCTTCTTATTCCTTGTTTGTAGGAGGGTAGTGGTCCTGTTCAGCTGGTTGTGGTGATCATCTTAGGATGCAGTTTGCTAAAGGCTGATGCCCAAGGCCTGCCAGGGAATGGGATAGGCAAGGGTGACCTGTTCTTCAGAGAAGTTGCAGATTAGTGTGTCTGGCTAGGCCAGGGTTCTGTTAAAGTTGTAGGAGGAAAGGACTGTCAAGAAGCCTTCAGGCAGAGGAAGGCTGTTGACATGTGGATTGGCATGGTGATATCCTGAACTCAGGCTGTTGAAGTGCTTTAGACTGCAGAGGTACATATGAACAGCTGTACTGGGTCAAACAAAGGATCCATCTCTGCAGTGCCGTGTGCCCATCAGTGGCCCATACTCAGTGCCTAGGAAGTGCTTTGGTGAATATTTTTGTTTCTGAATATGCTCAGTAGTACCTTCTTCAAGGTGGTACTTCTGCACCTCAGGGTATCATGCTGTTAGAGGTGATTTCTTTGTACGTAGTGCATCTCCAGGGATTTTTATTGCACTGAATTTATCCTTAGAGAGCCTGCTAGTAATCCCATTTGTGACAAATCTACTGCTGTAGGGTTTGGCATAGGCTAGTGTGTGGCTGTTAGGAAAGTATAAAGCCCCTCAAAGGTAAACTCCCAGTAAGTCTTTACTTCCAGTTCCAAGCTGCCACTGCTGTCTCCTCTTTAATATTTGTGCCCTGTTATGCTGTTCTGGTGCTTCTGAACTGGCACAACAGCTAGGTATTGCATAAAGACATGGGGGATAAAATGGGTAAGATATTTGGAATTAAACTTAACTATGTTCAGTTGAGTATCACACTCCATCAAAATGCTGTCAAGTGTAACTGATTCTGAAGGGCTTCAGAGGTTACATCCAGGACTACTGACATGAAACCTTGCATGCAGTAAACTACTGAGAAGAAGGTAATTTCTGCTCAGAGCTCTGTGGATAGCAAATGAAATGAGCAGAAAAGTTAGTTAATGAAAATGTGTATTAGTAGACCAGATCAAGGAAATCATAACTGGTGACAAGGTTATCACCAACTCATCTAAAAGCACAGTGTTAACAGGTAAAACGCAGAACCAACATTCCTTGCCAAACTCAAAATGCTTACAGGTATGTTTCATGAGGACTTCTGGGATTCCTCAGCCCTTTGTCAGAGGAGTCCTGGAGAAGAGATGCACAAACCCTGGAGACATCTAGTGTAAGGCCAACAGTCCTGCATTGGCACTGGAAAGTTGCAGCAGCTCAGCCTATGAAGAAAAGATTTGTTCTGCCATCTGTCTTTGGGTAAGGAGAAGCAGAGGCTACTACTGCTCATACTTCACTGATTCCAGTTTATGTTGCTCTCCAGCATCTGTTGAATACTGGGAAATACATTTCTGGAGTCAGTGGCATTTGACAGAAGTTGATCAAAGGGAGGTGTATGGAGAAGTGGCATTCCTGGGTGGGGTGACTGTATTGTGCATACCATTACAAAAGAAGTAGTGTCTCCTGGTGGATGTTGATGGCAGCAAAACCTTAGCCAGAAAGCTTCTCAACACTGTTTTGGGACTGCTTTCAGGTTCAAGCCATTGCTCTGTTACTCTCCAGAGTGATTAGTTCTCCAGAGTTCAAGTTTGAAAAAGTTCCCCAAGCACCCTTGCCTCACCTTTTACTGTCTCATCATTTCAGATGGGTAGTCTGCTGTTGCTGGAGCCTAAAACACAAGTATCCAAGCCAGCTTAGCTGACAGGTACAGGAAAAATGTATAAAGCAATCAACCTGCAGCCCAGTCTCTCATACAAAGACTGAGCTTTGAAATCCAGGACAGTGTCTGTTAGTATTTCTTCCAGTTTGGGGATGTTTTGCTGGTTTTACGTTGTCTTACAAGTTTCAGTGGATGACACGGACAGGTGCAACCTTAGAGGTTAGTGGAAGAAAGGCTTGTCCCTGTTTGGGACAAGTAACCAGCAGGGAGGTTGGCAGTGATATTGGCCAAGAGTTTGTGCAGGAAGGGAAATTATCTGAGGCTCTCTGGACATGGAGCAGCTGTCAGTATTTCCAGAGCCTGCATGATCTCTTTGTTGGTGAAGAGTATCAGCTCTACTGGCCTCCATACTCTCAGGACTGCTCAGATAGGCAGTATGTAGTCCATGGTAAATGAATCCAAGAGCTGCTGGATATTCTTATTTGTAGATTTCATTTAGCAATGCAGTATTTCTAGTTCCTGCAGTGTTCTTTTGTATGTACTCCATGGCCATGGTGATTCTTGTTGGGGGGGTCTCCTGCATCCTTATGATAATCCTGATGATATAGACCCTACTGCTAATGTATCTGGCTCAAGCATTAGTACAGCTAATCACAGATAAGGAAATGTGTGAGAGAAAGGTAAGGAAGAACACTCTTCTGAAGGTGTCTTAATCCTGGAAATGTTAATCAGAACAGAGCAGACTGTGGCTCAATCCTAGTGATGATGCTGTGATGCTGCACTTCTGAGATGAGAAAAGACATCAGAGTGGCTGTCTGGAAGCTAACATATGAAGGATCAGTTGGATCCAGAATGAGAAATTGTGGGAAATAGTGCAAGAACATTGGAAATGGTTAGATAAATTTGTTTCATCAGAGGCTATTGGACACAGATGAAATAGGATGTTTGGGAGTTTCCACTGTGTCTAGTTAAAATAAAGCCAAAAGTTCAGCTTCCCTGAAGTGTTTCTCTAGGTTCTATGTACATAATTCATAAGCTTCTTTGTAGCAGTGAAGTCCCATTTTAAGCAGTTGTTCTACTTTAACTAAGAAAGGCAGTTAAAATGCCACAGAAGTTACTGTGTGAAAAAAGTTCTAGATGCTTTTTTTCCAGTGTATAGGTCTGATCTTCAAAGATGCTGATAACATGAGCTAAAGCTAAATCCCCCCGCTTCCTTTGGTCACCCTTCTATTGAAATATGATATTTTTTGTGGCAGTTTGGGAATAGTAGAAATATACTTGTCAGTTCATCCATAGTGAAACTTTTTTCTTGGAAAGATGGGCTTTACTCTGTCTGATAAGGCTGACTGTGCCAATCCTCTTTGGTGTGTCCAGTTACTCAACAGAGACAAGACTGGCACATGGCACTGTGCTCATGTCTTAAATGGTGTCTGCATTTTTTTACTGTTAAGAACTTGAATACTACATTTCTGTACTGAACTGCACTGCTGCACTGGATGACAGGTACTGGTTGGAAATTCTGTGTTACTGCGCAGAAGTTTACTTAAAGGTCAAAAATAGGGTTAATATTTGACTTATGTTCACAATGATGGATTTAATTTCTTTTTTCTCAAAAGGCAATGTCATTGTCAAAATGCAGTGTGTTGGATTGTCTTGGTTATTGTGGAGAGATTTTGGGGGCTGTGAGATTTGTTTGTGGAGGGAAGCAAGATTCTGTCAGTGAGAATAGCTTGGTCTAGCTTTTGGAGCACACAGAGCAAAAAGTGAACCTTACAATGGGTGAATACTCTGCTGCAGAGCTGGAGTCTGGTAGACAGGATGGCTCTAGCACTGAAGTTTGTGTGCTTGCCTCACACATGCCTGCAGCCCTGCTTGGGGCACATTTCAATTCTGAACTTTAATGTTCTTTTAACTTGTCTGGTCTTTGCTGGTTGGTTGGTTGGTTGGTTTGTTTTAAAGCAAAGCTTCTGAAATAAGTTCAGTGGCACTATTTGCTGGTCACAGCAGTATTGTGTTCCATCTTGCTCAGGCTAAGATTGCCTCCCAGACCTTCAGAACTCCCCTGAGGGCAAACCTGTTTGTGGATTGAGCACTGCAGGATCAGACCC
Organism: Oenanthe melanoleuca; assembly: GCF_029582105.1. Classification (NCBI taxonomy): domain Eukaryota; kingdom Metazoa; phylum Chordata; class Aves; order Passeriformes; family Muscicapidae; genus Oenanthe; species Oenanthe melanoleuca. Next base: position 45,700,685 of record NC_079333.1, read on the forward strand.
TATAGCAAACCCAAGGCTGGTCTTTAGATAATTTCCTCACCTTTAGAGATGCTCTCGAAGGTATCAGTGGATTCATACAGTTCACTTTTAATCTTCACAGTTCCATACATACCTGGCTATATGTAAAAATGTGCCCTATGTGTGCATGTAATGTAGCACATGCCATACATCTTGTTTGCTTTAAGATTTAAAGGCAGGATTTGCTTTGTTGAAGTCTGAAGTTAGTAAAACTAAGAACTAATGTTTTTCTTCAGTGCCATGACTTACTGCTGCTCCATGAAAGCCTGGTGGTTCACTTTAATCACAGTATGATGGTAAACTAATGGCATCTCTTAGCTGACTCTGATGTCCAGCATTTCTCATTAGTTTTCATTCTTAGTATATCTCAGGCAGCACTCATAGTGTCAAAAAGAAATAAATGCTTCAGCCAGACGTATTTATTTAGGGCAGATTGACTGTCTCATTCCAGCATTGTATATCTGTGCATTAGCTCTTAAGAAAAAGCAAGAGGAAGAACAAATGTGAAATAGATTTTGCCTGGATGCAGCCTAAAGAAGGCCACCCTCAGTGGTAGGAAATGTTGAGGTAAAATAATGCACTCATAAGACATACAAAGGACTTTAATGTTGTCTGGTTTCTGTTATGTCTTGAGTGTAACCTGTGCCATGACTCGTTCAGCACCATGTTCATCAGTGATGTAGCTTGAAGTAGAAACCCTGTTCTCCTGATATTTATAAGCCTCATATTTTTACTCAGTCATACAATTAATGGATAGCTCCTCTGTTTACAGAAGAATTATACTAGATTAAAGATCCTATTTTTTTAACCAGGATTTGAGAAAAATAGTGTAGATTTATATGAAGGAAGTTTAGAAAATTCTAAAATTCTATGCAGTAGAAGTGTATCAGAAAATACCTTGTGGAAATTAAATAGCATGGCTGTATACTTCTAAAATTGCTCTCCTAAGCACTGCAGGATCAGACCCTAAATTGAAGGATTTAGGATGATTATCAGCAATGCGTAGTAGGCAGACCTGAAGCAATACACCATGGTAAACTTCATGTCCAGTTAAGTGATGAAGTATGCTAAAGAATCATACATTATTTTTATTGTAGTTTGCTTGTTGTTCTGATAGCTCTGATGGTTTAGAGGTGTCAAAGGTTTTTGAGTAGTTAGGGTATCATTTCTACACTTACACAAAATACTCAAGTAGAAGAGATAATCTTAGCATTGTGGTGTTAGGATTCCATGACTGGTTGATTCAGTAAGTGGCTGTGATGTCTAACAGCTCTGATTTTTTAAAAGCAATCCCATAACTTCTCTCAAAAACGTGAAGACAAATACCAGTGACTCTGACTATATACAAAGTTTTCAGAGTGATTTCTGCTTTCTGTAGGAACATATTTAAACTTGTTTTTTCTTGTTCCATTCTTTAAAAGGTGATGTGTTGGGAATAAATAGAGAACAGCTGATACCAGCAAGATAAATTAAATTTAGAATACTTGTTTCCTAAAAGTAGCTGATAAATTATGTGCAGAAGTGTTAAGCTGCGAGAGAAGAAAGTAAAAAAAAATGGAAAATTGTTGGATAAGTACCTTAACTGTTTAAGAAAAAGAAATAAAATACTTTGGTTGTTGCTAAGTATAAGTTTAAAGTGACATGTCTCATGTATGTTTATGCTACAGCTATTTGGGTTCTTCATGCACATGTATCTTACTTTCAAATATTGCAGTTCACTAGATAATGCTGACTTTAGAACATGATGTCTGTAAGCCATTCTGATTTGACTTAGGATATGGTACTAAAGGTTTGATTTCTGAATGCCTAAGTTAGGCACCATCAGCCTTAAAATATATTGTCATCCTTTGCTTCCCACTACACACACTACATGTGAATTTCACTGTGTTGAAGTAAAATAATTTTCTTCACATCAAGAGTAAGACAGAAAGGGAGTGGAGATGATCTGGAACTTACTTTTCTGTACTGAGAGTTTACACTAGGTGGCATGCAAGGAAAGCCAAAATCACAAACCTGTCTTAAAATCACTGAAGTTAAAATCTTGTTTTGGGATATTTTTACCTTCTCTTTTGATCTCTTTTAAATGTCTTTACAGGTTGAAATGTCCTCTCGCTGGTACAAATAAAAGATTCCTTATTAACACCATCAAAAACACGTTGCCATCTCAAAAAGAACAAGACCAAGAGCGTGAGCAAAAGGAAGATGATAAGGAGTCTGAGCCAAACAAAAGCAGGAAAGAAGAAAAACCAAAGAAGCGCAGAATTCACCCATATACACCCAGCTTTCAGTCCAGAAGGAGAGTCAGCTACTCTCCTCCAAGGCACCAAAGCAGGAGCCACCACACAAAGGATAAACATGAAAAGCGATCAAGCAAGCGATGAGGAGAGCGACAAGTATGTGTTGTTACAAGTCAGGAATGTCATTAAGTGTAGGAAAGCGGGGTGTCACAGTTTTTTGAGAAGAGTTGATGTTCAAACTTGAGTTTTGAACCAAGTTGCCTGTGTGAGAAGTAACCTTGAAGTAGCTTTAGAAACTTTCCTTTGGGACCTTTAAGAGAAAAGCAAAGTACAGCATAAAACTTTCAGTTGTTTTAGAACAGACATTCCCTTTTCTCCATTCCTCTCTCCCCTTCTGACTAAGCTTAGGGTCTTGTTGTTGGAGCGTGATACGTGTGTCACTGTCTAATACAAATCATTTAGTCATGTCACTCTTTTGGAAATAAATTTAAATTAAGCAGAATTCTATTTATTGTGTGGAGCTTGCAGAACTTCTTTGCTGCTAACCAATTAAGAAGTTTTGCTTATGTGGGTTAGATCTTGGTCAGTGCCTGACCAAGCATATGCATTTTGTATAGAATATAAGAGATTACTTTCTTTAATATAAACAGAACAAATTTAAAATGGGCAATGCTAGGTTTGCTTCCCAGGAGGGACTGCTGGGAAATACTGTTTTTGCTTGTTAATGTATATTCACAAATCTATCATAGATAACAAAAGACATAATGTCTAAAAAGCTGCAACTGCAATAATTATCTCTGTTTAGACTCCCCTCTGTAAGGAAGTAGTTGGAACAGTCTGTTGTCACGGTGCTTTCAAAACATACCCTGAAGACAAAATTTTCATGTTTTCTTTCTACTGCTAAAAAGTTTCCAAGTTAATATGTAATACTAGAAATACAGAGGAGATGCTTAAATTGTCCAATGCTCACTTTCCAAGGTTTTTTTACAATTCTATAGTGGTCCAGTTCTTAAACATGTGACTGTGAGCACAAATGATACGCATTGGCATCTTCTATGTCTCACTTCTGTTTGTGTTACATTAACAAACTTCTTTGTGAAATATTTTGTATTTTACTGTTCTCAGAAATAATTGTTTTCAACATAGGTTTGTTTTTGAGTGTGTTGACAATAAAATGGAGAATGTTCGTGAAGGTGCCCTGTGGAATTGCTGCTTTTAAGGGGTTTCTTAGCTGAGATGTGCCTCTCCGAGGGACAGGAGGAGCGGGGCTCCGTGGCCCGTCCGTGCTGAGTCAGAGCAAGAGTGCCACCTATGGGCGTGTGCGCGCCTCGCCGTGCGCTGCCCTGCCCCGGAGAGCTGCTGCTGCTGCTGCCCGTGCTGCTTGGCTGGATTTTGGTGCGTGGGCTGGGATGGCTCTGCTGAGTAGTGGGAAGGTGGTTACACTGGCGCTAAGCGCCCTGGAGACTGCCAGGGTCAGCATATCCAGAGAAGTGGGATACTCCGACATTTCCCCCGAGGAGTTATACGCAGGTCCTCTATTTCCCTGCAAGGCCTACAGCACTAAAATACAACTCTCAGCCTTTCAGAAAATTCACAACTATTTAAATGGGATCAATGAAAAAGTAGTACTTGGAGAATATAAGGACTGTCTTCAGTTTTAAAAAACAGATGGTGTTTGCAGTCCTTATTTTGCTGATTGCTGTTGTGCACTTCTTAATAATCCTTTTTGGATTATTTAGCAGCTATAATATGGACTGAGTTCTGCTGCAGTGACAGTGCTGGATGGATGGGACTTTGGAGCAGAGAATTCATCTCACCATTGGTCTGGATTTGGACTGGAGATGTTCCACAGAACAAATTTTTGTGAATTCTTGCTGGTCTGGCTTGTGCTGGTATATGCTGTCCTGAGAGCTTTCAACTCTCAGGCCTTCAAACACCACTTTGGGATAAGGGCTGTTGTTGATGCTATATTAATTTATGCCAGGCTTTCAGGTAGGGAAACTGATTAGAGCATGGTCTCAAAATTAGTCTGCATTGCTGATAGTGCTTGTGTAGTGGAAATGCTCAGCTAAAGGATCTGACATAACCTGCACTGGTAACTGGAGAAAGCTTTTCATCGGTGGTGGTGGTAGGTTCAGATTTAATTCCGCATTTTTCTGACTTACAGGATACACATGTATTATTAGTCATGCACTGATTAATTCCATCTTCTAATGCTGTCTTTTGTATGTGTATTTAACAAAAACAAAATCCTCTGCTGCTTATTAACTGTTCCTAAGGCAGCTATTTATAGCATCACAGAATGGGTAAACTTAGAGAGGAGCACAGTGATTAAAGAACTTGGGTGCACAAAGCCAGTTTTTTATTTTGTCTGCAGTTGCTCATATTGTGCAACACCAGCTTGTATATAAGGCAACTTCAAGATAGGATTTTACCCTGAAAATTTAGACTTGTACATGACTTTTCCAAATGTGTTACTAACTGCTGTGCACTTGTTACTTGTAAAAGTGCTTGTCTTTAAATGAATACATTAATAAATAGCATGTTCTTGGTGTCAGCTTCCCTAGTTACTCCCATGGGAAGAGAATGCGCCTTACCTTAAGTGTTGCTTCATCTGTATGTCACAGGTGTTCTTTGTTAATCTGTGAGCTACCAGTGCTGTCTGTGTTTAGTTTCAGTGCACATTATGTGGATAAAGTTTATTCAGGTGAGGCTATTCTCTTGCCATAGCCAGAACAATTTGCTCATTAGACTTTATTATTAATGTTGGATAGAAATCCTCCAAATGTTAATTTTCATCTATCTCGTACTGAATGTAGATCACAAAACAATGTGAAAGAGGAGAAAACATTTTATGTAGCCTTCAAGAAATGCTTTTGTTAGTTTTGACTGTCAGAGAGACAGTAACATGCAGTTCTTACATTCATTGTACAGCCTCTTCTCTTTTGTAAATCCAATTTGAATTATTTACAATGAATCGTGAACGTCCAAGAAAAGCCTGACAGATTTCACGTATAACACGACTTAAAGGCAAAAACACACCCTCTTTTTTAGACTGGATCACTCTAAACCAGAAGTTTCTTGAGATGCAGTTGAAAGAGTGTTCCTTAGTGATCATGAAATTTCTACAGAAAACTAGTTAACAAAGGAGATGTAAATGTTTGTAGATCAATGGAATAATGTAGCAGGAGGGGGTTGCTTTTCCTGCACAGAACTGGTTTGGGGTTTTTTTTGTTTTGGCTGCAAGTTGATCACCAAGAAGCATGTTTCCTTTCCTGTCCTGTCGAAGCTCTCACTAATAATTATGTGCTTTCAGTTAATTAAGCTGGAACAACACAAAAGCAGACTTGCTTGGATAAGTAGCAAGAAAACATATCTGGATTGTGTTTGAAGAAGGATTTTAGTCATTTTATCAGTGGAGTCACTGATCTACCAAATCTTTATTCATGTGAGTGATCTTTGCACTTGCAAATAATCCTGTTGTAGCTCACCATCTATGAATGAAACTCCTGCCTGCATTAATATGCACTTTGTTTTAGTGGCTGTCAATAGGAAATAAGAGTAAATGCTGAAGAGCACGTAGCTCCAATTAAAAGAAAGCCTTAACAATTTTGCCTGCAGAAAGTGCTACAGCAGCAATATGACCACTCATCTCAATATCAATTGTGCAACTACAACCAAAGTTTGGTTTTGGAAAACTTGAGTGGGCATTCTGCTCTGCTTGAGACTCTGTCTTCTGAACTCTCCAGCTCTTACTGGAAAAGAATTGCCTGTGTCTTTTAAAGCACCACACAAGGGATGAAAGTTTGCCTAATGCTAATCATTTAAAATTTCTCAAAGAAAAATGCCAGCGAACAACTAATCCATCAGGACCAGCAACAACTGACAGTTGCTGGTAATGAACTATTGTTTAAGTTAAATAATAATAATATTAAGAAAGGAGTATAACACATGAAGGAAAACCAAGGTCCTACATGAGCTTGTCTTGATTCTGTATGTTATATTTAAATACGGTTTTCTCTACCTACCCTTGCTCCTGCAGGCAGTGCTGCATGGTCAGTACCTCTCTGAACCCCTCCATGCAGAGAGCGCACTTGCTAAGTCTCTGGAGAGCAGAATATGTTTTGGCTAGAAAACTTTGAGTGTTACCCCCTTCTTTCTCTCCTAGTGTCCATTTACCAAGTTGAGGGGTGCCTCAAGGAGAGGCAGGTGAAGTTTCCCATGCTCTGGCTCTCCACCCCGCTCCCTGAGGACTGCAGCAAGATGCTGTGTGGGGCATAGCTACTGGAAAGACATCCTTCTTGCCAAGCACCTGAGACAGTGTAGTTAAATAAATCTCTGTGAGAAAGCACAGGCTCCTAGGGGAGTAGCTGGTTCTCAGCTGCCCCTCAGCTGCTGTGAATCAGGGAGGTTGTGCTGCTCTGAGCTCCTGCACACGCCCTGCCTGCCAGAAGCCCTACAGGCCTGCAGGTATGTACAGCTCCTTGCTTTCTCTGCCTAGCAAAAGGACTGAAGGATCAGCCCCACTGTGGGGGAATTCCCTGGGGGTGGCTCTGCATCTGTCTCTTCAACAGGTCTCATTTAGACTTGGATCTCTGCAGGAAGCTTCTTGCAACAAGGAAGGGACCAGGAAGGCACAGCTCTACCTTTCTGTAGCAGGACCTATTGCATCCTGCCCAGTAAGCTCCCAGCTAAGAAGTGAGTTAAACTAGCAGTAAAAGTCAACTGGAATGAATTTTATCTAAACTTCATTTTTCTTTGCCCATTGAAAATAATTTCCCAGGCATCTATGCCCTTGGAAAGGAACAGTGAGCCCCCACCGCACTCCCATTACTTGAGATTCACCTCCAGCTGTTGCTGCTAACATTTTTTCCTTTTATTTTTCTCCTTTCTAGGTTGAGTTCTTTAATAATTTCGTGTCTCTTTCAGTCTAGGCTCCAGCCTGGGAAAAACAAACCTGCTAGCCTGGCGAAAGCCAAACACACATGGCCCAATTACCAGCTTCCCCACTGTTCCTTTGGGCTGGCTGGTATTCTCCCTGCCTTTGTTTTGCTGCCTGCTCCCTGCCTCCGAGCAGCTTCCTTTGACTCTGCTCCATGCAGCCGGGCAGAACAAGATCCAGCAGGTAAACTGAGGAAGGGCTATTGTCTGTTGGCCCTCGCCTGTGGATCGCTGCAGTTTATCTGCCAGCAGAGCTTCCTGCAGGCTTACACCTCTGTGAAGAGCTGCTGTGCTTTGGAATTAGGGGAAGCACCTTGTTCTTTGCATTTGAGATACCTGTGTGTGTGGAGGGGAGCGTTGGTGTGCCTCAGTGACAGCAGACCAGGTATTGCAGATGGGGTGCTGGATGCAGGGTCACATCACTGCAGCTCAGTGTGGTGCTTGTCTGTCCTCCAGCCAGTGCCTCGGCTGGCACTTGTCCTGAACGCCTTGGGAAGAGCCGGGAGGATGGATGGCATTGTCTTCACAGCCGTGCACTCCCACAGCTCTCCTGGAGGAGGGAATGTGTGGGAGCAGCGTGCTGAGGACCGGCCTGGCTGCCAGGGGAAGGATGGTGCCCACTGTTAGCTGTCAGCACCATTTGGGGGTGGCCAGTGCCAGGCCCTAGGGGTAGGTGCTCAACATGGCAGGGTCTCAGCTCGAGCCTCTGCCAAACTTCCCTGCTGCAGCTGCAGGGGTGTCCACCTGGAATAAGAGATAGGAGAGCAAACTGCCCTCCAAATGTGCTGTGCAGCTGTGATCCCCAGAAGAGCTCCTGGAGTGAGGAGTAGTGCCGGTACTATGTCCATTTGTCAGGCTTGTCCCGCTGCCCCAGCTCCCCAGTTGTGCTGTGACTGAGCTCCCTGAAGCCCAGGCTGTCCCAGTGATGAGGGCATGTGCTGAGGACCAGCTCTCTGCAGTTCCATCAGTTCATCCTTCAGCCCCAGCAATGCTGCTTCACATCTGTCTGGCTGCAGTACCTTAAACGGGGCACCCCAGGCAAAGCTGGTGCATCCAAAGCTGTGCCAGGGTCACAAGCCTGGGATTAGGTGGGTTTCTCCTCCTGACTCAGCTGAGTAGCATAAGGGTGTGAGGTGTCAGCCATGCAGCTGGCTGCTGGTACCTGTCCTGGAGAGCAGGATGCTTTGGGAGCTGCAGTGGATGCCCTAAGGCACAGTACCCCAAATGTGCAGCGCCCTGAGGTTGTTCTCTGAGTTAACAACCAAAAATCAACTTTGAAGGATGAGGACTGACTGGAAATAAAGTATCTTCCCCGTCTTTTCATTTGCACGACTAAGAAAATAGACTTGCCCTGCTCAGAGGGTTTACAGTTGATGAAGGATTTGTGTGCGGGGAGGGAGCCAGCAAGGGGAGCACAGGGCAGAAGCTTAGATTTGTTAGAATGTATCTCCATCTCAGCGCTCAGTTTGTAAAACAAATTCTTCAGACAGGTGCTTGAATTCACAGGCTCTTCAGAGGGAATTTATCAGCCTTCAGGAATATACTGGCTAAGAAAAAAAACCCCTATCACCATCAGCTGCAAGGAGAGAAAAGCTAATCATCTAAACTTTAAGGCGGGAGAGGTGCAGCTGTCAAAGCTATAAGGTAAATGAGTCTGAGGCTGAAATGGTTTTTGCAGCAGAACTCTGCTCCCTGTTAAATAGGGGAGATTGAACTATAGCACTATTCCACTATTCCCTGGTAATGCACCATTTTGGGGCTGACTGGGTGGTCTTAAGTCCATTGCCACAGTGGTTATATCGCTGATACCAATCAAGGCCCCGCAGCTGAGACCCTGGGTGACCTGCTTCAGCAGCTTTTTTCAAACCCCAATTCACTCATTTGTGTGGGATGCTTTTCTGCTACTTTATTTATGGGATTACATAAATGAGCCATTAAAAATGTAAATCTTCAGAACAGTTGAATAATACAGATTTAAACAATAAGCTCAGGGCGGTACAGTACAGAAACTTCCCCGAACCAGCAGTACTGCACCATCGTGGCTATGGCAACAATAGCGGGTTAAGGGAAAGAGAGAGCAAGGAGGAAAATAAAACGTCCCGGCATTGTTACAGTCACTGGCACCACAGAAAGATTAGGGATTTTTTTTTTTTTTTCCAGAGTATTAGAACAATAATGAAGATGTGTCATTATGCACCACAAAGGAGACCATGCCATCCCTCACATAGTGCAGGTGTCAAAACAATCGGTCTGGCCACAGAATTGAGTTTAAGTGAAGTTTGTCCTACCTCACCACAAAGCATTTAACCCTTCCAGGGCCAGAGCCAACTACAGCCGTGCCATGGCTAGCACAGGCTCTCTTCCTCTCTCCTGTGCCAACAGACATCTGTCCTGTGCATCCTTTTCCATCAGCAGCAGCAACAGAGCTGTACACCATGTACCTTGCTGAGGAGGAGTAGGCTGCAGGTTTTGGTTGGCTTTCACTGTGCTTATATCACATCAAAGTATCTGGTGAAGCAATAACAATGAAGAACTGTACTGAGGTTTAGTCAAATCCCACAGCAAGCTTCTCTCTGCAAAGGATAAAAACATGGAAGTAGCTTCTAAGCTCTGCTAAGTTCAAAATACCTGAGCTACAATAGCAGTTACTGATTTTCCCTGTTCAGAAGTGTATTCTAGCTGTTACATGACAACCTTAATGTGACAACTGTACTGAAGTGCACACCTTCCAAACAAGCTCTGAGACACATCAGTGCTCTCCCTAGAACCAGATTACACCATGTGTTGTGTTATTTCAGTAAGTTTTTCCTGTCATTTAGTTCTGGAATTGAGTAGGTATTTTATGTAAATATATTTGGGAGAATAAATTTGGGGAGTTAATTTGGGGATTCAAACAAAGGGCATATTATCTCTCTATTTCAGGGGTCACCAGTAGCTTCTAAGCAAAGTTTTCTACGTCAACGGCTTTCCATGCATTTCTGTACTTCCCCTTAAGACAACTTATTTCAGAACTATGCAACTTGGTCTGGATTTCTTTTCTACATTTGTGAAAATCCATAAACCAAAGAGTTACTGTGAATTTATGCTGGTGCAAGTTTGAAGTTAAGCTGTTTTGTAGTCTCTTTTGTCCTTACAGTTCAATATCCTTTGATGAATTTTACTACCTTTCCTTTCTGAAGACTGTTTACATTAGTTTATCAATATCATAAAGAGTTTTTAGCATTGTTATAACACTCAGCATTCAACCTAGCATCACAGAGGAGCTGAAGTTGGAAGGCATCTATGGGAGTCACCTGGTCCAAACCACCTGCTCAAGCAGGGCCACCTAAAGCTCATTGACCAGGACTATGTCCAGAAGACTTCCGAATATCTCCAAGGAGTCATGAGAATCTCCAAGCATCACCTTGATGATTTGTTACTGGTTCAACTGCTTACTGGTAACAGTGAGATTGATTTCACTGTCCTAGATAAGGGACACTGTGAAAGCATATCAACTCCCTAACACTTTTTACCTACTCTGATGGGACAAGAAGAATTCCTGGTAGTGGAAATAGAAAAATACTTGAAGAGTACTATGATCATCAACTATGCTGTTTGTTTGTTTGTTTGTTTGTTTGTTTTACTAGTGGTGGCTTTCTCAATGGGATTGTTTCTTTGGCTTGAAGGAAGAAAGAGATTAAATGGGAAGCTTGATTTATTAGCAGAATAGAGGCCACAAGAGCACAGAATGTAGACAGCTTTGTGTTAATGAAGGAAGTCTTCCTCTGGGAAGGAATATATGCTTATGAGCCTTTTCTAGATCACTGGACTGGTCTCGGGGCAGAATTGGGGTTGTAGTATAGACAGATCTTGCTCTCAGTCAAAGAGGTGGTATTTCCAGAGGTTCCCGCCTTATTGTGTGTGCTGTTATTAGTTACAAGTGGCTACAGTACTGGTGTGTGCAGCCCTGGGCACTAAGAGGGCAGGTCATGGGCTGCACCTCCACCAGCCCACCCACCAGCTGGGTAGCACATAGGAGAGGGGCACGTGTTGGGCAGCCTCCTCAGGAGCCCCCACATGGGCTTTGCCACCTCAGTGCAGAAACTGGAGCGGGGTGATACAGAGGAAACTGGCCTTGAGGAGTATCTTCCATGGGTTAATGGGTCATGTGCATGTTCAGGCTTCTAAGATACTGTGGCTGTGTGATCTGGATCCAGGTTTTTAAGCATATCTAAAGAAGTAGCAATGGGCTACAATCCTGTTTGCTTCAGGGGAATAGCTGAATATTAAACCAGTCTGAAAGCAGTAGTTCATGAAAAATAGTGGCTTAAGAAGATCACTCCATCATCTTAATGTACATTATTTTCTTTGTTTTTCATTCTACATCAGCTCAAGCAAGTACTTCATCTGTCTAAATCACACTGTAGCCCCTCTGATGTCGTCAGTGGTTTTCCTCTTTGTTCCCTCAGTCACCAGCACTGAAGGAAGCTTTGAGGGCTTACCTAGTTTGTAACCTCTCTTATGATTCAGGAATGAAAAATTTGAACCTGACTATGGGGGAGGGAGAGAGAGGGGGAGAGAGGGAAAAGGGGAGGGACGGAAGGGAGGAGGGTGAGAGCTTTTTTAATGATCTGATATAGTGTAAGGGAGCTTCTCTCCTTCAGGCAGGATTGATGCTGAGCTCACTGGTGTCACCAAGAGCACTGTCCCTTCTCCCACCCCATCTTGCTGTTTCTGCAGGCAGCTGCTGAAGGTCACCTGCACCAAACTGTTCATGCTGCTGTCCTGGGCCAGGGAAGCTCATAAATAGCTTCAGTGGGGGAGAAACATCACTGTATTGTCTAGGGAATATGTCAAGGAAAAGAAAAGTCAAATTTCACCTCTGGCTTTATAGAAGGGAGGCTTCCCTTGCAGCTTCCCTAGTGTGCCAGATTACAAGTAGTTTGGCTGATATTTAAATCATCAGTGAATGCAGGGTCCTGGGTTGGAGAGATGTGTCAAGATAACTTTGTGAGTCTTTCAGAGCCCTCCTTCAGGAGCAGATAAGTCAGGAGATGAGCTGCTGGAAACAAAAAACTTGTGTCCCTGTCCTGAGTTCCTTGAAGGCTTCAGGGCAACCGTGATTCAGCCTTTCCTTGCTCCTTTGCATTGCCCCAGGCAGGAGTGCCATTGCTGCCTGAAATGGGACTATCCTGTGTGGACCTGACAGCAGTGTGAAGGATCACCGGGGCCAAAGACCACGAGACCTTCAGCTGCAGAGCTCCTCTGCCTTCTCTGGGTGGAAAACTTGCTGCCAGGATCAATGAGGTCCTCATTTTTTAACTTGCTATGTGTTACAAATGCAAACCAACACAACAAGCCTTTTTGGGAGAATGAGGGACAAAGGGTGTCTCCCAGCTTCATCAGAATTTCTCAGGTGGGTCAGTCCTTTCCCTAGAGCCCTGAGGTCAGCAGAAAGCATGACCATGAAGGAGCAGAAAATGGAGCTCCCTTTGAAATCAAGGCACTGAAGGAGCCTCTCCAAAAGCTGCTGTTTTCCTGTCCATGTCTGCACCAGTGCATCCGTCTCCTGTCCTGGAATCCATTGCAGAAGGTGGCTGGGAGGTGAGGTCGGTGGAGTTGAAGCCTCTCAGTTAAGCCATGGTCAGGTGAAAGCTGGGATGCTTTGGAATAGCAGCAGCTGTGGAAAAAGGGAAGCAGGGGTGGGTACATGCATGGCACAGTATGCAAGGAGTAGTGGTGCCTGTCACAGTCTGGAAACGTGGGAAATTCTTGGAGCAGCAAGTCCTTCTGCTGAGCCAGAAAAGAGACAGAAACATTTTCTGCCTGAAGTCTGTGGTTCCTGTACAGATCTGAAGAAAATCTTCTTCATCTCTATCATTGGTTTAATAAAAAGCTTCCACTATGCTGACATAAAATGCTTTCTTCACTTCTTTCTTTTTTAACCTGTTTACCCCAAATGAAAGTGACAATTTGACACCCTGAATAAAGCTAGATTTTGCCCTCTCATAAACCACAAATGTAATTGCAGGAACGATGTTGACTATGACCACATGGTTAAAAAGAGAAAAAACCAAAAACCCAAAAATAATCAGTGTGAATTCAAAGTGAAAATGAAAGGAGTCTGTCTCATTCATAAATGTCATATGAGACTTTGGTTAAAAAGGCAAGCCTGTCATCCCAAGGCCAGCAGCTGTTGTTATGTTGAACAAAATGGATACAAATGGGTATTATTTTAAAGTGAAATGCTTAATCCCAGGCCTAACAAGCCCACTGTCCTCTCTGTAACCCTGTGTCATACAAGCCATGATCTCCAGTAGAGGGCTTGATTGCACAGGAAATAAAATTCCCTGGCTGTGCCCTACCAAACTGACAAACACCCTGGCAATGTTTGAGTTACTATGGCAATCACAAAATAGGAAGGCCTTTTCTTCTTTTCCCCATCTCTGCATGCAGCCGCAGGCTGCTCCTGAATAGCTCACATCTGCAAAAAGTTTTAACACGGTACTCAGATAAAGAAAAGGATCCCAAAAATGGGCATTGACCCGTCTCAAAAAATGTTGCAAATTTTATATACAAGAATTGGGGAGCTGTGCCACTTTGTGCAGGTTATGTCATAATGTGAACAAAAAGGGATAAAAGCTGATGAAGGCTTTTGCTGCCAAATATGGAGAGAGGGGAAAAAGCATAAGTAAATGACAGCTTTAATGCAGATGTAAGAAGAAAAGTCAAAGATGGGTGACAGAAAGTTGCTGGTCAATGAATAAGGGAAAAATTTCTAACACAAAAACCAGACAAAAGAGTAAAATACAATAAAAATCTCACTATAGAGAATACTGAGAAAAGTCCCAAAAGCACAGTGAGCAAAATCTTGGAGCTATCAAACCATGTGAAACGGACATGTGGTTCTTTAGAGTGGCCCATTTCAGGCATTAATAGCTCCCATTATAAAGGGGGAACCTGATCTCTGGCCTGGAAAGCTTTCAAGAAGCAGACTTTTTACAACAAAATTGAAAAGCAAAACAAAACTGAACCTTTCTGCTTTGCACAAATTAACTAGGATTTTGGTCTTTCTAGGCAAATTTGGTCCTGCATAATGAACTGTTACACATTTTACCAGTTTTCCTTGGACAAATGCTTTCTGGTAATGAAGAATAATTACATATTTAAATGGAGATTTGCTTTCTGGCAGATCTGGCAGATCCTGTGCTTTCTGACAGTACACTTTCCACCATTAAAATATACTTATTTTTGATGATAAAAACTTGCCTTTATCGACAAGCTGATTTCAAACACCTAATTTAGATGCCTGCATAGAGTGTGTGAATGTGTGTTAAGTACCTGATGGTCTCACCAAGTTGTTTAATCCCAGTGAGGGGAGAAGTATGAAGCCAGAATTTAACATGCAGGTCGGCTGCTCTGAGCTAGCTTTGCTTCAGATGTCTGGATCTGTGAGGTAGGAGCTGGAAAGTGCCACCAACACCTTCACATGCTGTAGCTCCATCTCTCAAGAAGGTCCACTGAGAGTAAATTTATTCTTAATTTGTTCTTAATCTTAGATTCGAGTGACATGTTATAGCTTCTGAAAGTATCATTGCACTTTAAAAGCTCTTACTGACAAGTCACATTAATCACTGGCTTCTGAGAAAGGCTTAATGTGAGGAAATGAATGAAAATGGCATAAACCGTTCACAAAAAAAAGTCCAAAGGGCCAAAAGAAGCCCCAAATCCAGTAAAAGTGGGACTGCATTATACATTCATTGACTCTTGTTCTTTTGGGGGTGTTTTGGTATGAAAAGAAAGAGACAATGGAAGACAATAGCAGTACCTTATCAAAGTTCATTCAAGCAGCTATTTCAAATACTTTTAACGGCTTGTCACTGGGTCTTGCAAGACTCCAAGAGTCTAAACACTCTGTCACATTTGTGTACTAACCACTTAAAGTGCTGCTAAAGCCTTTTGACCTGGACTGACTCTCCTTTATCTAGGTCAAAATGCAAGGCAAAGCCTTTGTGTTCCACGGCCTTCATTAAATTCATTGATTTGACCTGTATTTTAAAGACCAAAAGTCAAATGGAATGGGAAGTTAAGGTTCCCATACAAAATCTTCCACTGAGCACTTCACTGCCTCCTTGAACTATGTAACATACAGAAAAGGCCATCTCACGGCCATTTGAAGTGTGGGCTATAGCTGGAGTGGCAGTTTTGTCCAGTTTTTTCAAGAGCTTTGATGGAATTCATCAGAGCTTTCCCTCTCTTAAATGAGGACAAAAAAAGTTGAAGCTTGCAGACAGTCCCACTGGCCATTTTTTCTTGCCCCAAGTCATCCTTTCAACAGGGCATAGCAAAGTTCACGGGTAGATAAATAATATTTAAATCTCTTTAGCACACAGACAGGCAGGGATGAGATTTGTTGCTTTGCACAGACTCTTGCCATGCTCAGGGTCAACTGCACTATTGGGGAAAAAGAAGTGAGCAGCTTTTACTGTATCAGGAAATAAACCTTCTTCTGTGTTTGGAGATCAAATTTTGACATCAAACAAGTGTTAAGTCTGCCTGGAAACACAGCATAAAACCTAAGGCCTTTAGAGAGCAAGCATAGGTGTAAGTCTCAGTTTAGTCTCCACATGGATTCAGGCATCAAACAGCTGGAAACCTGGGGGTTTCACTCAGCCCTAGTCAGAAGGACCCAGAGATGTTTCTGCATGTGGCTGACCCAGCTGGTGGTGAGGGTTTGAGAAGGGGCAGACTGACTGTGAAGCAGCAGGGGCAGTCCAGCCTGGCCAGAGGGGCAGGTCCTGCCCCTGGGGATGGGGTTGAGGGCAGACACAAGGTCCCTGTCCTTCCCCTGGGATGCCATTGTGTGAGTCTGGATTGGACTGGTCACCTTGCTTGCCTGGCAGAGGTTCATGGCTTATTTACAATGGCAAGAGTGGAGTGAAATAAAAATAAATTACAAACATGAGAGTAAACTTTAGTCAAATGACAGGCCACACAGATCTTCAAAAACAACTTGCCTTAAGAAGATCTGCAGTTTTACAATGTCAATAAAAGTTATCATGCAAGATCCAAGTATTTGGCAGCATAACCTTCCAGAAACAAATTGTTCTCATGACTAGGAGTGAGATTCAGCTGCCTAGAGGTATTAGTTATGTGACTGCAGGCTTATCCCTGGGAACTCAAAGCAGAACAGAGGAACAGAGATGACAAGGCAGGAGTCCCCATAATCAAATCGAGGTAAACCAGGATAACCTGGTGGAGAAACCTGATTTTCCAGGGCTCTCACAGACAGGGACCAGCCCCATGGGCTGGGGATTAGGGCTCCTAACCAAGAGGGTCCCTGATCTTAAAGACTGAGGGGGGTGGTGCCTAATCCCTAAAATGAATGAACTCAGTAAACACTCAGCTCATATGGGGATTGCTGATGAGTTTAAGTGTTCAAAAGAAAGTCCAGGAGCAGGTTAAATCCCCATCATGTAGCAGTAGGTCTGTAAAAATGTAGGCTCTGCTTCTATTTCTAGGTTCACAGAATTATGGTTTTATGCACCTCATTATCTCAAAGATTAAAGGAAGAAGCAGAAACAATACATGGAAAGTCTTTGGTGTTGGCTAATGGCAGGACAACATCTTACAGAAAGTCTAACTGGAAAAATTGAGGCATGAAGGAAGATTTCTATAACTTTTGATTAAATTTTGTAGTTCCCAGAAATCTTCCAAAGGCATAATGTTCTTTCCAAAGAAGCAATTGCAAACTTAAGGAATAAACCCACCAAACAAAATCTAAAACATCCCTTTGAGCCATTATTTTCTATTATTCTGATTTTGTACAAAATCAAGATTCCAAAATCTAGAACAGGAGTCCTGAACAGAGCTGGTTTATTTGACATTTTCTTGTTTCCAAAATTATCTGTAGAAGGATTTTGTTTGCTTTAATTATTCCCCCAGTGTTCTGCTCAGCACTGGGCAGTCTCTGGATTGCCTGCAGATTCCTTGTCTATTGCTTTGCACATTTCCAAGATTTTTTTTTATGTTTTGTGACTGGGTCATGACTGGTAACTTAGAGACACTATTTTCCAATGTCCAATTGGGCAATTCCTGGAGCTTTGAAGATTTACCAGATGATCCCTCCTACTGTGACTCTTCATGGAGGAACATGTTTGCCAGACTCTGTGTCCATGAACATCCTAACAAACTATATTGCCCTCACATCTCTGGAAAGGAATGAGATGAAGAAGGAGCTGAATGCCACCAAAGAAGACTGATTATTTTGTATTTTGGAAAACATTTGCAAAACACTGTTTGGAGTTGGCTGTAAAAAGGGTCACTCTAAAACAGTGTTTCTATTAAAGGAGTATTGTTTGTGACCACCAGAGCAGAATTAAAGTAACTCCAGGACCACATTGAGAGATGTGAGAACCTTCTAGTTCATGCCATGCTCCCCTTTCCTGCCAGTCCAAGGTGGTCCCTTTGCAGTGAGAGCTTTCTTTGGATTCTGAGGGGAGCAAGAGCCCTTTGGGGAAGAAAACTGCAGAAGATGAATGAGACACAGCCCAGTGGGTCAGGGCAGAGATCCTCTACCCATCTACTCCTCCTCTGTTGTGGGCAGTAGGAGCTGCCTTGAGGGAGAGCACAGGATTTTTATCACGTGCTGTGGAAGCCCCCAGTCCCTGAGGTGATGGGATGTTAGTGGGAGGTACCTGCACAGATCCTGAATCCCAGCTGAAGAGCCTGCTCTTCACAGATGTGTCTAATCCTGTTGGGAACCTGCTGATACTCTTCAGCTTTGCAGCCTCCCATGGATGCAATTCCCAGATATTTGCTACCAGCCATGCACTGATCTCTGTTTTAAACCAACCTCCCCAAGTTTCCTGAGCTCCCTCTGGCACTTGCATTATGGATTTACTGAACAGCAGTCCCAAGTTTGCCTTTCCAATCACCTCTGTGGTTCAGTGAACTTTGTGCACAGCCCCTCAGCCCTCTCCCCTCTAAACTAAGGAGCCTCTTTAATGTCTCCATATAAACTGGCTGCTTCATCCCAGAGTCGTTTTCATTGCTTTTTTCTGTCTTCAGACTTTACTACATCCTTCTTGTGATGCAGAGACCTGAGCTGCACCCAATAGTCAACACATGAGAGAAATGAGGTTTTCAATCTCTCCTCTTCTTAAAAAGAAAATTAAAAGGAATAGAAAATAAACGGAAACTACATTACACACTATATAAAGGTTAATTTTATATCCTGAACATCATAGTAATTTTTCCAGTAGTAGTCTTTGGCTCAAACAAGGTTCACAGTGGGAAGGATTTTGTCCATGCAATATCTGCTGGATGATCTGGTGGCTGCAGCACACATAGGCTGCCTCCTGATCAGGCTGCTTAAGATATGAGCCTGTGAAACAACCCCTGAGCTCAGGCCATGCAACTGTGAAGAGCAGGAACATGGGTAGACCTCACACACTCCCCAGGTAGGATGTGTAACTGATAGGCTGAGGTTTTTTATCAATTTAAGTAACAATTTTGATGTGTTCTATTTATTTTAATACTTGCTGTCTTTAATTGGAAGTCTGAAGCCTGCAAACTGTGAAGGTGACAGCTAATTCAAACCATGGCTGTTTGAGGAGCAGAAAGGAAAAAATAAAACATGTAAAGGTTCATTTTATTCTGATAAACTGCAGTCAGCACTAGAGGCATGTTATGCTGATCCACATATGTTGCAAGAAACTTTCCCTGCTTGAAGAACTTGCAATCAAAATTTGCAAAAAAACTTGCAAGGGAGGAAAAGGGAGCACAGCACCGCTGAGGTGAAGGATGGTGCTACACGTGGGACCAGAGAGATGTAAACCTGGCTCTTTTATTGCAAGATTTGTAGTCTTAAAAGAAAGATTTTTCACACAATGAAGGTAACTTCAAACACTCTTACCTTTGTACAGGGATAGCCTCCAATATCTCTGTGTGTGCTGGGGGCTTGCAGGTCAGGCTTGTTATCCTTATAGACATTTAGAGCTTTCTCTTTCTCCTTGTTGTCCCTTCTCTTTTTGGTTCTCCTCTGAAGGTATGTATGTATATATGTACTTCCACAAGTAGCACCAGCTGTGTACAAGCCCAGGCCATCCATGCAGCAGACCAGCACACATGGAAGGAGCTCATGTTTTCAGCATGGCTGCAGCAGCCCTGGAATGCCAGTGGGAACACCTGGAATGGTTGGGTTTGTGTCTGCTGCCATGGGGGGACCCCACTCTCCCGTGTGCATCCTCCCAGGCCAGCTGCAGCAGCTGGGGTGACACTAATTGACACAACAGGGGCACAAAGCCCTAGTATTTTGGCTTGCCACCAACATTAACGGGGCTGGAAGGGCATTTGTTGGAGTCAGTGAGTTAGGGGATTCTCTGAATCCTTCAGGGAGGAATCAAGGTGCAGGGCTTGAATTAAAGCCTTTGCATGGATTGAAGTATTAAGCCTATCACACATAAAGTAGATATTTAAATAGAAGTAAGTTAGTGAGTTTTAGGGTGAGTTCTAATGCTTTTAGAAACTTAAAGGTTTCAAATGCCACAGTAGCAGTGAGTGTTCTAGTGAAGGTTGAAACATACTGATATCTTCAGTAGAGGCTCCAGGCCTACAGTTGCAGACAGGACTCAGACATAATAGAGCTATAGTAAGATTATTGCTTGCATTTCTTAGATAGAACAAGATAGATTGTATGAGTAGTTCTATAGTAACCTGGTGTGCTAAGAAACTAGAATTCTAATAGGTTAAGGAGTGGTGGTCCGAGTTTGTGTCTTAGCTTGTTGGAAAAATCCTATATAAGAGTATGTATTGGGGAGAGTTGTTGCTTTTAGCCATTGGCTTTGGCCAGGGCTTTTAGCCATTCTCTTATTGCCACTGCTTTGCCATTGCTCGTCTGCCTGCCATTTGAGACTGATGTGCTTTGTAATAAGACGTGCTTTGCAATAAATAACCTTTTTAACTATTAGCTGCTTTGCTTAATTAAGATAACCCGAGGAAGCAGGAGCCAAGAGCTCGGAGCAGGAGCCAAGAGCACGAGAACCTCCCAGGCTCTCCGGGCAAACTGCTGTGCCTGAGCCCCAGGAGGTGGGAGCCTGTCCTGGAGAGCTGAGGAGAGTTGTGTTAAATGCTCTGCTCGCCTCCTCCCAGCCCTGTTTGCCGAGCTGAGCGAGCACACCAAACCTAATGATGTGCCACCAACACCCATGCCAAAGACAAGGCGCCTTACAGCGAGACAAGCCGAGTTAGCATAAAAGAAGAGGCATCAATCACCATCCCCCCAAGACAATGGCGATAATTTAATGGCTGTTTTTAGAGAAGAACTGGCACTATACAGAGATTGAGGAGAAAGGTCTGGTAGGCTTCACCTGCAGCTGAGAGCTATTTGTCCCCATTGTGGCAACCCAGAGCAAGGTTTGAAATGGCAATTTCTGCAGCTGGCATCATATGCATCAAGTTATGCACGCAGCTTCAAATCACTACATTTCCTGGCTCAGACTGTTATTAGTCAAGCTCGAGTGACTTTACTAATGAATTAACTTTCTGTTGAATTAAGTTAAACTGCAGAGCTGTGCAGTGTGATTTTTCTTCTGTCAAAATCGTTTTGCCTTTTTGAAATTATTTCCCTTTATCAATTCTATAACACCTTTTCTATTGGGTTCAAAAAATCAAATTCAGACTTGGGACAAGAATTTGCAAACCTAATGCATTTAGATGAGTTGTACCCACATGCTTGACACTATTTTTTAGAGGGATGAATCCTTGCAAACACCCCAACACAGGTGACATAAGGTGACTCTACAGAGCAAAACTAAAGATATCCAGAGAGCTGAAGTCATCAAAAAACTCTGAAAGGTTACAAAAATAAGGCTGGAAGGGTTTTCAAGGACTTTTTTAGTACAAACCATTCTGCTCCTTTGCTGCAGGTCTTGATATATTTGAAAAATATTATCAGAAAATCCCAGACATACACAAGAGCAACTCCAGTTCTTCCATTGTCTGTCACCTTTCTGGACTTACTGCCATTATTATTGTCCTCACTGGGCTCTCCATTTTGCCTGCACCTTCACAGGTGTGCAGGCCCCAGGCTGAGCCCTGGTGCAGCATGAATCACTGCTGAGCAGGGAGGGAGAGTTAGTCAGAGTCCAGCTCAGCCCATAGCTCTCCCTGCAAGACATTTGAGTAAACATTCCCTATTTTCTCAGGATTCCAGCATAAACAACACATTTGCTTTTGCAGTCTTTAAGGAAAATGTGGTAAGGATACTGAAATGCCTTGAAACATAGAAACCAGCAGGATTCAGAGTCATGCAGTGAGAGACAACTGGGCTCATCAATCTCAGAACTTGTTTGGTTTATCTGACAGCTTTCAGTTTTATTTTAGCTTAATTGAAATGAATCTTTCCATTTTCTCCAGCTGCTATGGCTTCTCTTCTGGTAACCCTTTTTAGGGAGAGCTGCTGAAACATGTGCCAAAGTGATAGCAAGTCTCTTTAACCATAATGGATGATTTCTGAAGAAATTGCTGTTTTTCATAGATGATTTTTGGTTTGGTTGTTTTTGTTGGTTTTTTTTTTTTTCTCTATCATATTTTAGCTTCCAATTCTGCTGTGCTCGTCCAAACTCTTTCAGCATGAGCAACTCTTTCTTGAGCAAGGTGGGACAGAGAACAAGCTCAGTCCATCATCTTCTCTGTAAGCATCCTTCAGGGCATATGAGTGTGACTCCTGAGGCTCAGCCTGCCCCTGCCCTCATGTGTGGTGCAATGAATTCAGTCCATGGGCACACCACAGCTACCCCAGACATCAAGAGTTGGTTTCATGCAGCACTGGAACATGAAATGGGCAGCTTGGTGGTGAGCATGTCACACACACTGCAGATGAGACAGCTCTGGGTCAGCAGTGGTACAGTCACAATTTAAAGGCTCTGCCTCTACCTCAGAATTTTTTTCTTCTGCCTTGCCCATATGAAGAGAAGGCAATTTTGGTTTTACATCTGGATTTCAGGCACCAGTCAAAATGTAGCTTGTGCACCAGCACCTGCCCCATTCTGTTCTAGCACTGACTCCCTATTCAGTTGCAAAGTTGAATTGTATCTGCCCTGAGAAGGCTCCCAAAGAGACAGAAGCAATCATATCTGTGATTAAGTTTGTCCAAGTGATGTTGAATGTCTCTCCTGGTCTTCCTAAGTGGTTCACTTCATGACATTGGTGACTCAGCCCACTGCTACTTCCAGGGAAGCACCCTGACGTGAAGCCACTGCTGCCCTCATTGGGAAGAGCTGCTTTAAACATTTTCAAGAAGCTTCTCATGTGCTTCATGTTTAATGTACATCATCTGAATACTTCAGGCCTCCACATTTTCCACCAAGTCCCTATTACCTCCTGCATCCTAAGCGGATAGGAGGATGTGTGCAAATAAAAGTGTCAACCAGCTAGTTCTTCCAAGCAAGTCAACACCACCCCTATGCAGTGTGCTCAGTCCCTGAGACATTCCCAAAAGCCAGCAACCTTCCCTTCTACAGTGGAGGGCAAGCTGGGGTGTTGGAAGCCACATGGAAAGTACTGATCTCTTCAGAGATAATTTAAGGAGTTGCAGTGTCTGAAACTCTTTCAGCCACCTTCAGTGTGGACAGTGGCTGTGCATGCTTCCTTATGGTTCTTAGGTGTGATTTCAAGGTGTTCCATCTTGGCTATTTGGTCTTCAGAACCACGTAAATCTTGCCTCTCTTATAAATATTTGTCCTATAAATTACCCTAGGTTACTAGAGGGATAACTACCGGATCAAGAAAAGGAGATGATGACCTCCAATCATTCTTCCATTGTTTCTTAGCTACTGAAATATTAACAGGGACATTAGGAGCAGTTAGGACTGCTGATTGTGCTGGAAATGGAAATTATCCCAAACTGCTTTGCATAGACGACTGAGGGCAAGTTCTTTGTGCAAGCTTTATAAAATCATAGCTGAAGTGTGACTGCCTCAAGGATGGGAAGGAACAATCCTTGAGACAACTCGTGGCTGTCACTGATTCCTTGGAAGACAAAGACCAGGTCTCTGTCTCAGCAGGAGCCAGGTGGTATGTTTGGGTCACCTTGGTGGTGTACCCAGGACTTGCTCTGGGAAGACTTGTTTACTCATAATCAATAACTATCCAGACAAGAGGGGCCAGCACTCTGCACACTGAGGCCACCTAACCTTCTACAAAGAGAGAAGCTTCTCCTGGAGTAATGCTGGTAGAAATGCAAGACCAGTCTGCTCCCCTGTTCCAGGGAAGGGGGAAGATAAAGGGCAGAACCTTCTCTGGTACAGTGGTACCTTCACTAGAAGATAAAGGATCCCCAGAAGATAAGGGATCCAGCTTCATGCACTCCTGGGACGTCATGACAATTTCTCTCTGAAGGTTTTCCCTTAGGAAATGCTTTATATGATGTGATTACTGTTGTGCTTTATGTCTTCCAATTAAGTTGATATGGCACCAGGTCTGTGAGGTTGCTGCACTTGCTCTGAAACGTAATCTCCAAAAATTCAGTGAAAAAACAGGTGGAATCTGAAGTGTCCTTATTTTTGTCTGAGTTTTAACTAAGCTTTCAAGGCAAAATAGGTGAAACCATGAGCAGATGGTGTAGAATCAAGCAACAGTTGTGCAAATATCTAAGCTTTGGCCAAAGGAATAAAATAACAGTAGCACCAACATGCTCCATTTGAGCATGGAAATACTCAGCTTGGACAAACGCGTAGCAAATTATTTTAGCTTCTTCTAAGGAAGTTTATCAGATTTGGCAATCAATCATTGAAACTGACCAAGAATACAGTGTCTTTGCAATAAATGTTCATGCTTGTCGTCATTAACATCATTTAGATTTTAGACTTTTTCTAATTAAGAAAGGTTCCCACCAGCAACAGCAAAAATCCCCACCACCTCTTTCATTATCTCAGCTTTTCTTCCCTTTAATTACTATTGAGCTCCTGGCTGATTAAATTAGGTGTTTTAGGCCTTTTCTGAAATCTTAGGGAAATTATCTAAAAATCATGAAATCAATTCCCTTACGCTGTTTTAATCTTTTATGTTTTGGGCTCCGAGAGGGACGGGCGGACAAGTGCAGCCCCTCGGAAAAGTGTGCAGCACTAGACTGCTTGCCAGCCTTCTATTGCCTTTGTGGACCATCTGGGTCAATTTCCTTCCAACTAAATGAAATGCAAATAAAAATTCCAGCAGTTTTTCAGCTGCAAGCTGCCCAGCTGATTAGCATGACAGAGGCTGGGAGATGAGGCCTGACCCTGTGCACTTCCCCTCATCTCATTAAGTTGTAACTCTACCGTGGCTGCATTCATGGTGTTTATTGACGCTGAAAGGCGTCTTTATCCAAAACTAGCTAAATTCACATTCAGAGTTTTTCCATGAAGGCTTGCCTGCTACAGCATCCACATGAAAGTGAACCTATTGTAGCTTGGTGATGTGTCCTGCTGATTCCTTAACAATCTGAGCTTTCTCCAAAAATGCTAGATTCACAAGTTCCAATTAAAAAAAAAAAAAAAAAAAAAAAAAAAAGAGCCCCAAACATTTTAACAATTCTGTAGTTAAAATTTAGAAAGTATAGACAAGTGTCATCCTGGTGGTGACAGAGTGTGTAATAAACTCACATGTGAAGAGACAAACCAGCCAAAGTACAGTAGAGAGCAAGTGCCTGTATCATCTGGGATGGCAGACAATGGAGTATTATACATATCCTCACATCCATCAGCAAGGAGAAGAATGTAAGATTCATGAAGGCAACATCTTCAGCAATTTAGAGTGCTCTGGGAGTCACAGCAGGACAATGGAGAGAAATACACCTTCCATCTGCCCAGTATTTCATGTCTTGTCACAACCCTGCATGAAAGAAAGTGGAACCAAAGCCTGGTGGCAATGAGCATAGTGATGACTGTGATCCTTTCACCTTTCCCTTTAGTGCTGTAACTAGCATCCCTGCTGAAGGACAGCAGTCACAGAGCCCAGGCACTGCTGCTAAAGCTCCAGGGTGGACAGCTCTGGTGGGCAGAGCATCTTCTCTGCTCTAAAGTCTGGGGCCCAGGTTGTAACTAAGGTAGATCAACTGTTTCCAGGAGGCATGGAAAGCAATAGAAGCTACTACAGGTTTTTGGAAAGGAATGGCCAAATGTCAATGTTCTCCCCACAGTTTGAGTCTACAGGGAAGGCAGAGTAAAGACTAAAAGCTCTCTTACAGAGCTCCAGAGTACGAACAGGCATCAGGGAGAGTCCAGCCCTGACACCAATGCACCTCCAGAGGGAAAGCCACAGTTTTAATCATTTCTGCTTGTGGTAGCTGAATTGGGAAAAGCCAACAGTGGAATTTTCACTAGACAACTGCCAAGTGTCTCATGAGATATTTTATAATTGGGAAGGAGGGGATATGTTTTTTTTGTTATGATAGCCAGCTTTTTTGGCTTCCTCTGTACCGAGGCAGATACAGGTGAGCAAATGTAGGAGAGTCAGTCAGACATCAATGCTTTGGATGGAGCTGGAAGAAGAGGTTACAGATCTGTGAGTGCCTCATCAAATGATTTATATACCTGTGCAGGGCTAAAAGGTGAAGTCAGTGCAAAAGGCAGACTGGCATCACAGGCTGTGAGGAAAAAAAGGAAAAATCTTGCATCATCTCTACTCCATTCAAAAGCCACATGGAGCAGAGAATATTGAAAGGTGATCTCTGATTATTCCATGAAGAAGAAATTCAACAGTAATTTACTATGGCTCCTGCCTAGACTTTCCATCTCATCACCTAAGGAGTTCACATTGCTTCATACAGTCAGACTTGTACAAAAGTAACAAAAGTTACAAAAGTAACACACAATGCTTGGACAGGATAATTAACTTTTTAAAATTCAGAGTACATTGCTATCTTCCCACTGAGCCACAAACTGTTATGAACATCAGAATAACATTTTGGATCTTTTCTCACAATCCTGCTGAAGTCAGAAATGTTCTATTATTTTTCCATAGAGTTTTGATTCTTTTATTAGATAGTCTGGCTTAGTTGATTGTTGCCCCTATTCCACCACTCCATGTGAGGTGGCAGACACCAACTGAACAAACACCTCAATGCTTGGCTGTCCTGTCAGTCCAGGTAAATGTTTGCAGGATAGATGAAAAACACTCAAAAGTATTCTCACTCAGATGTGCTGTACAAGCAGGCTCTTTGTTCAGCACCATATAAACAAGGATTTTACTATACAGGTTTCTACTTGAAAGCCAAGTACAGGAACATGTGGCAGAGCAGTGGCAGAATGATGTGTTTCAGCCACTCATGTTTCAGCCTTGCAAGACCCTGGAAACATCTCCTTTCTGTACATCAGCTCAGCCTCCTCAGTGACAGAACACAACTAAGGCTCTTCTGAAATCAGGAGTTTAAACACATTTAGTCAAACCAGTGAAAAGGCCTCGTGAACACCCTGGTTTGCTTTAAATGCACATCTTGTTTCAATTAAATTCAATGAGGAATTAATATCATTAAATCAAAACCAAAATCTTGGTGAGTGTGTCATCAGTGCACACAACCTTGGTGAAAGTAGATGAGTTCAAACACTTTGGTGTTTTATTAGGAAAGTTTCATCAAAAGGATTTTGCTTTGGTAATTCAGCACCTTTGCATTTAACAATTCATTTAACTCCAGTAAAGAGAAAGCATTTTAATAAAATGTTGGGTAATGATAAAACATATGTGCTGCAGTAACATCATAACGAATAAAAATGTCAAATCATTATGTTTTAACCTTATCAAAATGGAATATTTTACAACATCCATTATTCCATACTAAGGAATAATAAAAATAGGATAAAGAACTGCAAGTTCTAAATGAAAATCTTTCTTGCTTGTTATTTGCCT
This sequence comes from Oenanthe melanoleuca, assembly GCF_029582105.1. NCBI lineage: Eukaryota > Metazoa > Chordata > Aves > Passeriformes > Muscicapidae > Oenanthe > Oenanthe melanoleuca. Next base: position 45,727,744 of record NC_079333.1, read on the forward strand.
TGGACACATTTTGGTTTTGACAAAAATGTCTATATGATAGAAAATTGTCTTCAGTAGTTTCCATCCATATTCAATTAACATTCCATAGAATATAGGAATTTGGGGGTTCCTTCACTTGAGAAGGTGAAAGTAGTGATAGTTGTGCTTTTTTTCTTTTATGTGTCATTCATTTGTTTATGCAACAAAAGCCAAATATAACCTTTTTTTCCTTTTATTTTTTTTTTAGACAAGAGCAGGGAGAAGTGGAGAAAAAAGTGAGCTTTATTCAGTCTGAATGATAGTTGGAGATTGGACTTCTCCTGCAGCTGAAAAACAGAGTAGTTACAAACACACATCTTGTGCCCAAGGTAACAGGAAGGAGGGACCACAGGAAAAGGAGCAGGCAGGGGAAAGACTTGGGGACACAGAGTCAGGAAAACAGTCCAGTGTAGGGAGGCTGCAATGCAACAGAAAGTCCTCACCTGGGTTATTTTTTGCCAGATCAGCACAGCAATTGGGGCAGCAGTAAAAAAATAGTGGGCTTTATAATTTACCATGTTTGGCAGACACAGTGAATATCTCTTGATTTCTATTTTTTCTCAGTCCTGATTGTACAGTTCTGGGTCATATGAAGTTTTCAGCTTGGGCTAAGAAACAGCCATAACACCATATTGCATGTTGTCCAAATTGCAGAGGAGAGTTTGAAAAGGTGGCTGCTATTGGGTAGAAAACACCAGAAACAAAGAAGACAAGATGAGATTTATTATTACAAACACATTATTCTCTGAGAAATGGAGCTGTCTATATTCTTATCTTTGAGATGAGGGTCAGAAGTGATGTCTATCCTTATTCTGAACCTGAACAGGATCCTGAACCTGTCTTGTTAGGAAAATTGGACTAACTCTTCAGAACACAAAGAAAGGAGTTTGCAGGTCCAGACTTCACTGCAGTAGCACAGATCAAGAGGCATCATACAACAAAAGACCATAATGCCTCTCCAAATACAAGTTAAAAAGAAAGGAAAACCTCAAAGCCAATGTTTGAGGATTCTGGGGAAAAATGCCCAGCTTGCTGTGGGACACTGCAGAGTTAAACAGAGGAGCAGGTCAAGAGGCTGTACAGGATGGGTGCAGGATGGGTGCAGGATGGGTGCAGGCAGTGGCCAGCAGCTGTAGCTGAGGTCCTATTGCCCTGCAAAGCTGCCACTGTAAACACCCCACTGACATTTCTTACATCTTGGTCTGAATCATGTGGGCTAATGTCCTCGTGTCTGGGGACTGGTTTTGTTCCCTGCTGTGTCTTGAGGTCCACATCAACACAAACATGTTTGTTTGCATCAGACCAAACATGCCCTGCCTGGGACTGAATCCAGGTTTCTTATTCCTCCACATTCAGCTTTGGCAGCCGCAGGGCAGCATTTGCACTGAATTGCAATTTAGCAGTTCATGGGTCTGAAGTGCTTCTTTCTGCCTTGCTCTGCACAGAGAATGCTCTGCAGGATGTGCAGGAGAGCCCAGGGTATCAAGCCAAGCTCAAAGCTTGTGGCATCTTTACCCATCTATGTGTTCCTAGGCACAATGAAGGAGCAGAAGTTCTGTGGTAAGATGTTAATAGTCTTCTGCTCTCATCTGTCTCCTTCTGACCATCCTCATTCCATTATGTCCTTAGCACCACAATTCCTATTTCAGCCATTTCCCCCCCCATTTTTTTCTCTTTTCATGCCTCTCTCTTGTCAGCCATTCTCACAGACCTGTGGTGATGTTTCTGTCACAGGCTTCTTCACAGTCCCCCTCTCTGATCCAGACTCCCAAGCTGTCTCCTGTGCCAGGCCAACACTCCTCACATCTTCACCACATGTCCAGTCCTGCCAAGGCAACACAGCTGGCTCAGTGCACTCCTCCCAGCCATCCCCTCCTGCCTGACCCTTGCCCAGTCCATTCTCCAGCAGCTTCTCCTCCTCAAGGCATCAGAGTGAGTCCACAGACATGACTGAGTCACACATGCTCTTAACACCAGGCGCTCATGTCTGGAAAAGTCAGGCATGTGCAGGACAGTTTTCAGCCTTGGGTAGTGAAACTGCAGTGTGGTAACTCTGCTCAGGGGCAGAGTGTAACTCTGACTGGTGGCTGAGTTTTGGGAGGGGGTCCTAGGGAAATGAGGTTGGCTGGAGCTCTTGCAGAGCTGCAGGTCACAGAGACAGGTCCCCTAGGACTGGAGATGTATCAGCTGGCCATCCTCCTCTCTCCCAGGATTGAGGTCATCTGTCTTCAATGAGGAAAGGCCACTCAAAGGACTGATGAAATCATGAACTCACTCAGTTGACCTCTTTGAAATTTTACCACCAAGTTTTGGCATCTGTCTCTCTCCAAAATCCATGAGCAAGATCCCAAATGCCCCACCATACCTGTGTGCCTGAGACCAAGACTCAAAATACCTCAGAGGTTTTGTCTCCTGTGCTGCTCAGCAATCTTGACCTACAGCCTGTCTATGGATGGCACTCCACAGTGAAAAGGCATGAACTGTCTTTTCCTACAGAATGGCTGTTCTTGCTCTCCCAGCAGAAGCATCAGCAAAGGTGCCCTTGTTTGCATTCTGCTGCCAGCCAGACCTTCCCACTGGCTTGTCACAGACAGCTGATATTTCCTCTCCAGTCTCCATGAGTTTTGTCCATCAAAGCAGCAGCCAGTGCTGTTTTATGATGTGTTGTAAAACTACCATGCTGCCCTGAGTGTGCTCAGCGTGGCTGCCTCATTTATCACTGCTCAGCCTTCACACTGGGCCATCATCCATCACTGCCTCCTCAGAGCTGAGAGTCAGAACCTGGGCTGCAGTGCTGCCACAGCCTGGAGTCGTGTGAACACTCATCAGCAGGTCCCTTTGTCCTCAGGCTTTTTTTTTTTTTTTTTTCCAGGAAATGTGACTTCTTCTTATATTTAGTTCCCAACCAAGAGTCCAGAATAAAACACCCAACTTCAAAATTCAATTGACTGTGCCTAATGGAGGGGATTTTAATGTGTAGCCTTTGACCCTTTTCTATTATTGAAGGAAATAAAGACTTTTTTTGTTCCATATTAGAAGTTAATGGCAAAAGAAAAATTTGGAAGTTTTAATTTTTTGATTCCAACAGTGACCTCCATGTCCATTGTGAAACCATGAATAATCACTGCTTGAGAAAGGCATTTCTATGAGCAATCTAGAAAGTGGACAAAGGAACCTTTGAGACATATGCAGAAAAGAAGTTCAAGGATATGTTTGTGTCTGGTTTTTCATCTTCTGCCATAGAAAGACAATTATCATTTTATTAATTTTATTAATCATTTGCATTGCACTTCTGTCCTTATCTCTCACAAGTTTATTCCATTCTAATGATACTAATAAAAAACCTGTAAAATATCAGCCAATATAAAACCTATAAATTCAGAGCTTTGTCCTACTCCTAGTGCTACCAAAGATTAAAAATACCACTGCTTTCATCAAGCCTGTGCAGTGAGGTGGATATATTGTACTGCAGAGGGTGAAAATGAGACTGTGGTGGTTTCTGGACTCTAACACCCTTGTTCTTTAGTTCTTTTCTCCTTCTGGGTACACAGTTCTCTAACACATGAAGTGTTAACAAATGTGACTCAGGCATCTTATTCTCTCTTTGGGATCAGCCTCCTGTGCTGGCAGAAATTCTGCGTTTTACAGGGCAATTGTCCTCCTGGAGAAGCCAAAGCATGTAGTAGTGCTGTGAGCTACATGTACTCTGCTTCACACTCTTTTTTTAATGTGAATCTTCATGAAAATGACCTTCCGGGAGATAAACACAACTGTGCAGGTAGATGGGGACAGGCAACTGATTGTGGCTTGCTGTGTTCCAGGACTGATTTGAGCATTGTGCAAGTCATATTCATGGCTGTCAGTGATGTCCTAGGAGAGAAAGAAGGGTTTAGAGACCCAGCTCCTTGCTATTTTTTCAGCAAAGTGGTCAAAACATAGATAGTTATTAGGAGCAGAATAAACAATATTTAGGTTTTAGATGTATTGTTTTTCCATTGCAGCTCAGCTTTCCATCCACTCAGTAATTTAGAAACAAAGTCACAGGCTCAGCCTGGTGGAAGGTGTGGCTATAGAGGGAGTGTCATTGTCCCCATGGATGGGTGCACCCACCCCAGCAGCAATGCAGCACAATAGGTGTGTGGCCTGAAGTGTCTGCAACACCTTCTTCTACATTCATTTTCAGATGAGGGGCCATCTTCTGAACATGATTTGGAGCCAATGTATCCACTGTGCCTCTGCTTTGCTGCTTCTTGGGAGCCCAGTAGCTGGTTCAGGTTCTCCTGGCCACGTTTACAGGTTGTACCCATTTCATGTCCCTCTTGGGAAAAGCTTCCCTTCTTGTTCTTTTGCACCCTACTCACAGGTACTTGAACCACTCAGTCCACCAAGCCTGAGTGTGATATGAGGAGATGGCCAGGGGGTTGTTTCAAGATAATTGAAATATTGCTCCTTGTAGGAACACTAATATAAACACAAAAATAAGCAAGATGCATTGCCTGATGTTAGCTCCTACCTTGGGTTTAATCACACAGGATGGATCTGCTCATGAAGGCTTCCTAAAGTTTGAACACAGCTCAGCACTTCTGCTGCTGCTGTTGGCACTTCTGGGGTGTGAAGAGAGTGGCTGGGCTGTGCTCCCTGATGTCAGAATGGGAAATAGAGGTCTGTGAAGATACACCACGAAATGGAAGGAGGATCAGAGACTGCTGAACGTTTTTACTCAACTGCTGTGAAGAGCAGCACAAAGCAAATTCCTAGAAGAGGGGACAACAACAAACTCCTGGAAAGTATTCCAAGGTGATAGGTATTCAAAAGCTATTGGAAGCAAGGGCAGTTCTTCCACTGACTTCAAAACACATCTGACCAGGAACCTGAAGATGCAAAAATATTAAAGAAATAAGGTTTAATTTGAGGCAAGGAAACACAGATGTATCAGTTTTTTGCCTGTGCTGAGGGACCAGAGTCTCTCAGCACTGGTCCTGTTAGGATGCTGAGAGGTGGCTGAATGTCAGGAGCCATCCACCATGCCCAGCTGGCCAGGAGAGGATGTGAAACAACAGAGGGGAAGAGTGACAGAGCAGGTATGGTATGTTGATCCAAGAAATAAAAAGCAAATGGGGTATGCATCATAAACAGCAACATTTTCTAAATTTTAAAAATATGTTAAATGAATGGGCTGGGTATTTTTGTTGTTGACCTTCTTTAGTTTTTAATTCTAATTAAATATGTGCTTCTCTCTCCTGAGCTATTCTGTGAGACTCTGCTGGGGACATTTTTCCCACAACTAAGGGAAAATTTCTCTTGATCATTCCCTCATTTTTACCACAACATTTTAAATATTATTTAATTCTTCATTATTCCCTCATGTTTACCATATAATTTTAAACAGTAAAACCATTTGTTGGAACTGGAGGCAGCAGAGCTGTTCCCCTTGTGCACTTCCCCATCTTGGCTGCCTTCCCCCATCTCATGGGAGCTGCAGCAGAGATGACTTCCCCCATTTCTCACTTCCAAGCACAACTGAAGGGGCAACTAAAGTGACAAGGAATGAACTTGTACTGCTTTGCTCACATTGCCTGGGTTGAACAAGCCCATATAACCCGGTGAAATATGATCCAAACACACTTGAAAGTATTCTTTAACCCTCAAACAGAATTTCCAAGCTGTGACAGAGATGCAACAGAACCTGTGATGATCCACACTGCAGTGACCAGGGGTCTGCAGAACGAGCTGCATCCCCAAAGGAGTCAGGGAGATACCCTGGACTCCCACAAGAACAAGTGGAAGTTTGGTTAAAATCTCTTGAGGAGAATGGACAATTTGTGCAATTGCTGAGCTTTTTCAGTTGGTGCTGAAGATTTGACCTAAATATTTATTCACCACTGAGAACAATTATTCTCCTGACATCTACTGAAATTTCTGAATTTATCTCCTCCTTTTTCCTGATTGCCACATTCCTTTTTCCCTCACCTGTTCTTTATGGTGAGGTTAACCTACTGCTTCTTTTTATGTGCCTGAGACCAAGACAGCAGAGTCTCCTCATCTGTGAGGGGATTTTGTTGGTTTGGATTTTTGATTTTGTGGGGTTTTTTTCATAGCCCTGCATCTGGGCAATGTGAAAAATTTGGAGAAGACTCTATCAACCCTTCTAGTTTTATCTTTTGGAGGAGATAACTGGAAGAATTCAGACTCAAAACTTTTTCTCTCACACTTCTGAACAAAAAGCTGTTAGAAGACTTGTTCCATTTACTGAGACACTGATCTGGCTGAAGAGAAGAAAAGAGAGACAACAAGGGAAGATGGTGATGGAAAAAATTACAGACACTCTGAAGAAGAGAAGGAAAAGTAAAGACAGCATCCAAGGAAGGAGTGAACAGAAAAACTGGAGGGAAAAGTTAGGAGATGCAGAGTAAAGGGGAATGGCTGCCTAAAATCTAATGGATCAGTCTGGTCTCCTGGGACAGGAACACCAAACCCACACAGGGTTCTAATTAGTTTCCATACTCTGGGACAGAAGTAGAGTTAAAAGGCTCTGACCTCGCCTATAGAAGCTGCAAGAGGTGTCAGAAAAACAATGACTCATTGTCAGATTCAGTGATTCAAAAGTGGGAGCAGAGGGGCTCCACACAGCTCCTGCTGTGCAGCCCCACAGCTTCTGGAGAGTTCATGCTCCAAGGAGTCTCAGCCTGCATCCATGAGAGAAGGCAACAGCTGGGGCAGAGCAGCACAGAGACTCAGCAGCCCTGGGCTTCACCTGGGCACATGCACTTGGGGCAGCCTTTAGGGATCCTTTATAGCACTGCTACGTATTTCTGGTGGGATATTTTTATTTTTTTTAACTTCGAGGGTTTCTGGAGTAGGTCAAATGAATCCTTCTGTGCAGGTACATGTTTCTTCCCACTGACTACAAAGGCAGCCAACAATGAGCAGCTCTTATGCAGACTCCCTCCTCTTAAAGCAGTGCACTCCCTGCATGTCTGTAATTGGGTGCAGTGGCAGGTGACACGCTGGGAGAGTTTACGTAGCCACAGTACAACTACATAAAGAATAAAATTTGGCCAAGGTTCTTTTGTTTCTTATAGGGGAGAAAGAATATTTTGAATGGCTGATGATCAGCATTTATACAGCTATGAGTTTATAATTTCATGTTAAAGTATTTCTCACAAACTGCAAGAGTGGAAGTTTAAGGGTCTGACAAGCCTGAGAGATTCCACAAGTCTGGAAAATCCAACTTGTGTTTTGGAGCTTGCTGCCTTCCTATTGAACTTCACTGACATAAGACCCATCTTTTGGAATAATCTGTTTCATATCAAAGTGCCCAGCTTTGGGCTATCTTCCCAAAATATAAGACTGCTCTGCTTGGGATGATGTTGTGGACAGTATTGCTGGACCACGATGGAAGGAACCACCTTAGCCCATGGTGGGAGAGACTGGCACATGAGGCTAAAGACAAATTGAGCTCCTTCAAGAGAAACCTTGAGCCTGTTTGCTCATGCACATCCCCAGCAGTTGCTCAGCTGTGATTCTACACACCAGGTACACAGAGGCTTAGGACACAAGAGTCTTTGACACCACCCTCCAAAGAGAAGACGAAGATCTAACAGCAAAAGGGCGTGAAGTCAGAATTGTGACATTCCCATTTTGAGTAGAAAGCTTCCCAGGCCTGTTACTAATCCAGAACAGCCCATAACAACTACAAATCCAAACTTTGTTAAGTGTTGGGTCACTATACTTGCCAAAACAAACAAGCAGAAAAAGAAATTTACAGGCTTTACTTGCATTTGAAATACCAAAAAAAAAAAAAAAAAAAAAAAAATCAGGGCCATCACATATGTTTGTCATGTGCTGGCTTGGATATCCCTGATATTATTTTTGTTAGCCAGTGATTGTTATGTGTCTCTCAAAAATAATCTGCTGTAAACTGGGAGATTTGCATGCAAATATAAGGAGGTTGACAAATGGTTCAGTTTCCAGGAAATTATTTCTCATATAATTGTTACAGTATGGTTATGTATGGCTGTAAGCACCCATCATACACACTTGATATGTATGTATGTATGTATATATATATATATATATATATATATATATATGTGTATAAAATGTATCAGTTCATGTCCAGATATGCAGACACAAAGACATGTAACCTAATATGTTCTGGATACTATACTGTGTTCAAAGTCCTCAAAAATGCAATGAAAATAAGGAAATTATTTTGTCAGTTGAGAGTGTTCCTTTTCTCAGCCTACTGCCAGGACTGGCAACTTAAAGGAATTAACATACCTTGGTGAGGTCTGCTTTACACTAGCTGAATAAACATTTAAGATAATCATTTCATGCTCATGTGTGATAAACTCTCGAGGAACATGTATTTATCAGCATCAAAAAAGGAACCCAGTTCTGCAACTTTCAGGCTCTGTCACCATGTCACCAGCAGTGGCCAGAAAACCCTGGGCAGGTAAGAAAACCTCCCTCTTTACTCACAACCCTTCATATGCATCATGTAAACAACAGATACAATATAGTTTCTTACCATACAAAATGACAGAATTTCCCCTTAGATGTTCTCAAAGAGCAGTCTGACAACCTCTAAAACTTTCAGTTTGTAGAGGATTTGAAATACGTAAAGGTGAGAAGTTTGGAGAAAGGAGAAGATGGCAATAAAAAAGGGCTGGGAAATAGGGTGGATTCTGAGGTTGAAGGATGGTATTTTTAATAATTTTGTATTTTAACAACATCTGCAGAACTAATATCCAACTCCTCTTTTGCAATTCCTTGTCTTCATTACTCTCAAGCACTTCTCCATCCTTTGAGTACTTTTGTTCTACAAGGTCACCAACAATTTGAAATGCAGTCTCACCATAAAAGCAAAAGGTTATTTTAAATTGTTTGGTTTTGCATATTCCCACTTTTTTTGTTACTTTTTTATTGTTTATGTCCAGCTACTTCTTTGAAACAGCCTCCTCAGTCAAAAATCAAATCAAGGAGGAAAAACAGAGCAACAAATTGTCTTCTTAGAAGATGAGAACCAGATTCCCTTATAAACTAACCCTGTTAGGAACTGATGGGACTGAAGAAGATCTAAATGGCCAATCTCATCCCAGGTATCTGCTGTGGAAAGAGAAAATAAAGGTCACAGAAACAAGCAGCTTTGATTTGGTCCTGTGGCACAGGTTTTACTGGCAAGAGAAACTATTTTCTGGATAGCTTGTGATAGAAAACAGATGAAACTGGATAAACCACATGGAAATGTGGCAGGGCTGGGTCATAGGAACATGGAATGACTTCAGGTTGAAGGGACCCTAAAGATCATCTAATTCCAGCCCTCCTCAGCATGTGCAGGTTCTCAGGGTCCCATCTAGCCTGGCTTTGAGCACTTCCAGGCCATCCACAGCTTCTCTGGACAACCTGTTCCAATGCCTCTCTACCCTCTGAATTTCTTCCTAACAAATAATCTAAATCTCTCCACTTCCATTTTAAACCATTACCCTTTGTGTTATCAATATTTGTCCTGGTAAATAGTCTCTCTTTTTTTGAAGCCCCCTTTAAAACCATTGCTGATAGGCTACGAAATTTATAGAATTATAAATTTGAAAATTGATTGAACAGACAAGAGATGAAGAAAACCACATACAACAAAACCTCCAGTAGTTAAGCCTTTGTTTTGGAAAAACTGAAATGAGACATAAACATAGCTTATGTTTCTGGGATCCCTTGTATTGTGGATCACTGGAGGCCAGAAATAAACCAAGTAAACCAAAAACTAGTACAGGTCACTCAAACTCAGATCATTCAGTGGTCAAGTTAATTGGAGGGATTCACAGGCATCTCACAGGCTTGCTCCTGGCTGTGTTTATCCAGTGTAAGCACATTCTTTGGACAATCCTTCACATGGTGTGTGCCTGTGGCTCAGTACTGGCTTTGATTTACATTTTGGTATTTACCATTAGAAAATAATTCCTCGGGCTAGGCTGGGGCATGTTACAGTCACTCATAAATCGTCAGCACTGCTGAGCTACCGACTACATAGTCTCCTTGGAAATAGCCGTTCCTTCCCATTCCAGCGGGATTTCATCCCAGCTCCCCCCAGCTCCCGAACTAGCGCACCTCTCGGTGCCTTCCTCAGGGACTGATGGTGCGTGGCACCTCCTACCCTCGGGCAGAAACGGCGAGACCGCCGGGAGCGACGGCCCCATCACAAAAGGCGATGACGGCCGTCCCTCCAAACGATGAGGGGGCTCCTTCCAGCCGAGGCAGCGGCAGTGTGACACCTTGTCCCCTCGCAGCAGCCGTGTCGCAGGTCACCCAGCCGCAGGGGGGGGAGGCGGCTCAGTCACTGCCAGAGCCGCTGCTTTCTCTGCCCTTCATCCCCCTCAGCGGTCCCTGGCGTTCCCCTCACTAGGGGTTCCCCAGCTGATGCTCTCCCTGCTGCTTCCCTCTCCCCATCCCCTTCCCCGGGCTGTGACCGCTCGGGCAGGGCAGCAGCTACCACCCCGCGATTCTCTCCGTGCGGAGCCGGGCGCGGGCACTTCCCGCTGCCGCCGGGACCCTGTCCCGACAGGAGCCTGTCCCGACAGGCTCCCCCCGCGCCCCCGAGCCGCCCGCAGCGCCCACCCCGCCGGCGGATCTCTTTCCCCCTCTCTCGGAGTCCTTTTCGTTCAGCGGCGATCGCTTCGAGATAGCAAATACACGAGGAGAATTTCCTCTATTAAATAAACAAAACAAAAACCAAAACAGAAAAAGGGGACGCAAAAAGACGGGGAGGAGAGCTAATTTAAAGCGCTGGGATTAAAGGTCTGTGCTAGTTTCTAGCCCTCATAAAACGGCCTGAAGGATGCTATTTTGCTGCAGACTAGGTTATTTCAGCCCACAGTTGCACAACAAACCATTTAAACATTTCAGCACAAAACAGATTCCATTGTTGAGCTGCACATTAAAAAGTGTTATTCGCTTTGAAGTTTTTGTCTAATGGCTCTAAACTGAAAGAAAATGTTTTCCTATTACTTAATTCAATCATAGCGAAGAGGCTTGGTAAAAAGCCCACGGATTTTGCCCAAAGTGTGACAGAGTTCTCTTTGTGTTTGCTTATCCTCTGCTGTCACACACTTTAATTCGCCTCTCTTTATCTGGCATTCAAAACTTTCTTCAATGACATTCAATAAGGTCCAGCGGCTGGAAAAAAAAACTGGTTATTTTTTTGGATATTCTTTCCCAGTAGCTTTGGGCTTGGTGTGCATTCAGAAGCTGTTAACCCTTTGCCTCCCTGCGGCTCGGAGCCCCGGGGTTCAGCCCCTGGGCAGCGGGAATCCCTCGGAATAAGGCTGAATCCACCACCCCCCGGTGGCGAACCATTTCTCAGCAGGGAAAAATGCCCCTTCTCGGGACCTGGCTCGGGCGGAAAATGTTTTAAAATACCTTTTCCTTCAAAATAAAAAAGAAAAATCCAAACCCTATTCCGGCTTATAGGGAAAGGACACTTGGGAATCTTTTCTATATCATTGTGGGACTGAGTTTTTATTAACATTCGTTTTTGTTCGCTCTGTGATTTTCGCCGTTCATATGTGCACATCAGTATATTTTTAGGCTCAGGCATTAGTAGCCTCTCGGTAAAACTCCGGTGGATTGCTGTAAGAAATTTGGCCACAGGCAAAATAACCTCTGCGCAGCCCGGAGACACGGAGTGCACCCATTTCAATGCTTTTTATTCCTTTCCCCCCTTTTCTTACCCCCCTTTTTAAAAAGTCCGTTTGGTTTCCAGGAGGGGAGGTTGCTGTGGGGAGCAGTCTCCCTACGTTATGACAGAGATCGGCGGGTGCGTTTGTCTTTTTATTACCCATATATTGAACGGGGGAAACGGGGTAGAGTGAGTATCCCCACGAAATAATTTTTTTTGGTATTTGTTAGCATTTCTTATCCACCGAGTAAACCGAGCAGCTCGGAGGAGCGCGGCGCGGGCAGCGCCGGTGCGCCTTGGCACCGACGGACGCGCGCTCGCTTTGGGGACAGCCGTGAACTTGGCAGGTCCCTGTGCGACCGCATCCAGACACCGCCGCAGTGTTTCAGTTGAATCTCATCGCTCGGGAAAAATAAGCCCGTTCCCTGTCGTTCCCGCAGCCGCGGGGACTCTCCGGCGCGCTTGTGCGCGGCGATGCGGGGTCGGGCTAGCTCGGTTTGGTGGCGACCGGGGCCAGGGCCACCGCACTTGTGTGCCACGGTGCCAAGGTGCGGTGGCAGGTGTTACCGCTGGGACCGGGCACGGGGACCAGGTGTAAAGACACGCGGAATGCGCCGAGCGCATCTTCTCCCTCCGCGGGTGCCGCCGGCATGGAGCGCTATCGGCGTGCCGGGTTTTCTGTACCCGCACCAGCGCAGCCGAGATGCTTGTGGCTCTCCGCACCCCTTGGCTGTGCCCGGGCGCCCACGCAGAGGCCAGGCGCACGTCCTTGCCCGTGGAGCACCGACTGGCACATATCTGCGGCCGAGGGTTTCGCCCGACGGCGGCGACAGCATGTGGCAGGTCCCGGACCCAGGCTGGGAACAAAGACGCGGGGCTGGGGAAGGCAGCGGGCGAGGCAGTGGAGACGAGACATCCCGGAGGAGAGGGGAGAGAGAGAGGCCGTCGGCACCGGGGGGCCGACCTGGTGCCACAGGTGGGAAAGGCACGGGGGGCTGGCAGGGGAAGCTGCGCCGGCGAATACCGCGGATGCAGCCGGCAAAATAAACAAGTGGGAGCGGGCTGAAAGCTGGGCTGAAAGCGAAGGAGAGCGATAAAGAGAAAGAAAAGAATATTAAATCGCGAGAGAATGAGAAAATAACCCCGCCAAAGGGAGAGGAGGGGAGAGGCCGCCTGCTACGGCGTGGGTGGGGTCGACAAGAATAGAGTACATTATGCAGTTCATTTAGTTAACAAGGGAAATAATGAGGGAGCGTGCGGCGTGAATGCCAAGAGAAGAGCCACAGAAAGCCCATTGAGCGCCCGGCGCCGCCATCACATGGCGCGGGCGCTATTTAAAGCGGGCGGCGGGCGCCGTTCAGCACCACTCGGGCTGGCCAGCGGCGCTGCGCGGGCGCTGCGCGGGCGCTGCGCGGGGCGATGCCGCGCTCCTTCCTGGTGGACTCGCTGGTGCTGCGGGAGGCGGGCGAGAAGAAGGGGGAGGGCAGCCCTCCGCCGCCGCTCTTCCCCTACGCCGTGCACCCCTCGCACCCGCTGCCCGCGCTGCCGGCCGGCGCCTGCCACGCTCGCAAGGCAGGGCTGCTCTGCGTCTGCCCGCTCTGTGTCACCGCCTCCCAGCTGCACCCGCCGCCGCCCGCGATCCCCCTCATCAAGGCTTCCTTCCCTCCCTTCGGCTCCCAGTACTGCCACTCGCCCCTGGCCCGCCAGCAGCACTCCGTCTCCGCCGTCAGCGTCGGGCACGCACCGACGCTCTACCAGGGCGCCTACCCTCTGCCGGACCCCCGGCAGTTCCACTGCATCTCCGTGGGTAAGGCGGGCAGGGCGGGCAGCGGGGCGGGCATGCGGGCATGGCAGCGGTGGGCGCTGCGCGGAGGGGATGGGGATCCCGGGGGACCCAGCACAGACACCTGGGGAGCGGTGCCTGCCCAGCGCATGCAGGCTGGACGGGGAGTCCCGGCACCTCTCCCTGTCGGTGGCCCGTAGTGGGCTGGGGAAGGCTCCCTGCTGCCCGCCGAGCCTTCGATCCAGGCTGTGCTCACGGGGAGAGGCACCTCCGTGGACTCGGGCTCCAGCCTGGCAGCCGCTTGCTGAGTCTCAGCCCCCCGGGGACGAGGAAGAGCTGCGGCCCCGCAGGGTGGGCGGCAAGGAGGGCTCAGCGGGGGCTGGCGAGTGCCCGGCGCTGCGGGGCGGGCGGCGGAGGGTCTGGCAGGTGCTGACGGTGCTCTCCTCTCCGTTCCCAGACAGCACGTCCAGCCAGCTGCCCAGCAGCAAGCGGATGCGCACCGCATTCACCAGCACGCAGCTCCTGGAGCTGGAGAGGGAGTTCGCCTCCAACATGTACCTCTCCCGACTGCGGCGAATCGAGATCGCCACCTACCTGAACCTCTCCGAGAAGCAGGTGAAGATCTGGTTCCAGAACCGACGGGTCAAGCACAAGAAAGAAGGCAAAAGTAGCTCCCACCGGGGCGGGGGGGGCGGCCACAGCTGCAAATGTTCGTCCCTTTCCACCACTAAGTGCTCGGAGGACGACGAGGACTTGCGCATGTCTCCGTCCTCCTCGGGGAAGGACGACAGAGGTCTCGCAGTCACCCCCTAACCAGCCGCACACCCACCCCGGCTCCGCAGGAACTGTGGCGAAAGCAGGGGAGGGAGTCCTGCCTGCCCCGGTGCTGACATGCAGCCGAAGGATTTTATACCGTTTTGTATAATTTGTGTATTTACGAAGGACTTTTTCGCCTTTCTAGACCCCCGGTCCATGGGGAAGGGTGTCCCGGCACCCTGCTGTAAATAAACTCCTCCCTAGGACCCCAAGCGTCCCCCCGTAGTGCTCTCTCCCTTGTATCCCCGCAGGCGCAGCCCCGAGCCCGGGAAGCTCCTCACAGAATTCCCCGCGCACCGAGACGGGCGCGGAGTGCGCGGATGCTGCGCGGCGACGGGCGCTGCTCCCGCCTGGAGGGATGCTGCCCCGGGCTCCCTCTGGTAACTCGGAGGTGCCCAAAAGCGAGCGGACGGACGGGGAGGGTTGAAGGCTGTTTAGGTTATTATCTTTCCCTTTCTTTTTCCCCTGTTTTTTTTTTTTTTTTTTTTTTTTTTTTTTTTTAATTTTTTTTTTAATTTTTTTTTTTTCCTTTACAAAATTGTTTTGACTTCGTCGCTGCCGGGCGCACAACCGTGGTTGTACCGTTCCGTCCCACTCCCTCCCTCCCCGCGGGAGATATTTATTTATTTATTTATGTGCAAAGAAACGATGATGGCAATGATAATAATGACTATGATTACAATAAAATCTCGTTGGTGGTTTATTCCCTTCTCTTCGCGTAGAAAGCGAAGCAGCCACTCGGCGTTCTCGGGCGTGCGCTGGGAGCACCGCCGCTCTCCAATCCTCTCTGCCGCAGCTCGGCACCGGCGAGCGCAGGTGTCGGGGAATCTTTTTTTCTCTATGTCGAGTTGAAGTGCAGGGAACCCCGACGGTCTGTCCCGGGGGCTCTCTCGGTCCTCCCCCGCGAAGCTAAAGATCGGGGAGAGGCTAGGCTGGACACCTCCCATTGCCATCCCGCAAGCCGCCTGCGGCTGTAGGTCAATACAAACACCCGGCTGCCGGCGGGACTCGGCTCCTCTCTCCCGGTCCCCGCCAAGACAGGAAGGACTGTCCCAGCCTCCCGCTACCCCTCCGGGGCTGGGGCCGGGACCGGCCCTGTTTGGGCTCCCTCCATCACGAGCACCGGGCTCCTGCAGCCCCGCTCCTACCGCGCTTCGCCGCTTTTTGCGCGCTGTGGCGCGTCCCGGCGGCTCGCACGGAGCCCCGTCGGAAGCAGCCGCGAGGTCCCGCAGCCCCGGGGGTGCCACAAACGGTGGCGGGAGGCCAGACTGGCACCAACCTCCTCGGGTGCGGGACCCCCAGAGCCCGGCGCTCGGCCGCAGCTCCCTCTCAGCCGGGAAAAGCCCCTTGCGCCGGGAGTCCCGATCGGTTCGGGCTCACGGGCACGACCTTCAGTGGGTGCAGCGGCCGTCCCTGCACCGGCAGCCGGTTCCTCGACTGACTCTCCCCGCCAGGACGCAGAGCTGCGCCGCTTGGCACGGCGGGTTTCATGCCCTGCAATCCGGGGAATGTGCTTGGTGCCCTAGGCTACTGCCCGGACCACATCCAAAACCTGGAAGAGCCAGGGAGATGTCGTCCCTCATGGGAAATCCCCGTGGAGAAGGTAATGCTGCTCCACAGACATGCAGTGTGGGAAGATGTGGGTTTGAGATCCCTGGGTACCAAGGGTAAAGGCAGAGCAGGTATAAGTGCCACTGCTGGGACAACATCAAGTCCTGTCCATAAAACAAATATGTCACCCTCCAGCCTTCCCAAGACACCTTGTATAGCTGTGGATCTGGGAGATCTACCAGTTCCTGCAGCTCCACCCCAGGGGTCAGTGGCAAGTGTGACCCTGCAGCCCATGGCACACTATGGACCTCCCAGGACACTCAGGATGATGTGAGGTGGGGGGACCATTAGACATGACAGCGCAGGACAGGCACAGGGCAGTACTCTCTCCCTTGCTGTGACTGGCCTCATTTGTGTTCCCCTGTCTGGAAGCTGCAAGGATTTGGTGACACTCGGTAGCATTATCCAGATTGAAGGCAAATGGACAAAATGTTCAGGTCCTTGGTGGCCTTGCCTCACCCACTGACTCCTGGGACCCTTAGACCTCTCACGTCTCCTCTGCTGGCTTCCCACATCACCCAGCTAGATGGGACAGCAGGGCAAGCTAGTAATTAGGGCACCCCATGGGCAGCATCTTCCTGGCTCCTTTTCCCTTGACTGTTGAGGATGAATTTGGCAGGCTTGAGACTAAAATCTGGCCTTAATACAAGAGTCAGTCAGTCTTGCCTGGTGCTTGGCCCCATAATGTACCCTGTGTGCCAGTCCTTCCCCAGTGGACCAGTTTCAACAGAAAAGACCCCTCAGAGGACCCTAACTGGCACAGCAGGGCCTTGTAGACTTTCCAGCACTCACCTCCCATTGTGCTCACATTTACCAGGCTTGTTTTGACAAGTCATTGGGAACTGGAGGCAGAAACAGCCTAATGTAGGTGTAGCAAGGGGTCTGGCATCCTCTTACAGAGCACTGGCACTGAAGTCGGTGGCACCCGTAGAGGCGAGTGTGTGTGCTCCTTGTGCCTGTTCAGCAGCATGGGAATGAGCCAGTTGGCTGGCAGGGAAATGCAAGGAACACCAGCACTGAGCATTGGAGTGCTGCTGCTGGAGTGGTATTGTGGTGGTGGCACTGAAGACAAGGATGTACTCTGTCTGCCAGCACATTCCAACCATGTCTTTGTTCCTCCAGGACACAAGCTCTGATGTACAAAATGTGCCTCCTCACACTCCTGTTTGGAGGCTGAGCAGAGGCAGACAGGGAGAGTTTCTCACAACTGAGCTAGGGATGATGAGGCAGTGGCACTGCCTGCACAGCTTGCTCCTTGCTCCTTGCTCACTGGGGAGCCTGGTCAGCAGCATGCCTGGCAGAAAAACACTGCCTTGTGGACAAACACATTTTGTCCTGAGGAAGCAAGGCTTGTAGGATCCGAGCAAGCAGCTGGTAAACTTTATGGGTATGCAGAATTAAGTGCACTATCATCCTCATCCCAGGCACAGCAGCTGTGGGCTGCAAGGAACAATCCTGTAGTGATGCTGCCCCAGTCAGTGCACACATTACAGAGAGTGTGGACACACTCGTGACTGCATCCTTTATGGACTGAGTTTGTCAGCCAGACAATTTGGAACTAATCCTCAGCTCTAAAATGTACCTCATATATGTAAAGTAGCAAAGAGAATTCCCTCATATGGTATAATTTTGTCTGAACAGCAGTGGAGTATCACAATGGATGGCCCCAACAAGACAGTATTAATATTCTCTGATGCACGCTGGCCTCTGATGCAGACCCTGTGTACCTTGCAAAGCCCAGTGGGGCTCTCAGTGCACTTGACAGTCATTATGCCACATCCACATGCAGAGATAATCCCTCCTTAGTTGGGCATTTTTCTAATTTAGTGAGAAATCATTACAGCAAATGCTCAGAGTGTCATTTTCAAGGACTCTGAGGTTGGGCAAATTAAAGTCATTTTGCTGTGGGAAGAGCGTGGGCACCTCTGCTAAAGCGAATGTCATAACATACCAATTTTCAACTTTCTATCTCTAGCCATTTTGGCAGCAGGTTTTTGAAAGTTACTTAAGCATTTTAACATCTAAAATGACCAGTCTCCTCTGATTCCAACAAGAAGCAGATTTATAAATGCACATAGTGAGTTTGAATATTTTCCAGCATATACTTTTTTGATCATATTTCTGTCTTGAAGATTAATTACTTCTGCCCTAGCATGCAGAGAGGAGACTCTTTGGATGCTATCAAGGCTGTAAAAACTGTATCCCAGAGCAAAAGTGGCTGTCCTGGCAGGGGAAGGAGGACAAAAGATGGCTCTCTTTTCCACACACAGGTGTTGCTGAATTTTGGTGTCCTACACCCCATCCCATCACATATGCAATCACTCTCTTTTCACATGCACAAAATGTGAACATGATGCTATGTTCATGGTATGGATACCTGGGAAAAAAACCCAAAGGTTTGGAATGAAGAACGTTTTCAACATTAATTACCTGTGTACTTACATCTGCTTAATATAAATTTGCATTATTTGTTTTTTACATTCATGTGGTTTTCATTTCTATCTCTCAGCCTCATTATGTTCTGCATAAAGGCTGCATCAAATAGGTTTACAGTTGAAAACATGCATTGGAATTTTAAATGTTGTTTGTCTTAACCACAAAACTAGTATTATTAACTCAGGAATTCCATAATTCGGTTTATCTGCAGTTAATGTATTTACACAGTGCCAGCTCTGAGCTGGCCCCATGGATTTGGAATAGTGTTTGGGGTAATTGGACTTGCTGCTTTGGAATAACATTACATTGTGGGTATCTGATCTGGTGTTTTTCTTTCACTCTTGTTTGCTTAGAATGAATCTTACCTACTAATTTACTGGGATAACAAGGATTCATTTTTAATCCTTAGGTTCCTGAGGGCAGCTCTGAAATTTGATTCTCTAATGACAATATAATTTGGTCTCTGAATGTGATTACTTTAAAATACAGATGGGTGTTAAAAAAGATCCTAAATAAAATAGTTTTTTATGATATTCCTAATGATTTGAAAACAGGTACATCAACAGTAGCTCTCTCTCAATTACATTAATTTTGTAAGTGTTTTTGCTATGAACACAAAGTACTCATTTATCAGGATGCAATTATGAAAGATCAGGACATCTCCTAGGATACTGTCACTGATGATGGCAGCAAATGGCTGGGCCTGATGTTTAATATGGCTGTAGCTCTACAGAAGTGGCTGCTTGGTGCTGGACAGCTGACTGCTACGGAGCTACTCTATCTACTCTATTTAGTATAACCCATGTATTTCTAGCATATATATATAAAACCAAATAACCAGCTAACTAGAAAAAGGAGTAGCAATTATCAGAAACAGGAAAAAGTCTTCCTTCTTAAGTTTGCTATATCCCCTTTCTTATTCTGCTACAACCTTCTCTAATTTCCCCTTTCCTTCATTTTCTGTTAGGCTTGTTCCCAAAAAAGAACGAAGAGAGTAGAATAGAAAAGAGTACATTTTTATCACATATTTGCTACCAGTCTATATAGGCCAAATAAGAGAAAACACACCAAAAGAATGTTAGGATGGACCCAAAAGAAGCCTTGGAGATAGTAACTCCTGCCAGATCTGTGTCTATTCTTTTCCTCAGGTTTCCAACTGTGAAAGCTATTAGCATCAGTCACAGACTACAAATACATTATTTAATGCACTTTGCTGCTGGATGGGCAGTGCTTGCCATGCTTGAGCATAGGTGTGCACTAATATGTTACATCTTGGGTGGGAGTATCTGCTCTGGACTGGCTTCAGGCACTGCTCCAGAGGGGTCTGCAGCTGATAGGTCCCTTGTGCCAGTCTGATGAAGATATCAGGTACCCTGGTGCATCTGAAATTGCACAAGACATACATCCAGGCACCTCAAATGACTAGTGAATTTACACCTGAAAGCATAAGCAGAGAAGACAGATACAGCCAGATTGTTGGAGAAAATAGGTGGTAGCTGTGGCTGCAAATACATTTGGATTTAATTTTATTTTCAAATATTTAAATATCCTATGTGGAGGGATAACTGCCTGTACTTGATTGATCCTGGCCAGGGCACACTACAAAAGTCTGCAGTGCCTTGGATTACACCTTTTTTATTTAAGAGCCCCCTTCTCAGTCAAGCCTCAGCTAAAAACCAAACAATAGTAGATGATCCATATAGACCTGCAACACATGCAGGAGTTCTGGTAGCTTGTAGTGTGCAAGGCAGAGCAGAAGGATTAAGCATAATGTAGTAAAACATTAAGCATAGAATGGTGAAATACACGTGCATATGTTGTTTAAGTTTTCTTTAAAGTGATAGCAATTTTGTACTTGGTGTGATATAAACCCAGAGGAAGTTACTGGGGAGCAGTAACTCTGGGGAGGAAAGGCCTCTACAAGCCAAGTGGTGCAAAGGAGATACATGGACTGAATCAGGCAGAGGCTGTTACCTGAGGAGTGACACAAATACACAGCTGGGAGTTGTCTCATTCAGCCCTTCACACCAGCCAGGGCTCTTTCTGACCACAGCTGTCTCTTCACTGGGGTTCTACTGTAGGTAGCACAGGGATGCCTGACTGTAAAGGCTATCCTGCTGAGCACAGCTGATGTGGGTAGTCTCCTGAGTCTATTCCCATGGTCTCAGCTATGAACAGTGTACAGGATTGCAGATCATTTATTATAGCAGACACAGAAATGTTAACATGCCTCTCCATTCATTCTTTCCTCTAGAAAAAAACAGCTTTGATCTCTGAGTTGACCAGATTCTGGGCGATTCACTGAATCCACGAGAGATATTTATCTTTGATGGCACCATGTGAGCTCTGAGTTCTCTTTAGTGCCTGGACTGGGAGGACACCACACTGTCCTTGGGGGAAGATAAATGAAATCTGATTATGTGGCAAACTCCTGTCCGTAGTTCCTGGCCATCAAGATGCTCTCTTGAGTATGTCCAGTCCAGAGCCCAGAAGTGCTATGGGCACAGAGGGAAGACAAGACAGCTGGATTATTGCCATTGTCAAACCTGCTGTACCTCATGCCTCCTACCTAGATGCCTGTGACTGCAGTGAAATGGTTCTGATGCCATCTGTGACCTGAGTCCTACCCTGGCCTCTTGCAGAGCTGACTTAATCTGTCATAACCCAGATAGAAGCTGCACCAGCACATCAAAAGCCTGTTCTGCTGTTGCATCCCCTCCCAGGCCTTCAGCCTCCCCACCACTACCCCCCCATACTCCTGCCTGCACTAACTGGTAAGATTCCCATCTCTCTGTCTGACTCCAGCTTTAGCTTTGCATGCTTTTGGCCATTCACTACCATCAATCACAATTCTTGCCTCAGTTTCTGTCTTCTCCCCAGACTCCATCCTTTCAGAGACATTTTGGGGCTCTGTTTCACTCCCAGCCCTGCTTGCATAACTTTTGAAGCCAGCACTCAGGTTGTCAGCAGTGGTGAGCAAGCAGAGCTCCATTCAGTGCAGAGGAACCACATCAGTTTGTGCCAGCTGATACCTGGGTGCCTCACTCACTGCCACACAGTGGTACAGTGTACACGGTGTCCTGGCACAGCTCTCCATGCACCCTTCCAGCCCACCAGCTATTCCCAGCCAGCACACCCATCCTGGCCCTTCTGCAGTGCTGCCAGCTCACACAGCCAAACTGGCTCCCTCTTGTTATTCCCTCTTCTTCTACTAATCTAACTTTTCTCGCTTCTCCGTGCCTTTATATTTTTCCTTCCTGAATTTCAGTCAATCACCTGTTTAAAGTTAAGCAAATGCTTAAATACTCTGCCAAAATGAGTCCCAGATATTCTCAGTTGTTTTCCACCCTCTGTTGAATAATTACCCCCCTCTTTATTTCACCAGAACATATGGAGGTCATGTATCCAGCTCTTATGTTTAATTTTGCACACAGTTTAGATTACACTTTGTATGAAACATGCTACCAAAAGTGAAGCTCTCTTCTCCTTTCTCTTCCTTTCTTTCTCTTTAGTTAAGCATACATGTAAAGAAACCTTTCAATGCATTTGCAGAGCCCTAATACAGTAGAGTGACACAAAGCATTCTGGATATTGCTATGCAAATGACATGCCAAGAATGTTTAGACTGTACCTTGAAGCAGTAAACAAGTTGATTGTCATGGTGTCATGGTAACTAGGGCTGGATCCGCTTCATACGAATGAGGTCCCAACCTTTGTTTTTATTTGGATTGCTAAAGCAACTCAGTGGTCCAAAACTCATCACCCCTTTGGTCTTCTGGAGAGTCAGAGATACAAGAAATGGACTCATGCATCAGGACAACATTTAGAAAGAAACAAAGAGTTACTCCTACACACAGCTTCAGGTCACTGAGGATATTCAAATGTGCAACAGTCTGAATTGGGAGATGCTGTCAACACCACTGGAATTTACCATGTACTCTGGGCAGAGCTGCTGTCCCAGTGTAGTTACAACATGCAGAACTTATATTTGGCAGTGATGAAAATTGTGCTTTTAAACTGGTGAAATGCTCCCCTCACACAGAAATATGGATACTGGAGAAGGCAGCAGGGCTCTTTTGTGAGCAGTATCTCTGTGTGGGTTTGTAGGATCAAGAACTCAGGCTGCTGGTCAGCACCTTGTATTGTCCACCTAATACACATGATTTCTTGCCAAGCAGAGCCAGACAGCATTTCCCAGGTTTTGACTCAGCCACCCTCCCCAATGTAGTAGGAAAACTCTCTATCACCACAGAAGAATCACACAAATGACTTAGAGGTTACAGATTTCTTTTCCTCACCCAGTAACTCAGGGTTGAAATACCCCAGGCTCTGATGAACCACCTCATTTACCAAAATACATTCCTAGAAATTGTTTATCCAAGCTGAACCACCAGACTTGACTCCAAACCTTCCCTTCTACCCCTGCAAACAGAAAATGCTTTCCCAGATGAAACCAACAGCAAGGCAACACTGTCCTACTATACAAAATAAACTGATCGGTTTCCTAGATGGCTGTGCCATTTTAAGTTTGAGACTAAAATTTATCTTTGCTTCAAATACTCAAAAATCAACTTTTTTTTTTTTTTTTTTAAGAGCTGTGTGGTCAATTTTAAGTGCCAGCTGATCTCAGAGCATTAGACAGGAGTTTGCCCTTCTTGCACTATTAACCACTGCTGATCTGGGCTTTAAGGAGGATCACAGGGCAGCTGAGCCAAATTGGTACTAACCACAGGGATCAGCACAAAAACCAGCTTCCTGTCTGCCTCTGTTGGTTCTTCAATCTCAATTTCAAAGCACAGGGCCGAGAAGGATAACCCTTCATACGATGTGAAGTGTGTGAGCTCCTTGGCAGTGCACCAAACCTGTCTCACATTGCCTGAGGCCTTCCCTGCTGTACATTGGGCTCTTTTCCATGCTTGTGTGGACTTGGGATGCAAGTAGGACTTACTTTGGTGAGGCTGGTGGAATCTGACCCTGGAAACCATCACAACTAAGACCATCTAGAAAGACCAGCCCCAATGCAGTTGGAGGCATTCTCTATACCAGAACAGTTGCTCACTGAACTAAGTTTTTTAGCTGTAACAACTGCATTTATGCAGCTGCACTTAAGTAACTCTGTTAAGGAAATCAGAGGCAGTGGCTCCAAAGAGCCACTGGACAGGGTGTGGAGGTGAAACATTCTTAGCTGGATGCAAAAGTGGTAATTGAGTATTCATCCCTGTTCTCATCAGCCACTGTAAGGAACAAACATGAGGAACAAAGCAAACTCTGACCTAAGAAAAGAGTGGAAAGGATTTACCCCACTGATTTAAACCCATTCCTGAGGATAATATAAGTGCTATCAGGAATCAGATGCTAATGTGATTTACTAACTACAAAATGCCTTCTCTGGCATCTTTGATTCTGAAATTTAATTCTGAAGCCTCTTACGCTCTTTGCAGTGGGAAAGTTTTCATTACTCGCAGAACCATTTCTTCCCCTGAAGCAGAAATTGTACAGTGCTTTGTCTGACAAGTTCTGGATGGTTCAGTAAATGCAGTATCAGATTGATGGGGCTGAGATAGGCACTAGAGCCCAGATCACCTGAAGAGAGAGCTGAAGAGATCTGTGTCCCCTCTGCTGCAGGCTCCAGACTGCTGAGAGGAGCTGCAGAACAATCTCCTGGGGGAACTGCTCCAGACAGAAATTCTGTTCACACAAAAATCACAAGTGTGTGGAACTGAAGTCAGCACCTGATCCTAAAAAATGCTTTTGTTTTGCTCTTACATAATCTGAGCAATCTGGGAAGGAGAGTGGTGTTTGCAGGCACATACTTTCAGGTGGGTATGTCACACTTTTCCACAGA